>NC_089581.1:26519616-26839616 GCF_019320115.1 Miscanthus floridulus | reverse complement strand
TCCATCACTAGCCGCCCCTACAAAAAAATCAAACCGTTGCTAAAAATCATTTTTTACATAGTGTGCCAATTAAGTAAAAATGAAAAGGTGGCACTACAATTAAAGAAGAGAGAGAGAGAGAGGAGGAAATGATTTCTTAATAAGAAACCAAGTCTACATGAGAACCAAGACATAAAATGATATGATATGTAGATGAGTGAGGAAGAAGACATGTAATTGGACAAAAGATCATTTTGTAGAAACCATCCATTGATACCACAGTTTCTTTGTGTAGTGTCTACCCAAATTAAATAGACATGAAAACTACATATGGTTTCTAGCATTGGGAGTGCCCTTAATGACTCTATCGCCTATTAATTACTCACACTAGAACTAAGATGGGTGCAAAATTACATTGATTATTGTAAAATTAAGTAGTAGTACGATTGTACGAACATGCATGGAAAGGTAAGGCCAAAATCATGTATGGAGGTTATCACGACCTTATATTCGGTGCATTTGATTAAAAAAAAAGCTATGCATGGCCGTGCTATAATCTAAGGGCATTTTTTGAGATTCTGCAGCTTCTTCATGAGCAGTTCTGCATAGTTTTATTACCAAATGAGATGGTAATTCTTCACTTACAGCTCATTATTCACTTGCAGCTCATTATTAACAAAGTACAGATAGCTCATTATTAACAAAGTACAGATAGATATTCATGATCCATATTAAGTTATCACATTGTCATACTTTAAATATATGTTTTTTTGTGATCTGTATGTTCCTTTCATAGTTAATCATTTCTAGAATTTATATGGTCTACATATTCTCATGAATGGTCCTATTTATTTTGTTTTGGATGTAGGGAGGAGCTATAGATGGATCCTCTCATGCTTTAGCCAACCTGGACAACAGTGATGGCCATTGATTTGTGTGATGGCAAGAAGTATTTTGTGGAGCTGTAGTCTTTTGCTCATCGGACTACAGGTTATGGCAACAACCAGGGAGGGGCTATAGATGGATCCTCTCATGCTTCAGCCATCCTGGACAACATGGATGGCTTGATTTGTGTGATGGCAGGAAATATTTTGTAGGCTGTAGTCTTTTCTTCATCGGACTACAGGTTATGGCTACAACCAGCAAGTTGGAAGGGCATGTGATGTGCACAGAGGTATTTTGGTCGTCACGCAACAAATGTGGATTCTGCTATTCAAGGCATGTGTGCTAGACTGCTAGTTGTGAAGTAGCAGCTACATATTGTCTATGCACCGCATGCATGCTTGCGTAGAAACAGCTACATATTGCCATCAAAGCTGCATTCTGGTACCAGCAGATTGCTAGCTACCAGCAGATGGCCTCCTGAAGGGTCAAGGCATATCATCTTGAAGGGTCCCAGATTGCGTATTGAGGGCATGTGTGTTTGTGCAGTAGCAAGTTGTGTTGGGAGCTAGATATTGCCTTCATAGGCGTCTGTTAGGAAACTGCCATTTGAACATGTGGCTGTTAGGTACCTAACTAGGAACCGTACTTCAAATTGTGCTAGCTGATAGGTACCTAACTAGAAGGCTAACTAGCCAACAGTAACTATAATTTAGCTTTGGATTGAATTGTATTTGTTATGAACAACTTGGATGATGTTTTAAGACCATCTGTAATATTTATATTACTTGAGTATGGATGAATGGTTGAATGACTTGCTATATAATATTGTTGCGTTGAGTGGTTAAATCAGCTGCTGTTAACAGTAATTTTAATGGCTCAAATAAGCTATATTTTTGAATGTGCAAATTGGCAACCAAATCATTTCCTGTCAGAGATACCATGACGGTAGGTAACTGACGGGGACGACAAATTTTTTCCCTGACGGGTTACTCTCCGGCAGGGAAAGTTTGAATATATCCTGACGGGAACGTAACCGACACGGAAAGTTTGAAGCATCCCTGACGGTTTCATACCCGACAGGAAATATTTTCTGATGGGTGTCTAGCAACCGTCAGGCTAGGCCTTTCCTGACGGTTTCAGCCGTCAGGAAATAGTTACTAACGGTTTTCCGTCAGGGAAGGACCACTTTCCCTATGTGTCTATCCCTGACGGCTCAACCCTGACGGTTACCGTCACGGATAGTCTTTCGTGACGATTTCCGCCGTTTTCCCTGACAGTTATGGCCGTCACGGAAAAAAAATGGCTGGGGTAGTGCATGTGCTTGCACTGGATTTGCTTATCCATTCTTTGCTTTGCTCTTAAACTTGGCTCGATTTCATTGTTCATTCTACTTGCATTTGGGGGCTGGGGCACATGCTTGCATCACGTTTTTTACCCACTATTTTTTCTCTCTCTCTAACATGCCGGAAAACTGTGTCATCGTACTAATACTAGTTAGTAGCAGTCCTATTACAAACTGAATCCACAGCTGGGATTAAATTTTTTTAACACATACATGCCCTTGGAAACACATTACTACCATCCCTAACACAGGATCAACCCACAACAGGCAGGCAGGCAGCCTAGCACCTTAGCATCGTGAGGATCCAAAGGTGTGCCTGGTCTGCAGTTTCTTGCAGGACCAGCTGGACCGACAGCTGAAATCCATCAAGGAGGCGTCTTTTACGCACCTTATAGCTATGTACACGGTATATATGAAGTATATGAGCACGTTACTTATGGTGCATGCAATTTCTTAAGCTGTAACGTGTATCAGAAGCATTTACATTTTGGGAAGCTTGTTCTGAACTATAGTCTTTACATTTCCTATAAGCTTGTTAAGAGGGCTTTGCATGCTATTAAGCTTGTTCCTGAAATTTGCAGAAGGTGCAGGTGACCGGAGCATCAAACATGTGCCATCAGTGCCAGAGAAATGACAATGGAAGAGTTATAAGGTGCCTGCTGGGGTGCAAAATTGTTAAGAGGAGATACTGTGTGAAGTGCAGCAAGCGCTGGTTTGGCTCTTGCAGAATTGATTTTTTATTGAGCTGGCATTATGTTTGTTCTTATGCATCTTGTGTAGTCTCTTTGTAGTATCTTTCTTTCAGTCACCGTGCTAGTGCATTTTATGTCGTTGGATATTGAACTGCCCACTGTTTGTGTTTTTGACATGGCCTAAACAGGTATCCACATTTATCAGAGCATGATTTTGAGGAACGTTGCCCATTTTGTCGAAATATTTGCAACTGTAAGGCTTGTCTGCGTGTACATGTAATAAATAAGGTATGCCTTTTCTGTTTTCATTTGCATTCTATTTCCTGGCCCCAATGCATTTGATTGTATCACATTTCCTTTTCTACAGGTTGACAAATGGAGCGTATCTAGAGACAATACTGTCAAGTTCTCCCTGCGCATTGTGCATTTTCTGATCCCTTGGCTGAAAGATTTTCATGAAGATCAGATGCTTGAGAAGAAGATTGAGGCCTCAATTCAAGGTATTATCATTGCAATGCAATTATATAAACGTCTGGCTTAAGAACATGGATGCTTCTTGTTTGTTATTCCATGTGTTTGTGCTGTTCCTAATTTTCTATTATAGCAGGGATTGATGCATGCAAAGTGAAGGTTCCTCTAGCTACAATTAGACGTGATGCACGGATATGCTGGTTGGTTTGGGTTTACGTACATTGCTGCGTGCAAATTCTTTGTTCCTTGAAGTGTCTAATTCATTGCTATCTTTGTAACAGCAACAACTGCAGGACTTCTATTGCTGACTTCCACAGAAGCTGTAACAATTGTTCCTATGATCTCTGCCTCAGCTGCAGCCAGGAGCTTCGTGGAGGGCATGCTCCTGGTGGTGGTGTTAATAGTGACAAAGCTACTAGTCTAACTGATCATGAAGGCAAGGAAGATTCGCAACAGGGAAGTAGTCGTGGTAAAGTTGCAAGTCAAGAACAATCTGATGGACAGAGTGGCATGCTGATAGGTAGCGCATGTTAGATAATCTACTGTTTCCTTGTGTGAACACATAGTAAGAGAAGACGGCGCCGAAAAGGCTCCCTGCTATGGTACTGTAGCCGCTGTAGAGGCAGGCGCCGAACGGCTCACCTGCCATACTGTAGCCACATGCAGGGACAGACGCATAAGTCAGTTCTACTGTGTTATCTAATCACTGTTACAGCAGGGCAGCTATACTAGGACTAGATTGATAGAGTTGTATAAATAGTTGTCACTGCAACTCAACAAAGAGAGTTCAGATTTGCCATCTCCTATACAGGGCTCCGGCCAACGCTGGTGTTTGTACTGTGTGTGTATGCTCTGTTCTCCCTCTTCTTCTACCTCTAGCCATAGTGTGTGTGGGCGGACAACGCTTGTTCGTGGTCGGCATAGCTAGTGGATGCTCGGCAACACTAGCGGGTGCTCGGCAAGACTAGTGAGTGGTCGACTCACCCGAGCCGGTGATCCTGTGGGCCAACAAGTGAGAGTGCCCAAATCGTAAGCAGGAGAAGAAGGCTGAGGCTCATCTGACGCAAGCTGATGATGATGATGAGGCCACTATCCTGATGGCAACATTCTGTGCACTGCACGATGTCGAGGCCAAGAAGAAGTAAGAGGTGACAACGGTGGAAGGACTGGGGAAGGCTCTGAAGGCTGTCAACCTCGACGAACCGCACGCCCAAGTCCACCTCGGACGTGTGGGCGCCGACCAGGAGCAGCGGTGGTATTTGGACTCTGGTGCCAGCAACCACATGACGGGCTCCAAGGCATCCTTCTCTGAGCTCGACGACGATGTTACCGGTACGGTGAAGTTTGGTGACGGCTCACGGGTGACAATCTAAGTTCGCGGCACCATCATCTTCAGGTGCCAGAACAGGGAGCACCGCGTGCTAACAGATGTATATTACATCCCGCAGCTACGTTCCAGCATCATCAGCATTGGTCAGCTGGATGAGCGCGGTAGCGAGGTACTGATCAAGGACAGAGTCCTTAGGATCAGGGACCGGGAGCAGCGACTTCTTGCTAAGGTGAAGAGGTCCCTGAACCGGTTGTACCTGCTCGACCTGAAGGTAGAGCAGCCGGTGTGCCTGGCGGCAAGGCACACCGAGGAACCGTGGATGTAGCATGCCCGGTTCGGACATCTCAGCTTCGACGCGCTTAGTCGGCTGGAGAAAATGGTCCGAGGGCTACCCCACATCAAGCAGAGGAGGCTACCATTCCCAAAGGCGGCCAAGTATCGTGCGAAGGACGCTCTCGAGCTCATCCACGGCGACCTCTGTGGGCCTATCATGCCAGCTACAAACGATGGTCGGTGGTACTTTCTCCTGCTCGTGGATGATTGCAGTCGCTACATGTGGCTGCAACTCCCGACGAGCAAGGATGAAGCGGCGACGGCGATCAAAAAGTTCAAGATGCATGCGGAGGCCGAGAGCAGCAAGAAGCTCCGCGTGCTGAGGACTGATCGCAGAGGAGAATTCACTTTGGTGGAGTTCGCTGCGTCCTGCGTGGATCAGGATGTGGTGTGACACCATACCGCGCCATACTCGCCACAACAGAATGCCGTGGTAGAGAAGCGGAACCAGACGGTGGTCGGCATGGCTCGATCCATGATGAAGGCCAAAGGCATGCCGGCAAGGTTCTGGGGTGAGGCGGTGAACACGGTGGTGTTCATTCTCAACTGCGCTCCGACCAAGGCCCTAACGGGCAAGACGCCGTTCAAAGCTTGGTATGGGCGCAAGCCGAGCGTGTCCTTTCTCCGGACATTCGGCTGCATTGGCCACGTCAAGAAGACGAAGCCGATCCTCACCAAGTTGGAGGACAGGAGCACACCGATGGTGTTCTTGGGCTACGCGGAGGGTACCTAGGTATACCGGCTCTACGACCCACACGGAGACAAGGTACTTGTCTCACGTGACATCGTGTTCGATGAGAAGATGGCTTGGGACTGGACCAGTCCGAGCACGGGGGAAGCTGGTGGCTTCACCAACACCTTCGTCGTCGAGCACTTGGTCATCCACAGTTGTGGAGATGCTGGGGAAGAGGTGCCGAGCACTCCAGCGACAGAGCCGAGCACTCCTGGGCTAGTGCCAAGCACTTTGGGAGGGATGCCGAGCACGCCAGGAGTGGTGCTGGGAGGTGCTGCAGTGGTGGCGACCACTCCAAGATGGGTGCCGAGCACTCCCGTAGCGGAGCCAAGAGGTCTTGTAGTGGTGCTGACCACTCCTAGACTGAGGTTGAGCACTCCTACAGTGGTGCCAAGCACTGTAGGAGTAGTGACGAGCTATCCAGAAGAAGTGTCGAGCACTGCAACCAGAGTGCTAAGCACTCCGGCAGAACATGGAACTCCATCAACACTGATTGAGTTCGCCTCACCTCCAAGTGACATCACTGAGTTCGTGGATACCTTCCACGAAGGTGAGGAGGTGCGGTTCCGCAGGCTGGACAACATCATCAGCGGCACAAGGCCCTTAGGCCTGGCTGGTTGGTTGCTTAATGACCAAGAACTGCTGCTCGTCGGTGCAGAGGAACCACCCACGTTTGCGCTGGCCGAGCGCGACGGAAACTAGTGATGGGCGATGCTGGAGGAGATGAAGGCGATCGAGGAAAACGAGACATGGCAGCTCGTCGATCCGCCTCTAGGATGCCGTCCGATCAGCCTGAAGTGGGTGTACAAGGTCAAGCGGGACGAGCTCGGCGCCATTGTCAAGCACAAGGCATGCCTCATTGCCCAAGGCTTTGTTCAGCGCGAGGGCATCAACTTCGAGGAAGTCTTTGCGCCAATAGCGCGCAAGGAGTCTGTCCGTTTGCTACTAACCTTAGCAGCAGCAAAGGACTGGCGCGTCCATCACTTGGACGTTAAATCGGCCTTCCTCAATGACGAGCTAGCGGAGACCATCGTCGTCAGGCAACCTCTAGGTTTCACCATCAAAGGAGAGGAGCACAGGGTGCTCTAACTGCGCAAGGCGCTCTACGGGCTGTGATAGGCCCCACAAGCATGGAACGCCAAGCTTGACGCCACGTTGGGTGAGCTTGGGTTCCAGCGGTGCGCAACCGAGCACGCGCTCTACACGTGATGATGGGGGAAAGAGGAGCTCATCGTCGGCGTGTATGTGGATGACTTGATCGTCACCGGCATGCGCACGGAGGACATCAACAGCTTCAAGTGCGAGATGGTGGCTCGTTTTCAAATGAGCGATCTCGGTGCACTCTCCTACTTCCTTGGCATCGAGGTGAGATAGGGGAAGGTGGAACTCATGCTCGGTCAGAGCGCGTATGCCTCTAAGCTGTTGGAGCGGAGCGACATGGCTGAGTGCAAGCTATGCATGGCTTCGATGGAGGAGCAGCTGAAGCTAACGAAGGGCAGCACCATGGCGAAGGTGGATGCAACACTCTACCGGAGCATCGTCGGTAGTCTACGCTACCTAGTCCACACGAGGCTGGACATTACGTTCACCGTGGGCTACGTCAGTCGCTTTATGGAGGATCCCAAAGAGGATCACTGGGTTACGGTGAAGCGGCTACTACGCTACGTCAAGGGGACGGTGGATCAGGGGATCATTTTTTCCAAGACTGGCGGGAGTAGGCTGCAGCTCACTGTGTTCAGCAATGTAGACATGGCGGGGGACATCGACGGACGGCGAAGCACCTCTGGAGTGCTCGTCTTCCTCGGGTTAGCTCCAATTTCATGGCTATCGCTGAAACAGAAGGTGGTGCGCGTTGTCTACGTGCGAGGCAGAGTACATAGTGGTGGCCATAGTGGCGTGCCAAGTTGTGTGGCTCCGCTGGCTGCTGGGCGAGCTGACCGGTGCGGAAGCTCACCCATCAGCACTGATGGTGGACAACCAGCCCGCCATCGCCCTCGTGAAGAATCCGGTTCTACACGACCGGAGCAAACACATCGACGTGAAGTTCTACTTCCTCAGTGACTGTGTCGATGGAGGGCAAATTGTCATCGAGTTCGTCGAAACTGGTCGGCAACTCGCGGACGTCCTCACCAAGCCGCTCGGGCGCCTTCACCTCACGGAGCTGAAGAAGATGATCAGCATGGAGGGGGTACAAGGGATAGCAGTAGGATTAGGAAAAGAATTGTTAGATAATCTACTGTTTTCTTGTGCGAACACACAGCAAGGGAAGGCGGTGCTGAAAAGGCTCCCTGCTGTGGTACTGTAGCCGCTATGGAGGCAGGCGCCGAACGGCTCACCTGTCATACTGTAGCCACATGCAGGGACAGGCGCAGAAGTCAGTCCTGCTGTGTTATCTAGTCACTGTTGTAACAATGCAGCTGTACTAGGACTAGATGGATAGAGTTGTATATATAGTTTGCTACTGCAACTCAACAAAGAGAGTTCAGATTTGCCATCTCCTATACAGGGCTCCGCCCAACGCTGGTGCTTGTACTGTGTGTGTATGCTCTGTTCTCCCTCTTCTTCTACCTCTAGCCATAGTGTATGTGGGCGGACAACGCTTGTTCGTGGTCAACATAGCTAGTGGGTGCTCGGCAACACTAACGGATGCTCGGCAAGACTGGTGAGTGGTCGACTCACCTGAGCCGGTGATCCTGTGGGTCAACAGCGCAGTTTCTATTGAGGACAACAATCCTAGATTGAGAGGGTGGAGGGCAAATAGCAATGGAAGCATACCTTGTCCACCAAATGCATTTGGTGGTTGTGGTAGTTCGCTTCTTGAACTTTAGTGCTTGTTTGAAGAGAAGTTTATTGCTGAGTTACTAGAGAAATCCAATTCCGTGATCAACAATGGAACAAAGCTGGAGTTGGACAGTTCAAAATGTTCCTGTTTTACTGAATCTAGTGACATGAATGACATAACATCTAGGAAATCATCTTGTAGACAGAATTCCTGTGATAACTACATATATTGTCCAACTGCTAGAGATGTTCAAAATGGAAGTCTAGATCATTTCCAGGAGCACTGGTTGAAGGGTCAGCCTGTTGTTGTTCGTGATTCACTTGCATTGACTCCTGGGTTGAGCTGGGAACCAATGGTTATGTGGCGTGCGTTACGAGAAAAGAGAGACAAAAATAAAGACGAAAGACTCTCATTTATCGCTCTTGAATGCCTGACATGGCGTGAGGTTTGTGATATCCTCAATAATTGTTTCTTATTAACGTTTAAGCATTGTTCTAAACTGGAACTGGTGCCGAGGAATGGTGACTACCACATGCATAAAGTGACTTATAAAATCATTGACTGTTAATCTCTATCCAAATTATGAAATATATTTTTTAACAACTAGAATTATGTCGTGTAATCTTCCTAATATTGTTCATTTAATATCCCTTATTAAAACTTCAAATGCAGTTATCCTATACTCCCTCCGTCCCTAAATAAATCAATTCCTAAAATCCGTGCCAGTCAAACTTTTTTTTAGATTTGACTAACTTTATAGAAAAGAGTAACAACTTTTATGATATAAAATGAGCATCTTATGAAAATATATTCTATGATAAATCTAATGATATTAATTTAATATCATAAATCTTAGTGTTTTTTTGTAGAAGTTTAAAATGTTTGACTTCAGACAACTCTAGGAATTAATTCTTTTAAGGACAGAGGGAGTAGTTTCTATTAATACCGGTTCGCTTTTTTATGTACATATCTGTATTATTTTTCTGGTTTTACCATATTTAACTTTATGGCCTTGTAGACCCATAAGATGTTTGGTTGCCATTTCTTAAAAATATATGTCCTATATTGCAACATTTCTTACCTAATCAATTTTTTTTAAACAAAGTTTATAACATCATCGTCGCTTTTATGTACTCAAAATGCAGGTTGATGTAAATATTCACATGTTTTAAGGGGTATTACCGTGGGCTGGTTGGCCCAATGGGTTTGCCTCTGCTTCTTAAGCTTAAAGATTGGCCACCCCATAGCTATATTGAGGAGCGGTTGCCACGACATTGTACCGAGTTTATATCTGCGTTGCTATAACACCCTAAAATTTGCTAATTTGGAAATAGAGTAAAAATGATTTATTTATGAATTCTTGTGTTCATAAAAACATAGAAAAATAATATATTTTTATTAAAATAAAATTTATCATAAGGTTTAGCAACTTTGATCTTGCATTCATGTTGTTGCATAGTATTTTTGTATTGAGTGGTTGTTTCGAAACTCAGAAGAGAATTCAAAACTCATTTGAGAATAGCTTTGGAAATTTAGAAAAGAAAAAGAAAAAGAAGAAAAAGAATTTCCCTTACCCTGTTTTGGCCTGAGTGGCCCAGTTCTCCCTCCTTCCCTCCCGCGCGAGCCCAACTTGGCCTGCTCCCTCCCCCCTCTGTTTTCCCCTCGCGCGGCCAAGGCAACCTGGTCAGGCCAGCTCAGTCCCTCCTTTACTCGCGGCCCGCTCCACTCAGGCCCAACCGCCGTGTCCCTCCCTCTCGAGACGCAGGCCCAGCCGGTGATCCAGTCCGAGCCGCGCTGGTGGTCTTTCCGCCTCGGCCCAACGGCAAGACTAGCCCTCTTCCTTCCCCCTCTCTATCGTCCGCCGGCCCAGTCTTGTCCGCAGCCTGTCTCGCCACGGCAGCACGCTTTCCCTTTTCCTCTCCCTTGCTGCCATCCTGGCCCCATTCCCGCACTCACTGCCACCTAGGCCCGCGTGTCAGCAGCATCTTCCTCCTCACGCCACCGAGCAGGACTCTGCTCCGGAGTCCACCGCACACACAATTCCTTGGGATACGGCGTGTCCCGCACCCAGTGCCCCTATAAAACCTAAGGATCACCATCGCGCTTCCATATTGCATCTACGCGCTGCCCTAGAGCCCTAGCCTCGCTTGTCACTGTCATCGTTTGAATCTCACCGTGAAGACAAACTCACCGCCGCTGCTGTAAGCACCAGAGGCCTCCTCTCCGCTTTCTTTGAACCACTGCCGAGCTCCGAGCCAAGGTTAAGAAACTACCAACGCCTTTCCCTCCTCTCTGTGCTGTTCTCATCAGTGCTGTGGATCATAGGGAGCCACCGTCCGCCCCATCCAGCCTAGTGCCTACACCGAGCTATCTTCGTCTGAGAAAAATGCCTAGGTGAGCTCGCGGTAGTCCTCTCTATGTCCCTGTGTCTTCCCTGTAGAGAAACGGGTCCTCTATGTCTTTTTTGCAATCACCGACGAGGTGCTCTGTTTTCCAGCCATGGCGCCGCCATCGGCTACAGCGCTGGCCACTCCTGTCCCCTCCCAAACGCTCTCGGCCATCCATCTGGAGATCTATGGCCTAGATTAGAAGATCCCTTTCCCTGGTATTTTTATTAAAGAGTCCCTCGGTTTCTTCAAAATAGAACCCACGGTCCATCGTGTATTCTCTGAATACGTTTTCTTTTTTTGAAAATGTAGTTTCTTCGATTAGATTCTAAATACGTATTTCTTATTTATAGATTTGCCACTGATTTTGTTTTAGCCGTAAAATCTTTGTTTTAACTCCGAATTAACCCGTTCAACTTGCGTTAGATTCGTAACGACGTAATCTACGTATTAGTGGTATTGTTTAACATGTTTATATCTTTTGAATAAAATAGTAATTAATATATATGGAGTTACTTTTCCAATTAAAAGCAACAAGGGTTTTTCACCGTAGTCTTTTGTAAATAAAATAAGATTAATCTTATGTTGGATTTCTAATACAAATATAATTTAGTTTAAAACAATATAGATATTTTTTTGAAGAATCTCATATATGTTTTATAATTAAAATAAATGAAGCCTATAGTTTTCTTTTTAAAGTAAATTTATCGGTAGTTGTATCTTTTTCACCATAGCTCCGATTAGTGTGCTTTTCACATCTGTGTGATCGTAGCAACGCGTAGATTTGATTTCAAATCCTTTTTCACTAATTGGTGTATTATTCTAATATAGTTATGTTTGAATGCTATGCATGTTGTTCGGATGCTTGTGTGGTGCTTTATGATCATGTCCAGTTGGTGCGCTTAACGTGGTGATCAAGAAGTAGTTCTTTGGAGGCTACGAATCAATAGAAGAAGGATCTAAGTTTTAAGGCAAGTATAGCATGGGATCTTCCTTGTGATCCTAATTACTTTAATAATTTAATTTATACTGCATGTGTCTACCTTGGCAACCATGGTAAATTTTCCTAGCTATTTGATATTCTGGATTTCTTGTCACCTATGGGTTTATTGCATTGGGTAGTATGATGCTAGTGCTCAACTAAAGCCATGATCTTATAACTTGACTAATAGAATATGCAATAAACACTAAAAGATGTTTTTTAGCAACATGGAATAAGAGGGGTAGAGCATTGGGTTATTTTTATGGTGCTCTAGATTCCTCTCCCTAAGGACTTATCTATAAGTGATCATCCGAGACTTATAGTACAACTGTGAGGGCTATATGGCTCTGGCTTTAGCTCAGTATGAGAACCTTTTCTAGCTTGTTAGAGGTTACCTTTATTGGCTTAAGAATGGCTTGCCGAATCGGGTATAGGACAACCTTTATCCCCTTGTGTATAGGTTGCGTGTCATTATGCCATCGAGAAGGGAGTTCCTACATCTAATTGCTGAGTGAATCTAATGGCCCTAACTTGCTAGACGAACCTTTGAAAGGCTTCATACTGAACCCTGTCGACCTTCATTGGAAGTGGGTCAAGAGATTAGCTACCTCGGGCGAAAGGGTAAATCACGACTCACAGTGAAAGTGTACAACCTCTGTAGAATGTAAAACTGGTATATCAGCCGTGCTCACGGTCACGAGCGGCCTTGGAACCCTTACGGAATAGATGATCACTAATGGTTAATGATGATGAACACAGATGATACTAATGATGAAGATGCTCATTAATGGTTAACTATTTATGGTATTCATTATTCATGTTTACCTAATCACGTGTTTATGGGCTTATGATAACATTGTTGCCGCCATATTGCTAAAATCATGATTCAATAAAAGCTAATCGCAGTTAACCAGTGTCAGCCTTTTGAGCCTCATGAACCCCATGTTATATTTGTTGAGTACAACATGTACTTATGCTTGCTTTACTTTTTAAATCCTTGAAAAAAAATCCCGGATGGGTACCAGATTGCTAGTCTGGAGGAGTTAGGCTTGTGATCAACTAGTCAGTTATCCATGTGGATTGGAGTCTTCACTCGAAGATCAGAGTTGTCTTTCCACTGTTTACTATCTAAGGTTATATCATTTATACTAAGTATGTTATATATTGAGCATTATCTTTTGATATTACCCTTATTTGTAGCTATATATGAGATTTGACTTCCTAGGCTCACATATGGTGTGTATTTAGTTTTGTTCTTAAAACTAGGTGCTACAAAGTGGTATCAGAGCAATGCTGACTGTAGGACGCAAGCCTAGTATAAACTGGTTGTTTTAAGGTTTAGAAGTTGCTACAAAAATCCTTGCTCTATGAACCTTGATATTTTCTTCTCTACTATATCTCTATCCTTGTTATTCATCTCTACCTTGGTGCTTATTTTAAAGTCTTTGTTCTCATCTTCACTCCTTGATTTGATATGCTTTTAGAACCGTCCCTCACCACCTTCTTGCGTATTCTAAAGATGAGTCTTAGGATTGTTACCCCTAGTACAATGATGATGATAGTATCACAAGTCGAGTCAATAATTGAATTGTGCACCTTTAGTGCTTTGTTAAATTGTCATTATGCTTCTGCTTGTTTTGAATCTTTGTAATGATTGCAATGATCTTGTTGGGTGTTCCCACAATTTTGTTTAGTTTATAGGCCTAAGGTATAAGGATTTATGGAATAAATAGTTGGGTTATGGTTTTCTTCTATTTTCTCTATCCTGTCTTTCAGAGCAGCCTGCCCTCTTTGGCTTTTATCTCTGATTTTGGATGATCAGAAATCATGAGAAAATTCTGGATAATAGTAGACTTCAATACATTTCTATGACCACAAGAACCGCCCTTATAGCCATTATGGTTTGGGAGTTATGAAAAGCACAAGATGATGCAACCGCGTTGTCTAAAACCTAGAGTAGTTTCTGTTGTGCACTGTTTTCGACTATCTGAACTATAGAATTTAGAAAATTGTTCTATAAGGAAGTTGTGCAAAATTTTATATACTTTCTAATGGTATAAGCTACAACTTCATTTGATTAACATAATGAGAGTTATAGTTGTTTTATTGTGCTGCTATTTTTCTGCTCACGAGGAATTTCAAATTTCTTGTTCTTGCCCATACACGAGAGTATCATTGGTATGTCAGAACGTCTTGATACTAGTTATCTCATCTGGAGGAAGGTGCAAGCTACCCTTTTTTGTGTTCCCTAGTTGACCTTTTCTTAAGGGGGATAGCCAAAGTGAAGGTGGTTTTGTAGATTCTAGCTCTCACTAGGAAGGAATCATGCCAATTCTAATCCACTGCCACCTAATCCTCCATCTATAGAGCAGGCTTTGATGATGCAAACTCAGTTATTATAGACTATTGCTCAAAATGTGTTGAACAACCCGCATCAAGCACCACCTATTGACAAGCGTAGTGAATTTATGAAGGGATACCCACAGACATTCTCTCATACAAGCAAACCACAAGAAGCTGATGACCGTGGTGTATGCTGACTATCAAACGTTGGTGGACAAAGCAATTGTAATTGAAAACAAGCATCGAGAGATAGGAGAGAAGAAGAGAAAGCGTGACCTTCAACGCCAGTTAAGAAATACTCGTCTCTATTTTGCTACACAACCAGAATGTCAGTCACACCCTATGAATCTACTTGGGAGTATAGATTAGGATCAGTACCAGCAACCCTATGATGAAGTGTAGCTTTTTAGCTCGCAAGAGCCATGTCTGTCATCTCCCACTATCATCTTGATAACGACAAATACTTCTACTAGTAAGGAAGGTTATGATTGTGGTGAGATTGAAGCCTATAAGAATGATTGTCTTGAGAAGTTTGCTGAGAGTAATCAAAGCTAGAATCAACAGCAGCAGGAGACAACAAAATTTCCATAAGGAGCAGGTGCAAGGCAATAAGTTAAAGCGAAACTATATTCAAGGCAGGGTGAACAATGTGCATCTGATTACCACTCATGGAGCTAAGGAGGTCATTTATGGTTTGATTGCACTAAGGTCAGACACTGCTCTGGTGTTGTTTGACCCCAGTGCATCACATTCATTCATCTCTAGAGAATATGTGGCAGAACATAAGATAACTATGCTTCCGATGAGAAAACCCTTAATAGTTAACTCTCGAGGAGGAGAAAAGAAGGCAAACCACATATGCCCAAAAGTTAGTCTAAACATAAAAGGGAAGAACTTCGAGGCAAACCTTATCATTTCGGAGTTAATGGACATTAATGTTATCCTTGGAAAGGGATGGTTATCTGCTTGTAAAGGAGTGATTGAGTATGCCCAACGTTTGGTGCTTCTAACAACACTGTCAGGAGAAAGAATTGAGTATGAGGGTATTCGATCTGCACCTGAGGAATACGAGGATGATCTATTGGAAAGGGTGTACACTAAGGATAGTAAAGTGGATTGTGAGTTTTCATATGTCAATGTATAGGAACAAACACCTTTGGAGGAGATCAATAAGATAGACAATCATGCCTATGCAAACTATCCAACTAAGAAGGTTCTAAATGCTCAAGGTGCCATATGAAGTTAAGTCATACTCTCTAGCTCTCACTTGGAAGAATTGGATAATCTGATAAGGAAGGTGGTACCCAAAGATGTGAGAGAAACTCAGAGTTTCAATGAGGTTTGGTTAGAGGTTTAAGGAAGGTTTATCCAAGATCATCAATTATTGGTAGAGCTACCGGAGAAGCTTTTAAGTTAGTTTGGATCAAGAGACCTCAGCTAAGTGTTTGAAGGAGTTCCAGAAGAGGTTGAAATAAAATCTATGTATTAGCTTTGTCAGATCCAAACAAGAGCTTTATATCCGCCAGGATGCACCCTGTTAAGGTGTGGGATGTGTCCTTATATGAGAAGAAAAGTAGTGGCTTGTTCATTAAGTCAACTAAGGAAGCGTAAGTTGAACTATCTAACATGTTATCTGGAGTTATCCATTGTGGAGCATGGAGGTATTATCTACTTGGGCCTGATAAGTGACATCTATGAGGATCATAAGAATCTAAGGGACGTCTTCACTAGGTTGGCCTTGTGCTTGTGTTATCCTCGTTGGAATGAAATTGATTATGACTTGGAAAAGTGTTATCACTTCGAGGAGCAAAGTCATGGCCGATGCCTTAGCAACGAAGAATTGTGGTAAGAAGGTTCGGGTGACATCAAGAACTAAGAATTGTATTCCAAGTTCAAGCCACTTAACCGGAATCATTAATGTTTTGAAGATTGGTGGTAGATTCTCTTTCTGACCAAGAGATTCGTTAGTCTCTGTTAGAAGGTGAACATATGAAGAAAGAGGTCTAATAAGTATGGACTAAAAAGAAAAAATGGCTTAATGGTTGAAGTTACCTAGGCATGGTCTGGAGAATCTGTCAAAACTTGGAATTAGTAGAGCAAGTTACTTGAAGTAAGGTCAACAGGTATGCAGAGTAAGGCGAAATCCTTATCAAGAGGATGGAACTACTCGATGAAGTAAAAAAGAATCCAAAGGCGGAGAATCTATATCTCTTTGATCACCATTGTCCGAATCTCGAGGACGAGATTCATCTTAAGGGGGGTAGAATTGTAACACCCTAAAATTTGCTCATTTGGAAATATAGTAAAAATAATTTATTTATGAATTTTTGTGCTCATAAAAACATAGAAAAATAATATTTTTTTATTAAAATAAAATTTATCATAAGGCTTAGCAACTTTGATCTTACATTCATGTTGTTGCATAGTATTTTTGTATTGAGTGGTTGTTTCAAAACTCAAAAGAGAATTCAAAACTCATTTGAGAATAGCTTTGAAAATTTAGAAAAAAAAAAGAAAAAGAAGAAAAGAATTTTCCTTACCCTGTTTTGGCCCGAGTGGCCCAGTTCTCCCTCCTTCCCTCCCACACGAGCCCAGCTTGGCCTGCTCCCTCCTCCCTCTGTTTTCCCCTCGCACGGCCAAGGCAACCATGTCAGGCCAGCTCAGTCCCTCCTTTACTCGTGGCCCGCTCCGCTCAGGCCCAACCGCCGCGTCCCTCCCTCTCGCGACGTAGGCCCAGCCGGTGATCCAGCCCGAGCCGCCCTGGTGCTCTTTCCCGCACTCACTGCCACCCAGTCCTAGCAAAGGAGCCTCACTGCCACCCAGTCCTAGCAAAGGAGCAGTCTGCTGGAATTTTGGTGCTTGGTGTAATTTAGAACTGATGCTTTTGCATGCAGTCTGGTAAACAAATTGTTATAACTTTTAACTGGCCAGTTCTGTGCTACTTATGATGGCACTCTTACTTAGGTAGTATCACTCCGTTCCAAACTATAAGTCAATCTGACTTTTTTGATTCATCTATTTTGCTATGTATTTAAATATAATATTATATCTAGATGTATAGCAAAATATATATACTAAAAAAGTCAAAGCGACTTATAATTTGAAATGGATAGGGTAGGAGCCAGAAGAGACCGATTTTGCAGCACTACTTTCTGCTCCAGAATCCAGATATGACCCAAGACATGGCAGAAGACAACATAGCTAAAACACGAGGTCCACCGTCCACGCTTTTGAACTTCCATAGTTTAGTATTGGATAATGAAGCTGACCGAAGATGCTAACCCAGAGGGCAGAGGCATGTGCGTGGTCTCAAACAAAATTATAAGTAGATGCGCGCAGAACTTTTGCGTGTTTGCTGAAATGAACGCCATGTGCATTGCAAATTGCAATTTTTTTTAAAGGAGATTAACTTGGCTTTTAAGAAAGCCAATAACTTGGAACTTGTAATTTGCAAACGGTGAGCGAACACAGATGGTGAAACAAATGGCAAGAAGCACTGTGTTTGCAACTCTTCATCAGTTCTGCAAGGTTTTTCAGCGGTCATGTAGTTGGGCCCATCGTGGTGAAGAAAGAAATGCCTGTTGGAGACTGTACTTGAAAGATGCGCTTCTGACTTTTTTTTAAAAAAAAAATCTGACGGTATGTATGAACAGAGGAGTGTTACCATAAAAATGGGGCATATTCCTTGTTCCTTTTTTTTTTGGTAAGATGGGCTTGAAATTTTTTAGAACATCAAAGTTGGCACGACTAAAAATAAAATGACAACTGTTTCCTGAAAAGGACGGCAATTGCTGGAGTAAGTTTTAGCGGTTGAGCAGAAGAATATTATGGAGCGTAACCTGCAATGTAGAGGTGCAAGTTTATCTCAGCAAAAGTCAATGTCGGAAGGTAGGGGGTGTTTGTTTTCTATAACGTCTCGCTCTTCGTTTTTTCGTTAGGTTCGTGAAATAGAATGAGTTGATCCATCACTATCTTATTTCTCACAAAGCTAACAAATAGAGATATTTATTTGTATGACCTTAAAAAAATATGTCTCCCTCTACTGGCTTTTTTTTTTCCTCGAACTTACCTATGAGGCCCCAAAACGAGAATTTCTTCCTTCTTTAGTCTCCACGATCGGTTTGGCCACTGTTAGATACGTGAAATGACTAAAATACCCCTCTTGCTTCTTTCCCCTCACTCGTTCCCGCATCGGCCACGAACACGGTTGGAGAAAAAAAAGGGTTAATTAGATACATGTCATTGTAAATATCACGCTTTGGAGATATACCATTACTATTTATGATATTATAAGTGTGCTATTACAATTTTACAATTCTTTGAAATATACCACTACGTACCCTTTGATGAATTTATTAGAATTTTTGGACCAAATTATCCTTAGAGATGAAGAAAACAAATAACAGGAGGACTAGGACATGGACGGAGGACTGGAGCAGCACGCTGGTATGCAGCGGCACCATGGGCGTTGTGCTCTGAGCTACTGCCGCAGCTAAGGAAGAAGTAAAGAACATGACCTCACCTTCGGCGAGCGCACGCACACTGGCATGCTGCGGCCGTGCACGCTGCGAAGCTGTACGCGCTCGCCGTAGGTTGGATCCAGGCTTCTCCGAGCTCGTCAGGGACACGCCGCCGCCCACGTGTTTGGCTCTGGGCGAGTTGGCCGCGGCTTCGCGACGACCCCAGGCTATTCCGGCAGCGACCACACAACGAGGCCTTGCGCGTGCCTGGGCGGGTCGTCAGCGGCGGCGCGGCGGCTCGGGGTGGGTCGGCTGCGGCAGCGCGACGGCCTTAGGTCCGGCTGTGGCAGGTGCACATAGGCTGTAGGCATCACGCCGGGGCCGTGCTGACTGCGCGTCGCGTCGGGACCTGGATTGCTTCCCTGCATTTCTGCTTTAATTTGGACAACAGTGCTTAACTCGGAGAAGAGGTTATCAGTAGCCTTTATCTCGTGCATCCTGCAGCTCCAAAGGTTTTTTTTTTAATGTGACTTGAGTGCTTTTCTCCAAGAATACTGAATACATTCGGAGTATTATCTCAAGAACATTTACTAGTATCTAAAACAAACTAAACACTGTACTTTTTTCACCAATGAGTAAAATGGTCATTTTACCCCACACTTAACACTGTCAATTGCTTGAATTAGATGGAAGGCCATAGAAGAAAGAGATTTTCGTTTCCAAGCCATATAGGTAAGTTCAAATAAAAAAGGGCCACGGAAGGAAGACTCGTTTTTTAAAGGTCATAAAGGTAAATATCTCTAACAAATAATACTAGTACAAGGAATAAAGTCATTCCATTAAATTTAGAGAATGGACTCGTAATATATCACCTTATCTAAAATAGGTTGATTCCTCAAACCATCCTCAAACCAAACACTCCATTATGCCCTTGCTTCATCTGTTATCTCAACTCATCATTCATTACCCAAAGAATCCCCTAAAATTGTTTTCAAAATATATTTTACACTGAACATCATTACATTTATTATCAAATATATTTTTATAATTTACCTTTTTATGTGGTTAATGTTAATACTCATTTTATAAACATGGTCAAATATAATTTAGATCATGATATTTGAAGCCGGATGTACTACTTGCAAACGTTGAGCGTATTCAATCTATGCGGAGAACGCTTCATATTTGGTTTTTGTGCTAAGGGTAATCATGAGCTTCCTGTAGCTCTTTTGGAAACCAGAACCATTCCGACCACTCTTCTAGCTCATCACATACACATCATAAATACCATTCTAATTCCATTTAGGAGTTCATTTCATCTTATATTTTACACTACAACAATTATTTTCCTTAAATTCTCTGTGATCATCCAATTGGTGCTACTACTATACAACGGATTGTATGGCCAGTCTCTACTGTTGTGTACATTTTTTCTCTCTGGATCAATGAGATTTGTATACTCCATTCAGGGCTTCTGCAGAAGTAGAAGCCAATAAAGCCTTGTTCCAAAAAAAAAAAAAGAGATTTTTGCTGCATGTTCGTTCTGATTATCTGCTATACTGTTAGCACCTCCGTTGCTTTATTAATAGCAATTACAGAGAGTGTTAAACGAAAAACGGTGCGTGCTTCTTGATGGTGGAAGCAATAACACAAATCTGAAAAGGAAAGGCAACCTATCCTCAGTAGCCATCATTCTTCAGCATGTTCGCGATCTCACGCAAGAGTGCTTCCGGGTTCTTCTCCTTCTTCTGGTATGGTGTAGTCCATTCCTGGTACTTGTGCAGACTACCAGTGAAATCAGTGAACAGCCCGTCGACACTGATCTCATTGAGCCAGTACTCATATTCAGCATAAGGGTCTTGATGGAAATCGAAGTGCAGGTATTGGTTCTCATTTCGGAAAGTGTATGGATGCACCTGCAACGTGTTATGATTTACGGCCTCATCAACTACTAACAGAGTAAGACCTGTCGCATGAATGAAGGTAATTGTGCAATGGGGAAAATGTGCAGCTGCCGAATAAGATCAGTCAGTCACCTGAAGATTGAGAGAATGTGCTCGTGCAACGAGATCGGTGGGCTGTCCTAAGCAGTTATCTTTTGGGTTTGGAGGAACAATTGTATCCTTCCATGGCCCAATCCCGATAACGTAGTTTCTTATGAATTCAAGATAAGAATTTGAAGTTATCTCGTAGTATGACTGCACAATAGGAACTGATCTTAGATGAAGGCTGATGAATTGGAGCCACATCACATGAGAGGAACATGCATGAAAATGTCGGTTCTGACAAGTGACGGTACCTGGTTGGTATCTTGTGTTGGAATTGTTGTGTCATCGATTAGGAACAGTTTGGGAGAGTTTGTCACGTTGGAGATGTAAATCAATGAGGTTGGAGCGAAGGATTGTATGAACAGCGGTTGCTTGAGCCAGTCTTCAGACATGTATTCACCTTTGTAGCCATACTTCAGTAACATCTCGACAAACTTATCCTCGAATTTCTTTCCACCCGACCACTTGACCTGAATGACAAAATTTTCGTGAGAAATGTTTCCACACCAATGTTCGTTATTATATTCCATAAGCAAAATCTCTTTGTAGTTTGTCATGTCAGAGCTACTTACATGCTGGTTGATGAAGATGGGATTCTTGATCTCAGGGTATATTCCGACTATCCTGTCGGCGTAAAGCGCAATCAAGATATACTCCTCAAACGTAATAATCTGGTACTTCCCTGTAATCCAATAGAAGAACATTGTGAAAGGTCAGTGCTGCGATACAGAGTGGGGCCTTGACTGTGTTTTGTTTGCCCAGGAGGGCTATTTTCCTTGTACATAGAATTCTCTTTTCTCTATCTTAATTGAAGGGCAGAGCTCCTGCTGTTATTTCAAAAAAAAAAAGATACAGAGCGGATGGTTGCAATCAACTCAAGATACACATGGTTGTCTCATGTCAGACACAACAGTGAAACTAAGAGAGAAAACGAAGTCGATGTATACCATTGTATCGTTGGTCCCTGAAACTGAGCCGTTGCTTCACCCTCAGTGATTTAAGCTCTTTAAGAGTAAAGTCCACTGGAAATAAACATAATCCCATTCTCAAGTCAGCAGAAGATTGGCAGGAACACGAGAATCACTACGGAGAATGTTATGAACACATACCAATGAACCATCCGGTGACGTTTTCTCCTTGGACTTCATAGGTCCTCTTCCTGTCAGCAAACTCCGTATGGTTTGCAACATTGGTCGTTGCGTCCAGTGTTACATCATGGAAACAGATGAGATGCCCATCCTTTGATGCAAGTATATCGGTCTCGATGAAGTCTGCGCCTTCTTCGATAGCCCTCTGCAAAAACCGATCGCGTATCTCTGAAGATGAAGGTTTATACACATTAAGATACTGAGCTTCAATCTTCAGAGAATCTCAGAATTATTGCCCTGCCATATTAAATATTTTTCATTGTTGCAGCCAGTGTGAAGGCGTGTCCGAGGAGCTAGACCATAGTTAGCTATAATACCAATGCAGTTGAGTTTCACGCGCCAATATAATATCGCAATTCAGCACTTGTCATGCCGTTTAACCTTTTGTTTGTGCAAATTTAAGGCAATACCACTTCATTCAGAAATTATTCAAGAAAAAAAGAAGTTGCCGTCGGTTGTTGAGAAAACAAGACAAGAATTTAGTTACCACTTACCAGGTAGGCGGCCGCTGTTTCTTCGGGTAATTCACCATTTGATCCTCGGTGGGCAATGTTGTAAGGTCTAAACGTCTGTATTGGCTTCTTGTGGTTCACATCCAGCTGGCTGTGGGGAGGTGCTGCCGGGTTGGCTTTGGAATTGGATACCCCAATAAGGAGGAGCACAAGGACAATGAGAGAGACGTCGTGCCCTGTCAAATATGCCATCCACTCAGTGCTGACAAGTGACAAGACAAAATCCTTTGACATCAACGGTACACATTGAGGACACAAGATCTACTAGTAGACATGAATTTTCAGTTGAGCACAGAAAGGAATAGGGAATCATCCAGTCTCAGTCATAGACAAAGTAACTGAAAAACAGTGAAATAATAATAATAATAAAAGTAAAGAAACTTCTTGTAGACATAGTAACTTGTTTTTTGCTATTCAAAAGAATAGATAGTATGGAGTTGTCCAACTACGAGCATTACTGGGCACTGAGTGTCTGATAAGCATACATACACGAACATTCAGATGAAACTCCACTCTTAATGAAACACTTGTGCCCCGGCACATGTTTGCGAAAAAAGAAACTCCATGGAATGCGAATACAGGAGAAAGAAAGAGAGAGAAGTACAAGAACTGATGTGATGATCGGTAACCGGCCGATGAGGAGCAGCGGGAATTAGATGGGGGCAACAAGAGAGCGAAAAGCACAAGAACTTGAACTTACAGAAGGAAGCCATGCCCCTTTTTCTTGTGCCTCCTGCTCTGCTCTGCTGGGAGCAGAGTTTGCACACCAGACCAGAGCCCTCTAAGGAGTAAGGAGACTTGGCCTGCGTCTCCCCCTCCTCTCTTGCCGTCCCTTGAGCAGGAGCAACTCAGCTTCTTATATGTACTAGCACAAGAAACAGGCGAGGACTGCCCGCCTCGGAATATTCCCGGGAGATTGATTGACCGACTTGTTTCTAGCGATTTGCGACGCAGTTTCTGATCTGTAGCTCTTTTCTGCACCAGGTGTGACTTGTCAGCTGAGCCAAAGGCAACTCTGAAAACATGTGTTTGCATACTCCTCACTTCACGTGAGTTGCACATGCAATGCAACCCGGCAGCCTCTGCACTGCGGACTTGTATTTATTTATTCATTATAAGATACTTACTGTCACTACACACGGCATGGAATCGTGATCATGCAGGCTGAAACTGATGGAAGATGGTAACCCCAACGGCATGTGCAAGCGAAGGACATGTAGTGTGAATACAGACACCATGGCGCGTACGCACCGGTGTCGTCGTCTCGTCCAAAACACTCGGTGGCCGGACGCGGTCCCGGCCAGCGTCCCCTTGGCAGCAGCGACAGCGACCGACCGTGGCTCGCCAACTCTGTGTCAGCGTCACCTCTCTCTGCAAGAGCAAGGCGCTGCGACCTGCGAGTCGTGATGCAGCAGCCGTCCAGCCTTTCAGCGGTCAACCAAAGACGCCCACCCATCCCGGCCGTGGCCGTGGCCGTGGCATGCAAGTCCGAGCAGATGGCCCCATCCTAGACCAAATGCTCAAGTCACTCGGAGAAGAGGATCCAACGCCCCACCCCACCCTGACAATGATAGAGTACCATTGGTTGATTTGATGTGAGAGAAAAATACTGTTCGTTGGCTGAAAAAGTACGGCTTATAAGGCAGACAAACAGGATGATTATAGCTAAGCTATCTTCCGACAGATAAATTTCATCTCTCTCTCGGCCTCCTCTTAAACGTTTGTATATGAACTGAACACTGAAAGATGCGGCATATTCCAGAACTGAAAACTAAAAGATGCGGCATATTCCTCGGCCTATGCGTGTATGATGGGCTTATCATGTGTTGACTGCATGTTTACTTTGAACACCAAAGTTGACGCGTCATAATAAATGGCAACAGCTCCAATACAAAACCCAACACCTAATTATCGTGTCACTGGAACAACATTCATTTTCATTTGTTTGTCAGTTTGTCTCCTATAGTGCACACAAGACCACGCCGCACATACATAATTGGGGGAAGATTCAGCTCTCTTCCTTCAATCAGCAATCTATTATCATCATTCTTCAGTCTTCACCCATTTGTCCTGAACCAAACACTCTTCTTGATGATGTTACTATTATGGGAAAATGAGATACAAGTGTACTTCCTCCATTCTAAATTATAAGACATTTTCGCATTTCTTTGCTTGTTCTACATATCTAAACATAGTGTATATCTAAGTATAGCTATGTATCTAAAAAAAAACACAAAACGTCTTATAATTTAGAATGAAGGGAATACATCACAAACTTGCAACAATTGAAGTGTACTAATCTGAGCAACAGTATTCCCATCCTAATGCTCTTGTCAACATTACTCATATGAGAAAAGATGCAGCTCATGGACATAAAATAAACAAAACTCATCTAGTAAAACTAACTGCCCTCAGACACCACGTTTATGCATCATAAACCCTAGCCTGCAGTGCAACA
The DNA here is from genome assembly GCF_019320115.1 of Miscanthus floridulus. NCBI lineage: Eukaryota > Viridiplantae > Streptophyta > Magnoliopsida > Poales > Poaceae > Miscanthus > Miscanthus floridulus. The sequence goes on along the minus strand of NC_089581.1, from coordinate 26,814,731 downwards.
TCTTGCTCTTAAATTTTAATTGTTGAAAATTATGGAGGTAGATACCATCATTCCAAAATATTCATGATACAGGGCCATATTAAAGCAAGATCTAATTTCTATTGCTACCTCACGCCTCAGTTTGCAATGGTCGAGAAGCTATTGACACAGATCCAGTCCTCTTTATGCATAGCAGGAATTCTTGGAACATCATCAAAACAAACTCATAGAATCCAAGTAGAGTAACTCAACAGGGCACAAGCCCACGATATTGACTGCCAAACCACTATGCTTCTAAATAACCCTAAGCCTGCTTAAATGGCCATCAGATCACCAAAGTTCCGCATCAGGAAGATGGATCCCGCAAACAGACCAGCAGCCTTCAGCAGCTTCTGCAAATAAGAAACAGCAGAAAAAAATGCAGTTAGCAACTTAGCATCCAACGCGGTGCTAAAGAAAAACCTGGGGACATTATTAACAAAATCAAGTGCAATGGTTAACCATGCCCAAAATATTTTCTTATGCGCTATACTAAGTTCATGACAGGACTTTAAACTGCAGACTCAAGTATGCCTAATTCTGTGCATATTTCAAGTAACATAGGCTACGAAAATGAGCAATCAAGTATTCAACTGTCTCCGAAGATAACACACAAACCTAAGAAAACATTTCATCAGTAACTAGAGATGCTACCATTTGTGACACCTAGGTTGCAAACTTCACAAGTATCACCCAAGCACTCAGGTTGGTACAACAGTGGCAATCATCATACTGAAGATCAAATCCTTGCAGGACATGACTTAGGTGAAATCAGATAAAGCTGTCAACAAACTGCACTGCTTAGAATTGTGATGTCTGGCCCGCCCTTCATCTATGACCTGACCGCCTAGGGAATTTCAGCAGAGATTAGGTCCTCGGAGGCCACCATCAGGCTAGCACACCAATAAACTCTAATTAACAGTAACATACAATCTGAAATGTAACTTAGATCTAAAATCAAACAACAGAATAATGCATGAATTATAATATACTCACCAATTCTATTTCTATCTCAAGGCCAGACCAGGCACCTACCTATTAATAATAAGAATAAGATGACTACATGCTCGTTTGTAGAGCTAATTCTGCTAGCCCATTCAATTCATTTATCTCATAAACCTATTTCTAACGATAGAACAAAAAAACGAGTGCAGTATGTAAGGACACTTCAGGAAGAGGTAGGTATGTGTCTTCTAAATTTTAACAAGAAGCCAAAAAGAACATTTCCTACTCCTAACAGTCAAACAAATGAGACAATAAGTACACGACTAAATAGAATTCCATAGTAAAAAAAAAAGGAAAAAGTCTAGATCACCCCCTCACCTATAACAAGAAGTCTTACCACCCTCAACTATAAAACCGGATTTTCTACCCCCTGAACTTTCCAAAACCGGTCAAATAACCCCCAAGCGGTTTTGGACGGTGGTTTGCTACAGTGACAGTGGTTTTGTCTTTTTCTTTTTTATTTATTTCTGCTGAATCTTTGAAAAATCATAGTAAATCACAGAAAAATCATAAAATGGAAAATCCAATTTTGTTGGACTCCACATGAGTAGATCTACACAGTGAACATATAATATGGTATGCTTTGGTATAAAGTTTTTGCTGTAGCTTTAGATCTATGCTTTTCTATAATTAATTTAAATAATTCATAGATGCAGCTTCTATGGTCCAATTGTGGTGAAATTTTTATGGTGGGCTAATTATTGTATGATTGAACTGTAGTAAAAATTTCATACTCATTGGATCATGTATAACTTAGTTGGACCATAGAAATTTTTTGTTATACATGATCCAATGAGTATGAAATTTTTACTACAGTTCAATCATACAATAATTAGCCCACTATAAAAATTTCACCACAATTGGACCATAGAAGCTGCATCTATGAATTATTTAAATTAATTATATAAAAGCATAGATCTAAAGCTACAGCAAAAACTTTGTACCAAAGCATACCATATTATATGTTCACTGTGTAGATCTACTGATGTGGAGTCCAACAAAATTGAATTTTCCATTCTATGATTTTTCTGTGATTTACTATGATTTTTCAAAGATTCAGCAGAAATAAATAAAAAAGAAAAAGACAAAACCACCATCACTGTAGCAAACCACCGTACAAAACCGCTTGGGGGGGGGGGTTTATTTGACCGGTTTTGGAAAGTTCAGGGGGTAGAAAATCCGATTTTATAGTTGAGGGTGGTAACTAGACTTGTTGTTATAGGTGAGGGGGTGATCTAGACTTCTTCCTAAAAAAAAATGTTTGCAAAAATTGTCCTGGACCATAATAATTATGATTCTGATGTCTGAACTTCCTTGATAAAGTGTCCAGCATTAAGCCATAACCTTTTTCTCATTTTCTGCTAGGTTCTAGGCCTTGCTACCTCTAATCACTAATGTGCATGTTGAATTTAGCAGCCTTATTATTATTTCGGAGCGGAAGAACAAGGCAATGAAAATTAGAAAAGGGTAAATAGTAAAGCAAGATGTATAGCATATCACCTCATAATTTGTTCACAAACCATTTTGCAACCAAAAGTTAGAAGAGACAAAAGCAAGGAAAACAAATAGCGATCAAAGAAAAAGAGAAAGAGAGGAGGTAGCCCCAAGTGATTCCACCGAAGTACGATCACCATACATCTGTCACTAGCTGCGAATTGAGAAGGATATTACAATGAAATAAAAGGGGGCAAACCCAGTGCCGGAGGCTTCCACATGAGTGGGGTCTGGTGAAGGGAAAAACCGAGGCAAGCCTTCCACCCACAAAATTTGCGGAGAGACTGCTTCGAACCTGCGACCTGGTGACTCAGTGAGACAGCTCTCACCACTGCACCAGGCCTGCACTTCGATATTACAATGAAATCATTAAACGAAAAAGTATGGGGATTTCACTCCTGGTCATTTAGCAACCTCACGACTTATTCCAAACGAAAACTGAAAAAGGAAAAGGAATTGGAAGTGAAAACTTCAGTTAGCAGGCATCACAATCACCACGGAAATACCCATCCTAAGTATCTAGTGCCTGATGAAGGTTCCAAAAACTATCTGATTACATCAATTAAACTATGCTATGGACAATCGATTGAACTTTTAGGAGCAAAAACACACATACAGAGCTCGCCGCAATAGAGACTGAAATCCTATCCGTGCAAGCAGAATGAACATGAATCACAGCAACTAGCATCAAACATTCCAAACCGTCAAACATCTCCGCACGTATGAATTGGTACGGCAGCAGCCGCGCGTCGAATCAAATCGCCCACCTCAAACCACACGTCCACAAGGTTTATCGCCACTAGAGCCACGGGCTCGAGCTGCAGTATTTTGACACGAACTACCAAAGAGGGGGAAAAAACAAGGGATTCGAGCCGCAGTATTTGACACGAACTACCAAGGAGGAGAAAAAAAACAAGCTTATGAAGAGGTGGAGAAAGCGGGGTGAGAGGGAAAGGGGGTACGGACATAGTTGAGCGCCCACTGCTCCTCGTCGTTGACCTGCGAGTCCCAGAGGGCCTTGAGCTTCTCGACCGCCGACGACGCCGCCATCTCCGGTCCGGTGAGATCGCCTTCCTCGAGGGTTTGGGTCCGGGGCTTATTAGGGTTTCGCTTGCAGTGTGTCGGTGTTCCTACCTTCGGTCTCGGCCTTTCTTCTGGAGCATCCTATGTTGATTGGGCCGGGCTATTATTGGGCTGGATGGTCAGATTCCAGTTCGGATACGGGATATGTTATTTTCTTCCAAACTGAGACCAAATCTAAACATATGTTGCGACAAAAATCAAGAGAGCACGTGGCGGTGGGCAGAAATCAAATTTGAGCACAGACCAAGCTACAAATAACTAAGAGCAACTTCAGCGTGGGTCCTCGAATCAGGACCTTTACTTTTGATTCGAGGGCTCCCTTTTTATTTTGAAGGGCTTGTTTTTTTTTTCTCTGTTCCAACATGAACCCTTAAATGCTTTTGATTAACACCGACTCATCATTCTCAACGCTCTATCTCAACATAGAGAGGACTAAGAGGTAATTATAACATATAACGAGAGCACTGATGATGGGCACTTTTATTAATATAGGGCATAACCCTAAGAAAAGCGCTAAGCTCCTGCCCCACTCAGGTTAGTTGGACAAGGACTCAGAGGCTACATCCATCGGATGCACTCACTCGCCTCAAGTGGAAACGACACACAACGAGCTTGAGAGCCAGATCGGATCTCGTGAGGGGTCGTCCGACCTACATGGCTGCGCCCACCCAAATGAGCCGACAAATTTAGTCACAACTCATGTATTTTGCTGTCCAGTTTTCTAAGTCGGCTCACCCCAAGATACACCAGGTTCTATTCTTCTAATCTAATGAAGTAAAAAGGCGCCGCTAAGGGCACGTGCAACGGAGGCACACACCCGTGTTAGCCTCAGACAAAAGTAAGCTCCACGTGGCCATCTGCGAGACCGCCAAACAACTTGGAATCTTAATGTACAGTTGGAGGCCGGGACAACACGCCAATATGGAGCGTTGGGGAAGCCTTAAAAAGAAATTCCATCTAATTCTGAACATATAAGATGTTTAGCTAAACTTGACTAGCAATTTCTATAAAGATATAATGCTTTGAATGGAGATAATCATATATTGTAAAATCGTTTTTCATGGTGGATCTTTAGTATTAAGTTTATGCTACATAAATTTGTTTCAACTTAGGTGAGAGCAAAAGATTGCATGACTTAGGAGAATTGAAAGTATTGGTGGAATAAAAAGAGCTTATTTTGGAAGAATCCGTTAGCAATCAAGCACTGAGTGGTTTTGTGGATGAATCAAGGGATGAAATTAGAAGTTTATAGACCTGTTGGATGAAACAAGGGATGGAATTACGAATTGGTGGGGATCTGTGGGTGAAACAAGGGATGAAATTAAAAATTTACAGGGGAAAATTCAAAAAGCACAGGTTCCGACTCCTCTGGGAATCGAACCCAGAATCTCTTGTACGTCTACATGGTAACCTATTCGCAAAAAAAAAAAAAAAAAAATGGTAACCAAGACATGAAAAGCTATGAGACAGTAGATGATTGGATAAAAAATTAAGTTAAAGAAACTATCCTATGTGAATACAGTTTTCATGTGTATGATCTACATCAATTAACAAGTATGGGAACTACTCCCTTCGTCTTGAGCCCTGTTCGCTTCGCTGAAAAAGCGGGCTGGAAAGTACTGTTGGCTGATTTGTTGTGAGAGAAAAACAATGTACCATGACTGGTAAGTTCAAGTGAGCCTAATAAAAGACCATCTTGCCCCTCGCTAATTAGGAATTTAGGATGGGAGTAGTTCAGTTACTTTTCTTAGTTACTAGCCGATTGTTTTGAGTGAAACTAAGTTTAAAAGAAACTGACTTGGAGGAATTCATCAACGGTCAGCACTGAGTGGATGATCTGTGAAATGAGATTTCAAATCAAAGGGAAAGAACATTTTGGAGGGAAGAAAACAAAAAAAAAAAAGAAGCAGACGACTCCGCTGGGGATCGAACCCAGAATCTCTGGTTCCGTAGACCAGCGCCTTATCCATTGGGCCACGGAGTCGTTTGGTGTTGGTGTGACGTCGCTTTTTCCTTTATCAATATTTAACCGCGGCCTCCAAATACTTAAGTTTTGATTTAGTTATTACTATGACGATGAACCTGATTAGCATGGTCAAAATTATAATGTAAATGGATATACGTAGGGCTTAGAATAAACTATAACTATCAAGCGTGTATTTGATTGTTTATGGATGCATTTCAAACTTTTCGTTTAACATGGAGTTGGAGGTAGTTTTTTAAGTCATATGGTTTTATATTGACTACAATGAAATGGACTCAAACGTGACTTACGATCCGTTTGATTGGAGAGTGAGGTAGAATAGACAGTTCAACAACTGATTTCAAGGACGGGATGGATCCATTCCCGTGTTTGGTTGGAAGGATGGAAGAAACCTACTTTCGTGTTTGGCTAGAGGAATGGGATAGATGACATAGCCGATCAGTTAACCCTGTATGAATAATGGCACTTGGTGCATAGACATCTGTATGAATAATGGCACTTGGTGCATAGACATCCATACGGGGTTAACTGATTATGTTTTGGTGTTCGGCTGGAGGGACGGATGTGATGTTTGTTTGGTTTATTTGCCAATAATCTGTATAAAGTTTCATAAGTTTTTGAAGCAAAGCATGTGGGTATATATTGAGGGACGAGGTGACCATGGTTCTGCTTCAACGGCCACATTATTCCAAGAAGCACAAAAAAAAAGAAAAAAAAAAAGAAAAGAAAGGCCGCATTATTCCTGTACTCGGTAAACAGACAGAGCATGATTCTTTTGAGTGTAGCTACCACTCCTCTAGAGGACCCCATGCATTGATGGATAAGAATCGCATTGACGCATTGTTACACCAATAGATTGGGGCAAGAGTGACTTAACTACGATGATGATTATTTATCGTCAAAATGTGTGTGTGCTTTCTACTCTTGATGTTGTTGTTGGCAACATATATATCTTCCTCCGGCGATCGATCACTGATGACGACCAAGAGATGAAAATTTCCCTAAAAAAACCAAGAGTTGAAATTAAAGAGAAGTGATGTATATATACGATTTGGCGTGGATGAGAAGAATAGGAACCGGAGGCGTCGGGAAGGTTGGAACAGCAGAAAGCGAAACTCATCTTTGTTATCTTTCTAGAATCATCTAGCAGTCGGTCTAGAGGGTAGACATCAAGAGCAGTAGACAACGGTAACGATGTAGACCTAGAATGCTATCTAGAGGAAGGAGAAGGTGTCGAACCTGAGATCCCAGAGGGAGTGGATCCAGAGGCCTTCATCAGCTTCGTCGGTGAAGTCTGCTCACGGGCAGCGATGGTTGGGGAAGACGTCGGTGTAGCGGTCGTCGGTGTAGCGTGGCGGCGCGGCTGGTGGCGCTTCCCGTCACTGGCTGCGCGCCCTCTTAGATCGGTCTAGGGTTTGTCGGTGGGGTTTGCGGCTCACGGCGAACCTCGTGCTTTGAGCCGCCGGCCCCCACCTCTTTATATAGCGCAGTGCGACGGGGGCCCACCAACCATGAAGGGTTGGGCGCCCCCGATCAGGACGCGTGACCAAGGCCCAATAGGCCGTTGGGCTTATTGGTTGTGAGATCAATCTAACATTCTCCCCCTTGATCTCACTATTACTTTTATCTTTAAACTTTAAACTTAAATCCTTTTATCCTTACTCATTTCTTCACAGATGATGCATAGAGCATGTCTCATCGTTACGGTCAATCACCGATAGATTTAACAGCTACAATGCACGTCTCTGATCTGAAATAGTTACTTTAACTTTTGGGCCCTTTATAGTCCAAGAATCATAAGCTTTCCCTTAAACCCATGCCGGCTACATGTTCTCTGAACACGTTGGGTGGTAAGCCTTTTGTAAGCGGATCCGCGAGCATCTTTTCGGTACTTATATGCTTAAGACTTATCATTTGATCCCGAACTTTATCCTTCACAACATAATACTTTATGTCAATGTGTTTGGCAGCACCACTTGATCTATTGTTGTGAGTATACTGTACTGCTGGATTATTATCGCAGTATAACTTCAGTGGTCTATTGATGTCGTCAACCACCTTCAAACCGGGTATGAACTTCTTTAGCCAGTTCACCTGCCCCGTTGCCTCATAACACGCTACAAACTCGGCATACATTGTGGACGATGTAGTGACGGTTTGCTTTGAGTTTTTTCATAAAATAGCTCCCCCTGCGAGAGTGAACACATATCCAGACGTGGATTTTCTATTATCTCCCGCATAATCAGAATCTGAATATCCCACTATATGGAGTGAATCAGATCTTCTATACGTCATCATGAGGTCTTTCGTTCCTTGCAAATAACGCAAGACTTTCTTTACCAATTTCCAGTGTTCTATTCCAGGATTGCTCTGGAATCTGCCAAGTAACCCGGTAACAAATGCCAAGTCAGGGCGCGTACACACTTGAGCATATTGCAAGCTTCCGACAACTAAAGCATATGGAACCACTTTCATTTGATCGATCTCATATTGGTTCCTGGGGCATTGAAAATCCCCATATCTGTCGCCCTTGACTATAGGAGCAGGTGAGGGACTACATTTGTGCATACTGAATTTCTTTAAGACTTTTTCTATGTATGCCTTTTGTGACAGTCCTAATACCCCTTTACTTCTATCTCGGTGAATCTCGATCCCCAGAACGAACGAAGCTTCACCAGGATCTTTCATATCAAACTTTGAGGACAAAAACTTTTTTGTTTCCAGTAGTAGACTGACATCACTACTAGCAAGTAAGATATCATCCACATACAGGACAAGAAAGATAAACTTCCCATTCTTAAACTTTGCGTAGACACAATTGTCCTCAACATTATCTTTAAACCCAAAATTCTTTATTGTCTGATCAAACTTCAAGTACCACTGTCTTGAAGCTTGTTTTAATCCATAAATGGATTTCTTTAGGCGGCATCCCAAACGTTCTTTTCCTATCATGACAAAACCTTTCGGTTGTGCCATGTAAACATTTTCTTCTAAGTCTCCATTGAGAAATGCCGTCTTTACATCCATCTGATGTAATTCCAAATCGTAATGTGCCACTAATGCCATTATGATTCTGAAGGAATCCTTATATGAGACTGAAGAAATGGTCTCATTGTAATCAATCCCTTCTCTTTGTGTAAAGCCTTTTGCCACAAGTCGGGCTTTATATCTCTCTATATTCCCTTGAGAGTCAAGTTTTGTTTTGTAGACCCATTTACAGCCTACTGTTTTGGCTCCTTTAGGAATTATCTCCAAATCCCAAACTTTATTTGCATTCATTGATCTCATTTCATCTTCCATGGCCTCAAGCCACTTTGATGAATGATCACTTTTCATGGCTTCTTCAAATGAGGTGGGATCATCCTCCATTTGAAATTCTTCAGTGTTGTACACTTCATAATCAGTAGAAATAGCTGATTTTCTAACTCTTTGAGACCTTCTAGGGGCCTCCTCATTTGGTACATTTTCTGTTTGAGGCTGTTGTTGCTCCCCCTCATGTGTGGCAATAGGTTCTATAGGATCCTGAGGCACAGGTTCCTCCTCATCATTTATTGTTGCCACAAGCGGGATAACAACAGGTGCTGGCACCACAGTGTCTTGTACTGTCGGTGCAGCAACAGCGGGTAGTGAGAAAAATGGCTCATGAATTATTAGAGTGGGTGCATACACCCGCTTCTCTTCGATGTCAATTTCTCGAGCTACCATGCTCCCCCTAATCATTTCATCCTCTAGGAAGATAGCGTGTCTCGTTTCCACAAACTTTGTATGTCTGTTAGGACAGTAGAAACGAAAACCTTTTAACTTTTCTAGGTAGCCAATGAAATGGCAACTCACTGTTTTGGGATCTAGCTTCCCAATATTTGGGTTAAAAACTTTAGCCTCAGCAGGGCTCCCCTACTGTGGGGGATATACCCCCGGGTACCACAAGATGGTACATGGGCCGCACCATCCGAGGTGGCTCGGTCCGTGAGATTAAGGCGTACATGACAAGATTACAAGTTGTACTAGATATTGTAATAGTACCAAATAGGATACTTTACTTATAACCCTCCTCCTCCAGAGTATATAAGGAGAGGCAGGGGTCCCCCTCAGGGACAGATCATATAGTATACATCTCAATACAATACACCAAAGACACAGGACGTAGGGTATTACGTCGATCAGACGGCCCGAACCTGTCTAAATCGCTGTCTCTGCGCCTTGTGTCACCATCCGGTTCCTGATTACACGCATCCTACCGATAATCTACCACCACGGGCACCCCCCTCGGTGGACTGCCGACCATATTTCGTCGACAGTGGCGCGCCAGGTAGGGGACCCCTTTAGGGGATCGTGCGCGCTGATCTACGGTGAACCAGATGGGATCTGAAGATCAATGCCATCCGTGGCAATTTAGCTTCTGGCGGCGGCGTCCTTCACCTACGATGGAGTCGTCGTCTTGAGGCTCTTGCAGTGGCTTGACGTCGCTGCGTGAACTCGTCGTTAAGTCGGCTATCTACGGCGTCGTCTCCGGTGTCGTATACCTGGGAAGCAAGCTGAGATTTCAACGAGATCGGGTCTGCTTCCCAGCTTCAGCAGCGTCATTGAAAGGGGCGTTCAGAATCTACTACCGCAGATTTGGCATCGGCCACTACTTCTACGAACCATGACGTCAGTTCATCGTAACCCTACAGGACTAGATTGGACTTGCATGTTGGTTGTTGCTGGCTACCAGTCCACCGCATGCATGAACGTTCGGGTGCAAGCTGTCAGGCAAGCAAGAAATCGAAGGCTGTGTGATCTACAGTGCCATGCAAGCTGAAGATAGCTCAGATCTCCTTCGGGCTCACACGTGCTCATCGCCTGGTCCATGAGCAACCGCCTCGTCTCGATCGTAAACCACTTCATCAGCGGCATCATCAAGCACCGTACTGGGATCGACTCACCTGGTACCGATTCCGACTCTGCCCGCTGAGCTCGACTTCAACTCCGTCTCGATCAACAACTCCGACTTTCCCGGAAGTTCCGACAACATGTAGCAGCATGCAAGCCGGTCCGAACTTGGCTTCTTGCGTGTACATGTATATGTATCTGCATGCGTGCATCGCTCAGATACAGGAAGATGCATGCGTGTATTATGACAAGATCCAACACTGTGCCGACGTTTGGGAAGGAGTACAAATCCGCAGCGGCAACAATTCTCGAAGATTAAGACCTCAACGTCATCATGGCTCTGACGCAAGCACGACTACAACTACAACCCCATGCGCCCGTCCGACTGCATCGAGCCACAAGCAAGCCATCCGGATCACGTCGACCACGGACCACATCGACCACGTCCCGAGCAGCTCCGCCGAGCTCCGACCATGTCGACCGTGACCACGTCGACCACGTCCCGAGCAGCTCCGCCGAGCTCCGACCACGTCGACCACGTCCCGAGCAGCTCCGCCGAGCTTCGACCACCTCGACCACAAGACTACGTCCCAATGATGATCGCCGCGAAGAACGGCGCTACGACAATCGCGACCACAGTCATGACGACAGGTCAAAAAGCTCGAGGACTGGACAACTTCATCGCCAACGACATGTCAAGCCATCTCTCGAACATCGCAACACACCGACTACACCCACCGGTCGTCAATAAAGCTAAGTATTATTTTTAATTGAAAATTTCTTCGATCATCGTACACCTCCGCCGACCACCCTTAGGGTGCGCTCCGCGTTGAATTTTCTCCATACATACAGTCCAAAACATGTATAAGTTTTTACAACGGTTCGCCGATACGTTTTCCTTCCTGCTTGAGAATCCCAGAGCCGGCACTGTCTCTGGTTCCACCCCACGCGTGCATGAGAGTCCGCCCTCTGCGCTATGGGTAGTCGGCAGTCGCTCCCTGGTAACACTGGCACTCTACGCACGGCAGCGTTCCGTACCTCGCGCTACGAGATGTTGGTCAGCCCAGGGCTGGCGCATTCTTCAGGACAGGTTAATACATCGCGCTATGCCTCTACATAACAAAAGGGCTAAAAACAGCTAATGTTATTTTTCGAATATTACACCAAGTATAATTCATCGCCAACCGAACACCAAGTGTTTACTTCACCTCCTATAGAGAGGTCAATATATTTCGTACATCATCATGTACTACCGCTCTCCGTGTTTATTTTTCAGTAACACAGTTCGGTCAACGAGCTCGTGCTTCAGGGTTCGCCAAGACCACTACGATGCTCGAGGACTCTGGCCAGACCACGCTCGTGCTCGGGGACTCTGGCCAGACCACTCCCGTGCTCGGAGACTCGCCAGACCACTCCGTGCTCTAGGACTTCTCGCCAGACCACTTCGTGCTCGGGATTCTACAACAATAGCAAAAGCAACAGTCTGTCATGTAGATCACCACGTCGGATTCCCAAGACGGCGCCCTGTCTCCACGAGACGACCAGATCCGATCTAAAGCCCAAGTATCAAAATCAGAGCACAAGTCAGACTACAACGCCGCCTCCATCTCCAACACGGCATTGACACTGGAATTTCCAAGTCAAGGTTTCGTCGATCAAGACTTTCCTCTGATTACGAGCAAACTAGAAGCGTGTACAGACCTTGCAAGTTATTTAATCAAGGGACAACTAGCGTATACGTGTGCATACATACACGACATGCTATACGCTTGAACCGTGCCCAAACACCAGGATGACAAGCAAGCAGAAAAGGAGTCCGTGTAATCTACAGAGCCATGACAGGCAAGACCGATTGCCAAAAGTCATGTGAAGCTAATTAAAGTAATTAAGGTACGAAGGGCATCTACATGAAAGCCAACTCCAGATTGCTAAGGCACTTGCATGCGCGCATGCACGTATGCATCGTCTCCACGAGCATGCAAGGGTCAACTCCGCGCATACATGTACGCCAAACAAAGGAGGTTTCGGACTGCATCTCGCCTCGAACATCGCCGTGACAACCGCGACCGCAGCCATAACGACAGGAATTTCGAACTATGCTCAGGGACTTCGTCGATCACTCTCCGACCACGGCTCGGGGACTTCGTCGCTCGCTCCTCAAGCCGTGCTCGGGGACTGCCTCGATCACTCTCCGACCATGACTCGGGGACTTCGTCGTTCGCTCCTCGACTACTCTCCGACCATGGCTCGGGGACTTCATCGCTCGCTCCTCGACCTGTGCTACAAGGACTGCCTCGACCACTCTCCGACCACGGCTCGGGGACTCTGCGTCTCGACTACATGTGACTGGCAACTCGCATACAGTTGGGATATTTTTTCTCACTTAGACCTTGCTACAAGGCTCATACCTCGCCTTCCAGCAAGCTCGGGGACTACATCGGTACGATGCACCTGCCGGTGCATCTCGTATCGCCGGTACGACGATTAGATTCTCAACTTAACTGGGAATTCTTTTTAGACCCTGGCACCACGTGCCTACGTCACCTACTACCAGGCTCGGGGACTAAGTGGGCACACTTCACCTTGCGGTGAATGTGTTTGTTTTTTGACCTCTACGCCTCTGATGATCAAGGACGCTACGCTTCAAGACGCACTTACATTTCTTTTCAGAAATACAAGTGGGCACACTTCCCAGGATGGAAATCTTTTTCTTTCTTCTTAAGAGCACCATACATTCTTCGGACAACCTACTTCTCTGACGACAACGGTGGTCGGAGATGTCAAGAACTCAAGCCTCACTGTTCGGAGAAGGTTAAAATGGCGTGTTGCATCAGAATACATGGCGCTCGGGGACTAGCTGTGGGGGATATACCCCCGGGTACCACAAGATGGTACATGGGCCGCACCATCCGAGGTGGCCCGGCCCGTGAGATTAAGGCGTACATGACAAGATTACAAGTTGTACTAGATATTGTAATAGTACCAAATAGGATACTTTACTTGTAACCCTCCTCCTCCAGAGTATATAAGGAGAGTCAGGGGTCCCCCTCAGGGACAGATCATATAGTATACATCTCAATACAATACACCAAAGACACAGGATGTAGGGTATTACGTCGATCAGACAGCCCGAACCTGTCTAAATCGCTGTCTCTGCGCCTTGTGTCACCATCTGGTTCCTGATTACACGCATCCTACCGATAATCTACCACCACGAGCACCCCCCTCGGTGGACTGCCGACCATATTTCGTCGACACCCACACACGCAAGTGGTTAAGTGAGGGTACTCTTCCTGTCCACAACTCATACGGTGTTTTGGGCATCGACTTACTTGGTACTCTATTGAGAATATAAATGGCGGTTTTTAATGCCTCCATCCATAGACTCATGGGTAAAGTGGAGTAACTTATCATACTACGCACCATATCCATCAGGGTACGGTTACGCCTTTTAGCTACTCCATTCTGTTGTGGTTCGCCCGGTGTTGAATACTGGACGACTATACCATTCTCCTGTAAGAACCTTGCAAAAGGTCTAGAAACTTGTCCATATGGGGTATGCCGACCGTAGTACTCTCCCCTACGGTTAGACCTGACTATCTTAATCTTTAAATCATGCTGATTTTCAACTTCTGCTTTAAATATTTTGAATTTATCTAATGCTTCTGTTCTTTCTTTAATTAGATAAATGTAGCCAAACCGAGAGTAATCGTCTGTGAATGTTATGAATGAATCATAACCATCCACACTTTTCATAGAAAAAGGACCACATATGTCTGTGTGAATAATCTATAGAATTCCTACGCTTCATTTAGCATCTTTCTTAATTTTCTTTACATACTTTCCTTTTATGCAATCTCTACATTATTCTAAATCTGAGAGCTCTAATGGAGGAAGAATATTATTCTTAACTAGTCTTTCTATTCTCTCCCTCGAAATATGGCCTAAACGACAGTGCCATAATTTCGACAACGCATCGTGAGCTCTCTTTCGTTTTCTGTTTCCATTGTTCGATGAGGATACATTTTCATTCATATCACATATGGAATTCACATTTTCACGAAGTGATAACAAATAAAGCTCGTCTTGTCGGAAGGCAAGACCAACACATTTATTATTAAACAATATCTGACATTTGCCATTTCCAAAATGGCAATCATAACCATCATGGTCCAACTTTGATACACTAATCAGGTTTCTTTGCAAAGAAGGTACATAAAGAACATCTCTAAGAAAAAGTATGAAGCCATCTGGAAGCTCTAGAGGAAGATCTCCAACGGCCTCAACATCTGCTTGTACTCCATTTGCGACTTTAATGAAACTTTCGCTTCTTTGCAAAGTTCTCATCGAACGGAATCCCTGTAATGAATTAGCAACATGAATAGTTGCACCTGAATCAATCCACCAAGTAGATTTTGAAAACTTTACATACAAGGATTTATTTACGAACGTAATAATGTTCTCACCTTTATTCTTCATTATCATCTTTAGGAAATCAGGACAATTCTTCTTATAATGTCCCGTCTTTCTACAATGGAGACACTGGTCTTTTTCCACTGGGAACTGCTTGTTCTGAGACTGTTGCATAGGACCTTTTCCAGATGACTTAGAGGAAGAGCTGTTATTATAGTTCTTTTTCTTATCTTTTAGGTAGTTGACAGAACCACCTTGTGAAACTTTTATTCTTTCCTCCTGCTGCACACACATGGCTATGAGCTCTTCTAAATTCCATTTTTCAGGCTGTATATTGTAATTAACAACAAAGGTGTCAAATTCTTTGGGCAAAGAAGTAAAAATCAAATGAATAAGAAACTCATTCTTGAGTGCCAAATCCATTGGTTTGAGCTTAGATGTCAGATTGCTCATTCTCAGTATGTTCTCTCTAATGCCACTGCCGCCACCAGAGTACCTTTCTGTAACCAGCTGCTTGATCAGCTGGGTTGGATATGTCTTTGAAAAGCCAGTGAACTGACTCTTTATTCTATCTAGGTACTCTGTGACCGTGTCACAGTCTGGAATTGAGCCCACAATAGCAGGCTCAATCGTGTTCTTTATCACTGCCAAACACTTCTTGTTGGCAGTGACTCATTTTCTATGCTTAAGGTCATAGGACATCTTTACGGGAGTAAAATCCCGCTCTCTGTTCTGCCATGCAGCATCAGCCTCATCTGTCTCCCTCACCGGTGCCACAGGTTCTCTGGGACACGGTGTGGTGACAACCTAGTCCACCTCAGCGAGGATAAAAGCCAGGTCTATCTTTTTCTTCCACTCAATATAGTTATCACCTTTTAGAGTGGGGATCTCTTTGATACAACTCATCAAGTTGTATCCTCCTGAAAACACAATTCAAATAGTGTGAGAACAGAAATAACAACAATAATTGCATGCCTTAGTTTAACGTTGGTCAAAATTAAAACATACAATTATTTTATACATTAAATCTACATCACCGTTGGGCAAAAATAGAAATAATGCATAATCATTAAAATTATAATATTGATATTAACAACGTTGGTCAGAAAATAACAATATCATAATCAACTTATTTTTATCTCTTGGCTCTTAAAATCAAATTCTCCGTTGGTTCGAATTTAATTAAAAGTACATAATTACTTTAAATACGCAGCGGAAACATTAACATTCAATAATCATTTTCCTATTTTTCATAAGCAACTTTACTATTTACTGAACAAAATTATCGTGGGATAAATTTTGTACATAAAATTATCACAAAAAATCAATTCAAATTGATCAAATTGTTTTCTGGAAAATAAGAAAAATCAAAACTGTGACTTTACTATTTATTTGGCCATTTCGGCCCGATCCAGCAATCAGCGTGCGTGGCCCAGCGAAATGCGGCCCATGGCCTGTTCACGCGTGCGTGCGCCAGCACACCCGGCCTAGCCGCGCGCGCCAGCTCTCCCGACCCAGCTGCCCGCGCCAGCGCACCCCCACGCCCAGGCCGCAACCTGGGCCTGGGCCAGGAATTCGGCCTCGCGCCCTTTCTCGCCTGGGCTGCGGCGCTGGCCCACTCGCTCATGGCCATCCGTCTCCATCCGACGGCTGCCCACGCGCATCGCAGGATCAAAACCCCGGCGACCGCCGCGGCGCCCTTGACCTAGCGCCATTCGGCCTTCGCTCTCTCTCTCTCTTCGCCCCTCACTGCTCTCTCCTCTCCACTTAGTCCCGCCGCAGCAGACACCGAGTGAGGAGCTTCGACGGCGAGAGAGATCAGCGAGCCCCGGCGCCGTCTCCGGCCCCCTCACCGGCGTGCGCGCTCCCCAGCGGGTGAGCGCGCCGCCGTCGAGCGGCCTGGCCGCGGCGCCCTAGTGGCCGTTCTGGCGAGCAGATCACCCCCCCGGCCGGCCCTTTCTTTTCCCTGAACCCTAGCTGCATTTCCTCTTTCTCCTCTCCTCTCCCACGGCGACGCTAGTGAAGACGAAGGGAGCGCGTGGCCACCTCATCACCGGAGAAGAAGAGAGGACGACACCGGTGCCAAGCCCCTCGCCGGTGCGCGCGCTCGCCCATGGCTGAGCGCGCCGCCGTCGAGCGGCTTTGGAGCGCTGCCCTGAGCCACGACCGAGCCGGGCCTCTGTCCGCGCGCCAACCATGGTGGCGGTGATCACCACCCACACGGTGGTAGCTTTCCGCGCGACGGCGGTGTCGGGAGGACCGGGTAGGTTCCCCTCTTCATCCTTTTCCTTCCCCAAAACCCGATCTAGGGTTAGGGTTTCATTTTCCAGGGTTAGGGTTCTTTCAGATCCGATCCAAGATCGTGATCCTCTTCATCCTTTTCTTTCCCCAAAACCCGATCTAGTGTTAGGGTTTTTTCAGATCCGATCCGAGATCGTGATCTCATTCTTTCTCTACCCCTATCTAGATCTACATGCTAGTAGGCTCCGGTACTATTGTTATCTTTCTAGAATCATCTAGCAGTCGGTCTAGAGGGTAGACATCAAGAGCAGTAGACAACGGTAATGATGTAGACATAGAATGCTATCTAGAGGAAGGAGGAGGTGTCGAACCTGAGATCCCAGAGGAAGTGGATCCAGAGGCCTCCATCAGCTTCGTCGGTGAAGTCTGCTCACGGGCAGCGATGGTTGGGGAAGACGTCGGTGTAGCGGTCGTCGGTGTAGCGTGGCGGCGCGGCTGGTGGCGCTTCCCGTCACTGGCTGCGCGTCCTCTTAGATCGGTCTAGGGTTTGTCGGTGGGGTTTGCGGCTCACGGCGAACCTCGTGCTTTGAGCCGTCGGCCCCCACCTCTTTATATAGCGCAGTGCGACGGGGGCCCACCAACCATGTAGGGTTGGGCGCCCCCGATCAGGGTGCATGACCAAGGCCCAATAGGCCGTTGGGCTTATTGGTTGGGAGATCAATCTAACAATCTTTTGTCTGGTTTGTGCATGCTCTTATCCGGTACCATCATGCAAACTTCGACGCCATCCTTGGCTGCCATTCGGAGCCCCTATACTCTCCGATTTCAGTTCCATTCCCCAATTTGTGTGCACGGCGGCAGCACCGGCAGTCCGGCACGGCACCGCGCTCAGGTGTGGTCGTCGATCGAGTTGGCAGCCACGTGAACCCTGTGAATCTCCGTTGGATGGTGCTGTTACCAAACTGGATGCAGATGCTTATTTGCTTTTTTTTTACCGAAAAGATGCTTATTTGCTTTGGAGTTGTAGCTGTGGAAAAGTGCTTGCAAGCTGCAACTTTAGATATAAACTGCCCAATTTATTTAGTACGTCATGGAAGAAAACACGATCAAAAATCCTTCCGTACTTGCGTCATAAAGATAAAATTATTTTGGTTCTGAACGTAGCTGGCTGCAGTTGATTCACGTCCGGGGTCCTGAGTTTCTATCTGCAGATGGAAGTTCGTGAGTTTCTACCTTCGTATGCATGCTTCCAAGGCATGGAGATGAAACAACCTACATACGACTACAGCTTTATCACACCATTTCCAAATACTCGATCAGTTCAACTAATTGACCTGTAAATGTAATTTCAAATCAGCCTCGGAGCTCTGGCCATATAGACAGGCGTACAAGATTCTTAATTGTGAGGTGGTCAGGTGGGGGAGTTAGGGGTAAGTACTGCTGGAGCCCCAAGGAGCGGAGGACGCCTCGCCGATGATCCACCGGAGGCCAAACGCCTCGACGGTGCGTCCATGGCTCCTTGGCCGTCCAGCGTCTAGGCGGACTGCCCTGGTTGCACACGGTGGCAGAGGGGATCTGCGTGGCGCCACGACCGGCAGGTGGGTGCTCCACTACTCCGGCTGGCCCTGAGTTCGGTCCATCATGTGCCACGAAGGGGATTAGGTGCATAAGACAATTACTAAGTACCCTTAATTACAATGTGTTAGTCTATTTAAGATCAATGTCTCCAAAAAATCTTATAGGCGCAGGCCTCTACTCTCGTGGCACGAACTCCGATTAGTTGCACCTTTAATGAAGAGGTTGCATGACTGGTATATGAGAGCATCTTCGGTTGGTATCAATGCTGTATCAATGCCTTTAGCCCAAATGTATCAGTTATTGCTTTCCTTAGTGGCCCAGGCAAGGTTACGGTTGACTTCGAGGACATTCACTTGATGTTTCGCCTCAAAAGACTTGACGTCTACCTCGTGATGATGTGGTGCATGTAAGTGTCACTTGTACATAATTATGTTTTATTACTAACATATGGTTAGGCCATGATTTCTCTGACATGGTCGTGAGCTTTACATAATGCAACATGAAGAGCAAGAGATGCGGTTTTGCGAAAATCCGTTTACGCAGTAGCGGAAAAGGGTTGGGTATCTCAACCCGATGAGAATAAGCGAGGACGAGCTGTTATGGTACTGGATCACGACGATTGTAAGGACAAGACTGAGGCAGAAATTCAGCAAATTAGAGTGGAGAAGCAAAGTAAAAAGGAACTTGAAGTGGCCACCTACATAGGAAACACGTTTCTTGAATGGCAAAGACAGGGAATGCGTAGTTGCCCCATAAAACTACCAGGGTCTTAACACATGCATTAATTAAATTCGTACAGAGACCATTGGATTTGTATACTGATTTATCCTAAGGATGGATTGATGCTGGTCCTTGACTCCCTAGATTACAAGCAGAGCACTTATAAAAAAATATTAGATGCTATACAACAATAAGTCGAGATTTACATGCGTACTTTTCAACATTTCTATATTAGCGATGAGAGTTTGAAAATGACTTGGTGATTTTAGTCGAGCTCTGCAGGGCATACAAGTGGTATAAGTTCAAGGGTGGAAAATAGGATTTAAGATAAAAGAAAACCGATGTCCATACGGCTCAAGTTTCTAGTAATTTTTAAATAAATATCATACGTGTCTAGGTATATAAGTATACATAGCAACTATATAACTACTTGCCAATTCTTATATAATGCCACAAGCAACCAATTGGAACCGTCCTCAGTGGGTACTACGTGTGCGAGTTTCTCAACAAAACGGGAGATACACCATGAACCCTACGGAAGTAAGTAATAATAGTCATATGTGAAGTTTTGTGATTACTAATGCAAATGCATTGAATTGGTCACTTGTAAATATTTGATGACTTAAATTTTTTTGGTAGATATACAAGTGTTGTCCAATGGATAATCACCTCCAAAATAAACAACTCATGAACATTTGCGAGGACATGTGCCGGTTCATCATGAAAGATATAATTCACTACAAAGGGAAGTATCATGATGGTACCTCTGAGTTAGCTCAGCCATAGTACCGAGATCTTGTAGATATTGTTAGGCTAGAGCTAAACAAAGATGATTATTAGAGAATTCATGGAACTTATAAGTTGAAAACTTTGTTGTATATACACTTGGGTTGACTTATAAGTTGAAAACTTTGTTGTATATACACTTGGGTTGATGACTATGGTTGTCGGGGTTATAACCCCGAGGTGTCTCAAGGCACCAATTAGTTAGCAGGCCACACGGTCTGCAATACACCAGCTAGCGAAAGTCTAAACGACTGAGGCCTAGCTAAGCCAAGCAAGTCAGGTCGGATGATAAGGCCAGGGTCAGCCACGACCCCTCTTTCCTGCCTTAGCTGCACGACACTAGAAAGACGCACGATGTCTCTCCGTCATGACCCCTGAAAGGAACAGGGAGAGGTCGAGCGCCGGCAAGCGTGCCTCCTCTGACAAGAACAAGTACGCCGCACTAACCCCGCAAGGACCAAGGGGACATTAGTCACCTCGGTCTGTTCAGACGCCATCCCTGTACCACGCCACACAGACAAGACAATACCACCCAAAGCAGTGACGACAGGTACATGACCATCGGCTAGATACGACCCGACAAGACAAGAGTACGATACTGCCCACTACGGGATAGGATCCACGACGAGGGCCTTGACTTAGAGGCCATCCAGGCTGGCAGGAACCATGACCCCAACGATAGGGATCGTGCCTCCCCGCTCCTCAAGACAACAAGGCGATCAACGACCCAGGGATGGCCACCAACTCATGTACGATGCCCCAGGAAACTAGGAGACGATGACGAAGGCCACGGCGGAGACCACGTCGCACAGTACGGCTAGCGAACTATCATCATGCCCATAGTGCCACCTCGGTCGACACAGTAGCACCACGCCATGCCATGCCATGACGTGGCCACAAGACCATGATGACAACCACGCTCGGATGTGCTCTACAAGATGGCGTAGCTTGCAAGCCAAGTTAGCTAGGCCCTCCCTCAGGCTCACGACCCCTCAGTTGAGAGAACCTATTGCATTGTATGCGCCCTAGCCACAAACTCTATATAAGGGCAGCCAGGAAACCCATCTGGGGGATCCATCCTCTACCATTAAGTTTATTCCCCCATAGTAGTAGGGCTCCTAGAGCTTTCCTTTGGGCAGCCCAACACCTAGCTTAGGTTCTTCTACCTCTTCCACCATTCTTGCACCCCCCATTGTAAGAACTTCAGAGCATTAAAGCGAGGAACACGCACTTGATCATTTCTAAGACTAGATGTAGGGCTCCGGCCTAAACTAGTATAAATCATCGTGTCTTTTGGATGCTTCCATCATCTTCCTAGAGCAGCGTGATGATCGTATAAATTTACTAGTCCAGTTTATGAAACATCGACAGTTGGCGCGCCAGGTAGGGGACAATCGCGCACTCTCGATTGTTGAGAAGAAAGTGATGGCTCCTCGCACCACCGATGGACTCGCTCATGGAATGGACCACGGTGGCCACATCCACCACAAAAACTACGAGTTCATCGGCGCCAAAGGGCCAGCGCCCACGTCCACCTTCAGCCATGGCCTGGACCTCCACTCTAGAGATCTAGATCCCACGGTCCACGGTGGGCACACTCTTAGAACTGCCCTCGGGGTTTGTATCCCAAAGTTCACCTACCCAGAGGGGCCAGTACCCTCACTCATCACCAGCCGTGCCCAGGTCTCCCGTCTAGGAAACCAAAGGTCCACGGCTCATGATGAACTCACCCCGGGGAATGGCCTCGATCAACCACATCCTTTTGGGAAACCACACGGTTAACCACACCAACAGGCCAGCGTCCGCGCCCGCCTTTAGTTGTG
Organism: Miscanthus floridulus; assembly: GCF_019320115.1. NCBI lineage: Eukaryota > Viridiplantae > Streptophyta > Magnoliopsida > Poales > Poaceae > Miscanthus > Miscanthus floridulus. The sequence continues at coordinate 26,792,714 of NC_089581.1, read as the reverse complement.
GCCTAGAGCTCCACCCTAGAGGTCTAGATCCTGTGATCCACGATGGACATACTCTTGGAACTCCCCTCGGGGGTTGCATCCTAGAGTTCACCTACATGGGGGGATTAGCATCCTCTCTCACCACCGACCACAGCCAAGACTTCCACCTAGGAAGCCAAAGGCCCATGGCCCATGGCGAGCTCGCCTGAGGAATGGCCTATGGTGGCCGCATCCTTCTAGGGAACCATAAGATTGCTCGAACCAACAGATCAATGCCCGTCACTAGCTGCCACCTAGTCTAGACTCGTCGCGTGGGAGAACTACACCCTACAGTAGAGCCATGCCTCGGACAACGTCACCGCCGCTAGCGGAATGCAATGAGCTAGGACACACACGAATGATGGAACTATCCGCTGCCACGCGGTGTCGCCGCTAGTGACCTAGTGTCTGGGCGACGCCACACCGTGTGGGGACAAACCCAAAACTAGGATCTACCCCTATATGATGAGCAAGCTATACAACAAGTCCACACGAACTATCAGCTATTACTCGGAGGCATGTGCATCCGAGGAGGAGGGCCCCCTGAGCGCACCGTGCACCGCGCTGAGTGAACCAAACCGCATTGCACTCAGAACCCTCTTTCGCAGCGATAGGTCATGCCAGCTCCTCGTCGAGAGCAACAACCATACCCAGAGGCGGGGATGTGACGATCATGGCATCATCGTGCCATGAGGTCTCAAACACCGAAACACACGGGCTCTCCTGGCCAGAAGCTACAGTAGGCTAGACATGAAGAAGACGCCCTTGGGGGCTCATAGGCCCGCCGAGGATGTCGAGCCGGCAAAGGCCAACCCAAAGCTAGTCGAGAGGTCAATCCCCACTGGCTGTGTCCATTCCAAACACTAAAGAAGTGCCCTCATTAGCTCGTGGCCTGAAGATCACAAGCGGACGCTCAGGGGCTCGCTGCACCCCGAGCAATGACAACCAGTCCCACGATAGCTTCTGGTACATCGGTCAGTCACATCCACTTTGACCCTTAACCTCTCTGCCCAAACACATCCACATACACATATAAGCCCACCAACTGCTATGGAACTTAGGGCCGACCCATAGAGCAAACCAGATAGCATGAAGCCCACGCACTGTATCCTAGTAGCGCTTAACTCCCGAGTGACTTGGTCTGACTCGCACTCGTAGTTGGACATGATTCACTCGTGGGGGCTACACACATGGGTATATATGTGCAACCTGCAGCACAGCACTGCTTGTCATCATCCTAGCGACCTATCCATTTCTAACTCCTTCCAATCACGCCTCTCGTTGTGATGAACCGATGACCCACACCTTGATTTCTTGCTCGTACGGGTCTGAAAGGAATAGGGAATCCGCTCGAACAAGGTGAAAGAAGCGAAAAGAAAGGAATGTTTTGCCGCTCGATCGCTTTCTTCTCACATCATACCAGATCTATGATCTACCCTCAACGCCTCATTGCTCCAACGATCACGCACCTTTGAGCCCCGTGGGCCAGCCCCTAGGCTAAAATGCACACCCACGAGCACAAGGCTAGGGGGAACGAAGCGCATTCCAACTCGAATGAAAAGAAAAGTGAAAAGGCAGCAAGGTAGCAAGCGAATGTGCCAACCATGTACCATACACACACAACATCAAAACATCCACATCAAGGACCATCACACGTCGAAAGCCTAGAACTGATGGCATACGTGGGCGACTGACACCTCGCCCATAAGAACTACTGCTCCGCGAGTGGCTGAAAGCTCTAGTTTGGTTTTGGTGAATTGATGAAACCCTATGTGCTAACCTATTTGCTCTAGTGATCATGAGATTAGGGAAGCACTATTCCAAGTGGTGAGCAAACAATGAAGATCATGGTAATGGTGGAGAGGCCATGGTGATCAAGTGCTCGGCTTGGAAAAGAAAAAAGAGAAAAATAAAAAGCTCAAGACAAAGGTGAAACTTGATAGGAGCATTTTGTTTTGGTGATCAAGACATCTAGTGGGTGTGATCACATTTAGGATAGATAGCCATACTATTAAGAGGGGTGATACTCATATCAAAATGCGGTTATCAAAGTGCCAGTAGATGTTCTAACTCTTGCATATGCATTTAGATTCTAGTGAGTGCTAACACCCTTGAAAATATTTGTGAAAACATGCTAACACACGTGCATAAGGTGATACACTTGGTGGTTAACATTATTGATCAAAGGTGGTGAAGTTTGGAGTTGTGGAGGAACTATTCTTCAGTGACTAGACTCAGGCCATGAAGTGATCGAATGTAGGCCTGGTGAGTCCAGTCAACGCAGCAGAGAAGGACGCAGTGTTGGTCTTCGACCGAATGCTGGTGCAAGAAGGCGATCGAACGTGTGGTGCCTGGGTCTGATCATTGCTGACATATGCTAACGTGAGGCTGCTGGACTTAACACGTGGTGGTAGTGTGGACCAGATGCTAGACAACATAAGGTGGAGGTAGAGCGGACGCTTCCGATCATGAAAGTGCGGCTCTAGATGCTCTCTGGAAGTGATTGGACTCCGTGTTGATGGAGCATCCGATCATTCTGTCTGTGCATCATGTCGCTAGTTTGCTGGCTTGGGTGCACGCATGATCAGACTCCACGTGGGTGTGTCAGGTCGAGTGCCACTGCTTTTGGTCTCAACTTGAGTGCTCGTGTGATTGGTTTCAACCATTGGTGATCTGCGGCTCGTGTTTGAAGGAGGGGCAACTGGACACTAGAGGCATGCGTCCGGTCACTCTTGATCGGTGCGTCCGGTCGACCTGCAGTGAGCTGTCCCATGAGCCCAATGACTCTATTTCATGGGGGCTTCTATTTAAGCCCCATGGCTAGTTTAGGCTCACTCTCTTGGCCATTTGTATTGACATAACAACCTTGTGAGCTTAGCCAAAGCCCACCCACTCTTCTCTATCATTGATTCATCATCTTTGTGAGATTGGGAGAGAATCCAAGTGCATTGCTTGAGTGATTGCATCTAGAGGCACTTGGTGATTGTGTTTTGCTGTGGATTTTGCTTGTTACTCTTGGTGGTTGCCACCACCTAGATGACTTAGTGCAGCGAGGATCGTCGAGCGTAGGAAGGTGCTTGTCTCTGGCTCCGATCATGGTGATTGTGAGGGTTCTTGACCTTTCCCCGGTGAAGAGCCAAAAGATACTCTAGTGGATTGCTCGTGGCTTGTGTGATCCTCATATTATGTTGGTTGTGCGGCACCCGACTGTAGGTTAGGCGTGTGATGCCTATAAATACATGAACCTCTAAGTGAGTGAATCACCATAATGGGGACTAGCTTGCTGGCAAGTAAGTAAACCTCGGTGAAAAATCATTGTGTCATCTTGTCCTGAGGATCTCTTGGTATTCATTGTGATTGATTGACTTCATCTTGTGATTGGCTCATTCCTCGACACAGTGGTATAAACATCACATCCCCTCTCTAGTATTTACATTCCTAGTGTTGCTATGCTCTTTAGTGTAATTAGTTTTGAGAGACAGCTTGTGTCGTGTCTAGTGGTTAGTGAGGCTCTTTAGTTAGTCTTTGAGAGCTCACTAACTTAGTGTAGTGACATAGCATTGTGTGCTTAGTGACTATAGTGACTAGAATTGCGGTAGGTGATTTGCATTTTTAGTAGGCTAGCACAACATTCGCTTTGCCTCATATTTGTCTAACCACATTGCTTAGTGTTGTTGTAGAAATTTTTATAGGCTATTCACCCCCTCTCTAGCCATTAGGACCTTTCAAGTGGTATCGGAGCCGTGTCACCGTGATTTGAGGCTTAACAACCTTCGGTGTCAAAATAGCTCAAATGAACAACACCAAGAAGCCACCCCAATTTGATGGCTCCAATTATCCTTATTGGAAGGCGAAGATGACTATCTATATCAAGTCAATCAATAGAAAGGTGTGGAAGGTGGTGGAGACGAAGATTGAGATTGCCAATAAGGAGGCTCCCACCACTGCCGAAGAAGTGCTACTCTAAAATAATGATATTGCTCTTAGTTTCATTCATGATGCTTTGGATGATAGAATATTTGAGCAAATCAAGAACATTAAGATGGCTCATGAGGCATGGAAGAAGTTAGAGGAGTCATTTGAGGGCACTCAAGCCATGAAGGGTGCAAAGACATACATTCTCAAGGAAAAGTTTGCAAGCTTCAAGATGAAAGAAGATGAGAGTGTGCCGGAGATGTTCCATAGGCTTCAAGTGCTTGTTAATGATATCAAAGCACTTGGAGAAGAAGTGAAGGACAAGGACTTCTCCCACAAGTTCTTGAGATGCTTACCTTTGAGATTTGGCACATTGGTCACTATTCTAGTGAGGAGTGGTTTGGACACTATAACACTAAACCAAGTGATGGGAGATGTGATGACCGATGACACATATAGAAATGATGATGAGAAGGAAAAAAAGAAGGAGAAGAAAGATGAGAAGAAGAAGAGTGTGGCATTCAAAGCCACATCATCTAAGGGCAAGGCAAAGCAAGAATCGTCAAGTGAAGATAAAGATTTGAGCTTTGATGAGATGGATGATGAGAAGATGGCTCTCTTTGTGAAGAGATTTGGCAAGTTCATGGTGAAGAAGGGCCACCGTGCTAGAAGGAAGAAGTCTTCATCCAAGAATAATGAATAGTCAAGAAGGTGCTTTAAGTGTGGAAGCAAGGATCATCTTGTTGCTCAATGCCCATACAATAGCCACAATGATGATGATGATGATAAGAAGAGTAAGAAGAAGGACAAGAAGGAAAAGAAGGAGAAGAAGGACAAGATGACCTTCAAGAAGAATAAGAAGGGTGGTTCATATGTGGTCACTTGGGATAGTGATGCTTCCTCAAGTGATGATGATGATAGTGATGATGACAAGACCACCAAGAAGAAGGCTCTTACAAGCATTGCCATAAATGAGAAGCCTTCTCTCTTCGACACTCCAGCATGCTTCATGGCTAAGGCCACTAAGGTACAAACTTGTGATGATGGACGTGATGAGGAACATGATAATGAAAATGAAAGTGAAAGTGGTGACGATGAACCAACTAAGGATGAACTACTTGACATGTTAGATGATGCTAAGGAGCATTTTGACATTAAGAGAAGGGAATGTAAAGACTTGTGTAAGGAACTGAAAGCCCTTAAACAAGCCTTTGATGAGCTCAATGCATCTCATAAGAGGGTATAGAAAGCCCATGAGAAGCTTGGCAAGGCTCACAAGAAGCTTGAGAAAGCTCATTCCTCTCTACTTGAGCAAAATGTGAAAGAGCATGTTGTAACATGTGATATAGGCTTAACTTGTGATATAATTGATGAATCATTCTATAAGCCTATCATTGTTGCTCCCACTAACCCCTCTTGTAGCACTTCCACTTCTAGCTCATCTAGTAGTGATGGTTTCACTTGTGATGCCTCACTAATGGTTGAGAATGAGACCCTCAAGAAGGAGGTTAATGAGCTCACTCGCGCCTTAGGCAAAGCCTCAAAGAGGGATTGGGCTATACCTCCAAGAAATACAAGACAACCTTTGCTCCTCACAAGACTAGTTTTATGAAGAATAATGGTCGGTTTTGCACTAGTTGCAAGCAAGTTGGTCACATAGAGCAAAAATGCATGAACAAGAAATCACAAGCTAATGTATCCTCAATTAAGCTTGATTCTTTCTATGTGCTTACTAACGGTACTAATGGTATAAAGGCTAAGTTTATTGGTGCACCATGGATGAGCTCAAAGAAGAAAGCCATTTGGGTACCAAACATCTTAGTAACTAACCTTCAAGGACCCAAGCAAGTTTGGGTATCTAAAAAGAATTGGTCTTCTTTTGTAGGTCAATTACAAAGCCAGAGAAAGGCATTGGGTTCTTTTTAGTGGGTGCACTCAACACATGACTGGTGATGTAAGAATGTTCAACTCAATCAACACCAATGATAGTAATGGCTATGATAGTATCACATTTGATGATAATGGCAAAGGCAAGGTTAAAGGGCTTGGTAAGATTGCAATATCCAATGACTTGAGCATATCCAATGTGTTGCTTATTGAGAGCTTGAACTTCAATTTGCTATCCGTGGCTCAATTGTGTGATCTTGCATTCAAATTTATATTTAGAGTAGATGATGTAGAGATCATAAGTGTAGATGGCTCTAACTTGATCTTCAATGGCTTTAGATATGAGAATCTATATTTGGTTGATTTCAATGCTAGTGAAGCTCAATTATCAACATGCTTGTTCACTAAGTCTAGTATGGGTTGGTTATGGCATAGAAGGCTTGGTCATGTTGGAATGAAATAATTGAATAATTGGTTAAGCATGACTTGGTTAGAGGCTTGAAAGATGTTGTATTTGAGAAGAATAAGCTTTGTAGCTCTTATCAAGCCGACAAACAAGTTGGAAACACCCATCCTAAGAAAAGCATAATGAGCACTAGCAAGGCATTTGAGTTGTTGCACATGGATTTGTTTGGGCCAACATAATATACTAGCATTGGTGAAAACAAATATAGCTTTATGATAGTGGATGACTATACTAGATACACTTGGGCATTCTTTCTAGTGGACAAAAGTGATGTGCTTGCAACATTTAAACCATTTGTCAAGGGCATTCACAATGAGTTTGAAACAACCATCAAGAGAGTTAGAAGTGACAATGGTAGTGAGTTCAAGAACACTAGAATTGATGAGTTATGTGATGACTTTGAAATTAGACATCAATTCTCGACTAAGTACACTCCTCAATCAAATGGCCTTGTTGAGAGAAAGAATAGAACCTTGATTGACATGGTAGGATCAATGTTGAGTGAGTATAATGTGAGTCAATCTTTTTAGGCTAAAGCTATCAACATGGTTTGCTATTGCAGCAATCGCTTGTATTATCACCCTTTGAAAGAGAAGACATCATATGAGCTCTTGAATGATAGAAAGCCTAATATTGCTTATTTTTGGGTATTTGGTTGCAAATGCTATATCTTGAAGAAATGCACTAGATTGGGCAAGTTTTAGAAGAAGTGTGATGAAGGATTCTTACTTAGATACTCAACCACTAGCAAAGCATATAGAGTTTGGAATTTGGCAAATAGTACTCTTGATGAGGTTTATGATGTGGAATTTGATGAAACCAAGGGTTCCCAAGATGATAATGAGAACTTGGAAGATGTTAAAGGCATTCAAATTTTAAATGCCATGAAGAACATGGATGTTGGTGAATTGAGGCCTAGGCAAGTGAATGATGATGAAGATGATCAAGTGCAAGTGTTCTCAAACTCAAATGTGTAAGTTGACACTAATCAAGCAAGTTCAAGTGGCTCTCATGACAATATGAAAGATCAAGTGGCTAGTACATCATCTCAACCCAATGATCAAGCAAGTGCAAGCAATCAAGTTCCAATACTCCAACCAACTCATATTATAAGAGATCATCCATTGGACACTATAATTGGAGATATTTCTAGAGGTGTACAAACAAGATCAAGATGGCTTATGAGCATTTCTTATTTGTGTCATCCATTAAATCAAAGAAGATAGATGAAGCATTGTTGGATGTTGATTGGGTCAATGCAATGCATGAAGAATTAAACAACTTCACAAGAAATCAAGTATGAGAATTAGTGGAGAGACCAAAGGGACACAATGTGATTAGAACCAAATGGGTCTTTAGAAATAAGCAAGATCAAGATAGGATAGTAGTAAGGAACAAAGCAAGATTGGTAACATAAGGATACACTCTAGTGGAGGGTCTTGACTTTGGAGAAACATATGCCCCAGTTGCTAGATTGGAAGCAATTAGAATCTTACTAGCCTATGCTTATGCCCACAACATCAAGCTCTATCAAATGGATGTCAAGAGTGCATTTCTAAATGGCTATATCAATAAAGAAGTATATGTTGAGCAACCTCCTGATTTTGAAGATGACAAGAAGCCCAACCATGTGTACAAGTTGAAGAAGGCATTGTATGGCTTAAAGCAAGCACCTAGAGCATGGTATGAGAGGTTGAGGGACTTCCTACTCTCTTTAGGGTTCATGATGGGCAAGGTTGATACCACTCTTTTCACCAAGAAGATTGGCAAGGGCTTGTTTGTGTTGCAAATCTATGTTGATGACATCATATTTGGATCAACCAATCAAGACTTTTGTGAAGAGTTTGGAAAGATGATGGCTAATGAGTTTGAGATATCCATGATTAGAGAGTTGAATTACTTCCTTGGTCTTCAAATCAAGTAATTGAAGAATGTCACATTTGTGAGTCAAGGCAAGTATATCAAAAACATGCTCAAGAAGTTCGGCATGAATGAAGCAAAGGCCATTAGTATACCCATAGGAACACATGACAATTTGGATAGTGATACAAGTCGCAACATGGTAGATCAAAAGTTGTATCAGTCTATGATTGGAAGTCTATTCTATGTGACCGCATTAAGACCGGATGTCATATTTAGTGTGTGCATGTGTGCAAGATTTCAAGCCTCACCAAGAAAAAATCATTTGAAGTCTACAAAGAGAATATTGAGGTACTTGAAGCATACATAAAATATTGATTTGTGGTATTCCAAAGGAGCAAAGTTTGAACTTGTTAGATATTCGGACTCCGACTATGTGAGATGCAAGGTTGAAAGGAAGAGCACCTCAGGCACATATCAATTATTGGGAAGATCACTTGTTTCATGGTCATCAAAGAAGTAAAATAGTGTTGCATTATCAACTGCCGAAGCCGAATACATATCCATCGGTAGTTGTTGTGCACAAATTCTTTGGATGAAGGCCACCTTAAATGACTTTGGAATAAAATTCTAGAAAATGTCATTGCTATGTGACAAAGAGTGTGCTATCAAGCTCACCAACAATCTAGTTCAATGTGCAAGAACAAAGCACATTGATGTCTACCACAATTTCATAAGAGATCATCAACAAAAAGGGGACATTTGCATTGAGAGTGTGGGCATCGAAGATCAACTTGCTAACATATTCACCAAGCCACTAGATGATAAGAGCTTTTGCAAGCTAAGGAATAAGTTGAACATATTAGATTTCTCAAATATGTGTTGATGTACCCCCCACTTATAAGACATGTCTCTCCTTTGAGCAATCCAAGGTAAAAGTTGATTAGCATGCATACATCCTTTGCTAAGAACTTGTTTAGTGCATCTAGTCATTCCTCATGTCTTATAGGCTCATTCATGAATATCAAATGAATTTGATGCTTGTATGGTACCACTATTTCTTCTATGCTTGACTTGATGTAGTGGTAGCATATGACATGTTTATGGGCTTGTGAACCTAGTGTTTGATCTAGAAAATGAGCTATAAGTGTTAAACTCAACATGGTACAACATAACTCTTGAAATGAGGTGTGAAGAAGCTTGCCCTTGGATCAAACTGAGTTAAATGTCTTTGGCAAGTGTTCTAGATTGAACCAAATTTAGGAAAATAATCCTCACCCCATTGATTGACCTTGATAATCTTAACCTATCTAAAATTGAACCTTTGTGGTCATTGATGACAAAGGGGGAGAAGTAATGCACAAAGATAGTGAAAAGATGACAAAGGGGGAGAACTTTGACATAGGGGAAAAATAAGAAAGTAAGGGGATCAATTAAATTTGAGCACACAAGTAGGGGGAGCAAGCTCATAAACTTGCATGTTGCATTTGAATGTGCATTTCATATGTTTGCTTGCATGGCACAAGTTTTTAAATTAAAATTCCATGCTTGTGTGGTGTATGCTAGTTGTAGGTTTGAATGATGAAATGAAAAACTAGCATGCATAGATGGTAGTTAGATATGCCTTGCTTTGCTTTCACAAGTGGTACTAGAACCTTGCTTCTAATATTGATCTCACGAGGTATCTAGTTCTTGTCTTTGTAAGTGGTATCTAACTAACAATGGTGCTAAGGATGGTATATTTGGTGCACTTCGATTGGTATCACGCTTCAAAAGTCCATGTCTTATACCTTAGCATTATTTGGTAGACATTACTCTCCCATCCATTGTTGGTATTTCTTAGCACAATCACCAAGTGTGGAGGTTGTAAGTCCATCCTCAGCAATGGCGCCAGAAATGCCTGTTGGTATTTCTTAGCACCATCACTAAGATTGAGTTAAACTTAGCAATGCCGCTAAGAAACACCAACTATGATAGTTCTTAATGATTACATAAAATATCCACAAGCGCATGGATCTATCGTTGTAGCATTTTACCCGGAAGTATTTAGGGTATCGTTATTTATATTTTCCCAAAGGAGGGCAAGTTATAAGAGTCTAGCATGAGCATGAGCAAGATTATATACTTGCATAGTGGACCATAGTACATGACATGTGTAAAAATGGTATATCAAGGATAGTGGACACACATCTGAGCCAACCTCAAGGATAAAGAAGAAAAGAAAGAATAAAAGAATGTTCCTACATGGAGCCAGCATGTTCTAATATAGCCATACAAAGAATAGTTAATGATCATATAAGTTATATGACTAGATCTAGAACTAAGTGTGAGATGGACGGGGAGATCCCCAGGCATTGGTCTGCCAGCAAGCCATAGAGACTTTACGAACTCCTACACAGTACCCGAATGTGGGGGATTACAAAGGATGAACATGGCTATCACCACCTACCGCCTACCATTCAACCATGGGGCACCATCATATCCGAAGGTCCCTATGTACCCGAGCACCATGCCCGTGTACAAGGAAACTATCCATATCCCCTGGGACTCCTACCCTACGGATCGACAAGCAAGAATATGGGCAAACCTGAAGGAACGATGAACCATCACCTCAACCTTAGCTCTACTTCTACTCACACAATTCATATGAATAATTAAGCATAAAGTTGAACATGTTAAGATCATAACACACAAACTATATGTTAGTTCATATATCATGATTATAACAAGACAACTATATTGTAGTTCAAATGTATTACTATATTGAAGATATGAGAACAAGACTATGGAAGAACTCTTCATATTCATACCAAAGTTGCTCTTCTTCCAAGGAGCCAAGCCCTCCTTGATAGCTTTGCTAGCTCCAAACACTACTACTAAGGACTAGAAGATTACAAGAGTAGGGTAGTGAGGTGTGTAGCTCCAAATGTTGTGTGTCTTGAATGGTGAGCACCTCCTCTACTTATACTAGTGAGGTGTGTAGCTCCAAATGTTGTGTGTCTTGAATGGTGAGCACTTGGCCTTAGCACCCCGAGGGCACAATCTTTTTGGCTACCCTAGACAAAGGCATGACCCGAACTACAAGAATTAGAGGCTCGCTGCAAAAGAAGCCTCAAACCCAGGGGAAAACCTCTCCCCTCTTAGCACCCTCCAATACAAGAGCGGGCACACTGCCCTCGGGGTGCTAAGGCCAAGTGTCACCACGACAGTGACACCATGAAGACGTCCGGAAGAGAATGCCACGAGCGCAAGGGGCAACGAGGAAACCTCTCGCCAACCTTCTCGCCGCACCATAGCCCCTAGACCAAAGCAAACATGAGAGGGTGGGGTTGCCAAACCCAGATACCACCACCATCACGCCTTGAAAAATAGGAGGGAAGCAACAAGGCACCCACAGTTTTTGGAGAAGCTGATCATGGCCACTAGGACCAGTGTTTCTGTGAACCCAAACCTAGAGGATCTGGAAACTACCGAAACCATTGGGCCCAGAAAGCGATCTAGGCAACTCCCGTACCCCCTCCTGCTCACAAGCTCCCTTCTAGCACCAGCTGTTGGAAAGGGCAACCGTCTCTCTCTCTCCCATTTCCTCACCCTCTCAGCAGGAAGAGAGGGGAGCGATTTACAGTCACAACCATAAGTGATTCAAACGGAAGGCATGCCTCTATTTATAGACCCAAAGGCGAACCGAATAGCCTAGAATCCCCACGCCGTGTGGTGCACCATGGGGAGCCACAGCCAAAGATAGATGCCCGCGTGAGACCAAGGGAATCGAGACCCTCCAAAAGGTAGGGCTAGTACAGCGTCGACAAGACCACTCAGCCCCCGCCTAGGTCATGAACCCCAATGCACATCACACTAACATGGTATGTACCACATCGTCAGGGCATCCTGATGGGGCAAAAGCAGAATGGCCACCTACCGTATTGTCTGCACCTGCTCGCAAGGGATCAAGCGACGAAGCTCGGATAAGCCACGACTACAAACACGTGTTCAATGCACACGTATCTCAATGCTTTCATGATCACTTCATGATCATAAAAACGCTCAGGGGCTACTGTTGGAGTTATAACCCCGGGGTGTCTCAAGGCACCAATTAGTTAGCAGGCCATGTGGCCCGCAATACACCAGCTAGCGAAAGCCCAAATGGTCGATGCCCAGCTAAGCCAAGCAAGCCAGGCTGGACGATAAGGCCAAGGTCAGCCATGACCTCCCTCCTGCCTTAGCCGCACAGCCCTGGAAAGGCGCCCGACCTCTCCCCCGTCACGACCCCTGGAAGGAATGGGGAGAGGTCGAGCGCTGGCAAGCATGCCTCCTTTGACAAGAACAAGCACGCCACATTGACCCCACAAGGACCGAGGGGACAGTAGTCACCTCAGTACGGTCATATGCCATCCTTGTGCCGTGCCGCACAAACAAGACAATGCCGCCCAAAGCAGTGACGACAGGTACGATGACCACCGGCCAGATACGACCTGACGAGACAAGAGTACGATCCTGCCCACTACAGGATGAGATCCATGATGAGGGCCTTAACTTAGAGGCCATCTAAGCTTGCGGGAACTACGACCCCAACGATAGGGATCGTGGCCCCCGCTCCTCAAGACAACAAGGTGATCAACGACCCAGGGACGGTCACCAACTCTTGTACGACGTCCCAGGAAATCAAGAGACGATGACGAAGGCCATGGTGGACACCACGTTGCACAGGACGGCTGACAAACTATCATCGTGACTACAGTGCCGCCTCGGCCAGCACAGTAGCACCACGCCATGCCATGCCGCGACATGGCCACAAGACCATGACGACAGCCACGCCTGGACGTGCTCCACAAGACGACGTAGCTTACAAGCCAAGTTAGCTAGGCCCTCCCTCAGGCCCACAACCCCTTAGTCGGGAGAACCTATTGCATTGTATGCGTCATGGCCCCGACTCTATATAAGGGCAGCCAGGGAATCCATCTGGGGGATCCATCCTCTAGCATTTCATTCATTCCCTATAGTAGTAGGCTCCTGTAGCTTCCCTTCGAGCAGCCCACCGCCTAGCTTAGGTTCTTCTACCTCTTCCACCATTCTTGCACCCTCATTGTAAGAACTTCAGAGCATTCAGGCGAGGAACACGCACTTGATCATCTCTGAGACTGGACGTAGGGCTCTTCCACCATTCTTGCACCCTCATTGTAAGAACTTCAGAGCATTCAGGCGAGGAACACGCACTTGATCATCTCTGAGACTGGACGTAGGGCTCCGGTCTGAATCAGTATAAATTCTCTTGTCTTTTGGATGCTACCATCGTCTTCCTAAAGCAGCGACGATCGTATAAATTTACCAGTCCGGTTTACGAAATACCGACAATAGTATGCTGAAGTAAATATTATTTATGCATGGAAATATAATTGCCTTTCATTTATATTTGGGTTCATCTCAGTTTTTGAAAATAAAAATAATTCAGCGGTGGGAAATATATGGCGAGAATTTTTAAAATTTTTAAAAACAATTCACTAGCGGTTATGGTACTAAACCTCCATTGCAAAATAATTTAAAGAGGCGGCTCTTTTATGTAATCCGCCTATGTAAAAAAAAACTTACACCGGCAATTCACATAAACCAACCGCCTCTGTAAACAATTTAACACCGGCGGTTTGCTTAGGTGAACCACTAGTGTAAATTTGTTTTACACTGGCAGTTGGCTTAAGCAAACCGCTAGTGTAAACGGATTAACACTAGCGCATCTTAAGAAGACACCTGTAATGTTTGCGATTTTTACTGGCCTTTCACACTTTCACACTGACGGTGGCGCTAAACACTCTAGTACAGATAGGTCTGGAACCGTCGGTACTGAACTTGGCTGTACTAGTGTAATAAAAGCAATCGTATTGTATGATAGAGCAAGGCACTATCTTATTCATTAATGTTTTTGTGACCTCATGGTACCGCGATTGTAAATTTGTAATGCGCCTCAATAATAAGTTGCTCACTTACATGTGCCACCAACACTACGCCGGGCGCTAGCTGGTGTCTCAGCAACATATATATATTCCCCAAGCGCTCACTGATGACGACCAAGCTAAGAGATGAAATCAACGAGAAGTGATGTATGTATATAACAGCCCTAGAAGGGATCGGGATTCGGGAATAGGAACCGGAGGCATCGGGAAAGTGGGAACAGCAGAAAGCGAAACTCATCTTTTGTCCGGCTTGCATGCTCTTATCCGGTACCATCATGCAGAGTACGTCAAGTCAGCACTGAGAAGGAGCATCTGGAACTCGCACTCTGTCAATCCAAGCTGCGGAACATTCTGCTGGTCGCCTAGGATGACGGGGAATCTTCTCCAACGCGCTGTGTGCTTAGATGGAGCGCGTCGAGAGCCAAGGCGCTGAGTGAAGCGTCACGCCGACTCGCGAGCATGCAAGCCAGCAACATCGCATTGGCCACTCAGGAAGATGTGCACGACAACGGTGTGGCGCAGTTGGAGGGCAGGAATAAGATGAGGCTGAGGAATTAGCATGCATTGGCCACTCAGAACCTTCGTAGTCTGTGCGGGTGGCATTATTACCTTCTGCAAGTTTATGATGTATGAGTCATTATTTAATTTGATGGCGTATTAATTTGCTGCTTGATGCATATACTTTGCGTATGAACCGACCCATTATATTGATCTTTCTGGACCATCCATCTAAGAATAGAATTTGTCAATGCAAGCGTCTGTAACTTGTGCAGCTAACGAAATGGAGATTGGCAATGCTACTGTCAATTTGTTACTAATCTTCGTCTGAACATTGCGGACAAAAAAGTTGACGTACCACCAGCATCTGGTGCGAAATATTTCAGCATTCAACACTCTTTAGTTGTCTGTGTGTATGATACAAGCTCAGTAACATTCATATACATACAAAACATTGCACCATATATAGCTTTTTGGAAGGATAAGACAGTACTCGCTCTTAGGTCTTAATCAGGCCATCTATATTAGCTCTTTGCAGCTGACAGAAAAAAATTAGCTTGAGGGGTCGCTATACGGGGGAGATCAAAGGGGATGAGTCGAGAACAATTGTTTGAATTGAATTTGGTGTCAATAATAAGATATAACAGGCCATTTTCCATTTCTTACTTAGCAACAGGACATGGTGCTGATTAAGCCTCCGCAGAGATACATCATTAATCTGAACAAGTAATAAAACAGGGGGTGTGATCTAGGAACACCTTCTATATATATATTATAAATCCATCTCCTAGATCAATCTTGTCTTTGCTTACTCTCCTTGATCAATTTGTGGTACTGGTCAACATTTTTGCAAAACACATTATCGAGCATGCACACATGCACCCTACTCTATCCCTGTGAAGTGTGAACTATGCAGACAATATAGAGTCATGACAGTCAGCAGGTGTGTCATTAATTGTCCTGTGAATATCTCTTAGGAACTATATATGTTACTGCACTCTCTTAGAAATATCTTAGGAACTTTGCAAGAACTATTCTAAAAAGAAAAAAAATGTGAATGAGTTTGCAATTTCAATTCGATTTCCCACTTTTAAAAACCCTTCATTAAAAGATAATCACAACTGTGAAAATATACTTCATGACTATTTATATTAATTGACTAAAAATATAAGGAGCTGTAGTGGAGTGTGTAAAACTCAAACCAAGGTGTGGACAAATTTCACTACAAGGAATCTTATCAACCGAGTGTGATAAAAGCAATCACATTGCATGATAGAGCAAGACACTATCTTATTCATTAATGTTTTTGTGATTCATGGTACAACGATTGTAATGCACCTCACACTAGTAGAGAACAAACCTTTGATCCTCGGCTAAAATGGGCTCTAGTCCCGGAATTTTTTGCGCCCGGGACTAGAAATACCTTTAGTCCCGGTTGGTGGCTCCAACCGGGACTAAAGGTCCCTGCCCAACGGCTACTGCGCCAGACAGAGGTGGCAGGGACCTTTAGTCCCGGTTGGAGCCACCAACCGGGACTAAAGGTATACTTTTACTCCCGGTTGGTGGCTCCAACCGGGAGTAAAGGTCTACTCCCGGGCCGTGGCTGCGCACGGGGTTGGAAAGTTACCTTTAGTCCCCCCTTTATATGTCGGCCGTCTCCTTCTTCCTCCCCGAGCCCGAGCTCAGCACATTTTGAAGCTCACTGCACTAGTGTTCTTGCTTCCTCCCTCCCTCCATTGTTCCTTCATCCATTCTTTGATTCCTCCGTCGATTTCTTCGATTCCTCCGTCGATTCTTCAGTTGTAAATGTTACCAATCTCATACTCTCATTTTTCACCATTGTCTTATGTCATTTTGTTCACTATATATATATGGTTCTTTATTGTGGTTTTTTTCATTTGTAAGCAATTTGAGCTCAAAATCACTTCAAGCTTGCATATTTACACAAAAGAAGGTTAAAGTATATATAAATATAAACTTAGAAAATAGTTAGAAAATTATAGAAAATCCGTACTAGTTGAACTTGCGGACTGTGTTTAGCTCGGTGAGCATGTTCTCTGCCGAGCGGTAACGGACGTCAAGGAGGAGCTTTGATTCTACGAGGGAGAGCGGCAACGGTCATGGAAGACCATGTTCCCTTTCTCGTAGAATCGGAGCTCTTCCGTGGCCAAGTACGGTGCCATCCGGTGGAGAAATGCTCGCTGAGATGATCACGTAAGCAAGTTCAACTAGTATGGATGATTATTTATTCATGAAAGGATCAAGATGCCCAAGAGGGGGGGGGGTGAATTGGGCTAATTCTAAATTTTCTTGCAATAATCAATCCTACGGATAGCCCAATTAACCCCTTGTGCCTAGAAAAGTATTTCTATCAAATCAACGCACAAATGACTTGCACCCTATGTTTCAAACTTACTCTAGCATAGCAATTCTATGAATGTAAAACAAGTATTGAATTGCTCGAAGTAAATACTCAAAGTAAGTGCTTAAAGTAAATAGGGAGAGAAGAGGAACGCGGCGATGTTTTGCCGAGGTATCGGAGAGTCGCCACTCCCCACTAGTCCTCGTTGGAGCACCCGCGCAAGGGTGTAGCTCCCCCTTGATCCGCGCAAGGATCAAGTGCTCTCTATGGGTTGATTCTTCGACACTCCGTCGCGGCGAATCACCCAAAGCCGCTCACAACTTGAGTTGGGTCACCCACAAGCTCCGCCGGGTGAACACCAAACTCCCAATCACCACCAAGCCGTCTAGGTGATGGCGATCACCAAGAGTAACAAGCACGAACTCTCACTTGACCACGCGAAGCCTAATGAGAAGATGGATGCACACTTGTCTACTCTTGATTCACTAATGAGGTTTCACTCTTGGATTCTCAAATCACAAACACCTCACTAGGACCTTGCTCTTCTTGGCACTCACAAACGTGTTTCTCAGCTGTTGGAATGAGCAAAAGTGTCTCCACTCACGAGTGGAGCTTCTATTTATAAGGCAGCCTAAAAAACAAACCGTTATGAGCTTCTGCGGGGTGACCGGACGCTCCGATCGTTTTGACCGGATGCTCCGGTCAGTTCAACCCGCGAACAGTTTTCAAGTGATGACCGGACGCTGATAGGGTCCGGTCAGTACCGACCGGACACGTCCGGTCGCTCTTGGATGCTTATTGTAAATGACCGGACGCTGGATACTCAGGGTCCGGTCACCACTGACCGGACGCGTCCGGTCGCACTTTCTCAAGTCTGGACCCTTACTAGAGTCAACCGGACGCTGGCCCTCAGCGTCCGGTCACACGACCTTCCAGCGTCCGGTCACACCAGACTTGATCTTCACGGTTAAATGAACTGACCGGACCCTGCGGCCAGCGTCCGGTCGCACCGGAGCCAGCATCCGGTCAGTATTTGACCCTCCATTCACTTCCAACTTTCGATCATATGTGAATGAAGTTTGCTCCAAAGGATTTTAGGCATTCATAGGAGCTACCTAGAGCTAGTTTTAACAAGTGTGCACCACACTTAACTCACTAGACTCAACTAGGTCAAGCTACCCGTTCATACCCCCCTTCATAGTACGGCCAAAGGAAAAAACAAAGTCCTAAACTACTCTAAGTGTCTCTTCCAACTTCAATTGACACTTAGAACTAGTTATCCTTAACCTTGTCGTCCATCCTTTGAAAACCGAAACGATTTCTATCGTAGGGGCATGACAACCTCGATTGCCCAATCGATCTCCATTACTATGACCTAACTTAATTGCCTCTGCAAAATACACGTTAGTCATAGTAATCTTGTATTGACATTAATCACCAAAATCCACTTAGAGGCCTAGATGCTTTCAATCTCCCCCTTTTTGGTGATTGATGACAATACCACCTCGAGTATGTTATGGAGTGAGGTTTTTGAAGGGCTTGGTTCATATAAGCTTTTGTTGATAAGAACAAAAGAGTTAGGCAAGCTTATATGACCCAAGCCAACACAATGTACTCAAAGAATATGAATTAAGCATGAGTATGAGTAACAAAGCTCATTTGCTTCGAAGTATAAGCGCGGAAGCAAAAACAAATGAGCATCACAAGTGATATGACATATAGATAATGCAAAGTAGAAATCACACATGTCAACTATCACAATCACGTAGATAGCACTATCACATATATAATAGTATGCATGAAAGTAAACACAAGAATGCATAAGTAATAGTGTATCACACAAATAAAACTCCAAATATATATAATAAACTAATACTAGATAACTAGTTCCCCCTAAAACTCGCTCCCCCTGAGTCTACATACTCAAGCTCTCTCCCCCTTTAGCGTCAAACACCAAAACCTAAGGGTCAGTCGGCGGGGCTACAGCGGACAAGTCGGGCGCTGATGTACATGGAGCAAGATGGAACTGGGTGCCATCATCATCTGACCCTGAGCTCTGAACTGACTGACCCTCTGAAGCAGGAAGTGTCGCTGAAGCGGTCTGGGTCTGAGCTGGGGCTGGTGCTGCCTGGGAAGCTGCTAGTATGTCTGTCGTAGGATCTGACGAGGCGACAGATGAGGGGAGCCTCTAAGTAGTCACTACGACTGGAGTTGCTGTAGACGGACCGGCGGTATGCATATAAGGCGGAGTAGGCATGCTGGTCAACTCGCTGAAGGATGCTCTAAGACTCCTAGAGACTAACGTCTCAGGCATGAATAGCGAGGAAGACTGCTCTGGTGTGAAGCCCGTCTGAAATGGAGTGAACTGCGGGGCTACCACGGGTGAGGCTAACCACTGGAACACCTATATAGGAGGTGAAGCAAACTGAGCTGGAGGCTGTCCCTGACTCTGGAGCCCACTGGGCTGTACTGCTAGAGTCGTTGAAGTGGTAGGAGGCTATGCAAGGTGGGGTGAAGGCTGTGGCAGTGGGATCCCAATGGCTGTTACTACATGCTGCATGAATCCCATGAGCTGCTACTGCATAAGTAACTGCTGGTGCTGAAGGAGCTGCTGCTGCCGCTGGAACTCGTCCTAACAAGCCTAAAACTATGCGAAGTTGGCAGCTGTCTCCTGTGCCTGGCGTGTCTGATCCTGCTACATCCGCTCAAGAATAGCAATGAGAGCGGGGTCTGTCTGTGGAGCAGGTGGAGCAGAACTGGAGCTACCGGCCTCTGCATTGTGTCTACGTGGAGGCATCTGAGGTATAGGCTGGTAGTCATCGTCAGAGCTGTCACTGTACTCGCTCACCTCCTGTTGTGCCTCTAGCTCCTCCTCCTCAGTGGCTGCAATCCCTCTGATGATCTCATCCTGCTGAGTTGCGGACTCTGGTACGTCGAGACGACGGCTAGGCTGTCTGGGTGCCTGAGGAGTGGTGTGCCTGATCCTCTGTGATAGGTTGTAAGCTGGGAACTCTATGGTGTCACCTGTATACTCATCCATCATGCTAGGGGGCTTATCAAGTACTACTCTGCGGATGAGGAACGTGATCCAGTGAGCATAGGGAAGCTGCCTGCGACCCTTGAATCCCTCAGCTATCGTGTCCTCCATCTCTGAAAGTAGGAGATCCTAGATATCAAATACTATCTGCTGCATGATGGCATTGAGAAGCCATAGCTGTAAGCGAGTTAGGCCCTCCCTGTATCCCAACCTAGGAAGTAGTGTCCTCCTAATGATGGCCTCTAGTACCCTCGCTGTAGGAGTCAAGTCACTGGGGTTCCTGCTCGACCCCTCTCTAAATGGCTCCTTGAAGCAATGTCGCACTAAATCTGTAGGAGGCACCAACCCTCCATGAGGACGCCTAGGAGGCTCCTGCTGTCCATAATAGACCTCATGCATCTTGACAGGCTACTCCTGTAGCCTCAGTATCTCTCTGACTCTGCCGCTCGTCACTCTGTAGTCTTTGCCTTTGAAGGCAAAGTGAATGAATCTGTGATGTGGATCGATGTAGAGCGAGGCATAAAACTGACGGACCCAAGATGGTACATATATCCCTGTCCGTCCAATCAGATCTGATAGTCCTAGCAAATATGACAAGTATGGCCAAATGCTCTCTCTGGCTGCTGCCACAATAGACTCTATCTGACAGACTCTCTGAGATCTAAACACTGCCCCACTGTTGAGATAAGCATTGTAGAAATCCTCCTGTAGTGGCGTGTAGAAACCCTCAGCTGCTCTCTCATCCCTCCTCGAAGGAAACCAAACCTCAAACTCAACAAATCGCAGCTGCTAAACCTGTCTAGCGGTGGCGGCCCTCAAGTCAAGGTGAACCACTGGAGGTGGACCCTGAGGTCTGGGCGGAGGACGTGAACCTCTGCGCTGTGTAACTGGCCTTGGTGGAACTGTAGCACTGGTACAACTCGAGCGGCGTAGCTGAGGTGCTAGCTCGGTCTCCTAACCCTCCTGAGTCTCCTGGGCTGGCTGAGGCTCTGCTGGTGGGGGCTGCTGCTGAGCTGACAGACCCTCCTCAATGGCAACCCGTTGTCCTGCAAACGTGGCAATCCCAGCTGGACTCCCATGACGATGCTCAACATCCTCAATCGTAGCTCTCAGTGCTGGTGAAACCGACTGATCTGCAATGACAACACCGCTGCGGGCACCACCTCTCTCAGCATGCTCTACGGCCTCTGCAACAGCTACTGCTCTCGTTGTCTCTGCATCGGGGTACTTCTGCTTCTTGGATGTCACCTGCTTGGTTGACTTGCCCTTAGATCCGACTAGCTGGCGAGGCGGGGGCCTCCGATCATCATCACCTGGGCCACCACCAACGTTCTTGGTGCGAGCCATCTGAGCTGACAAGATGGTGAACTGCCACTAATGAAGATCAACTATCAAACTGCCACTTTCGAGGCTTGGCCTCGATCCTTACTCACGAGCTTGGCTCTGAGTTGACTGCCAACTGCCACAAGAACCACAACGGAACTGACTCGCTGCACGATAGAATAGATGGATATACAAATAAATACCATATGTCTAATAGATGCGAAACCCTAATAGAGAAAGCAATATAGATGCGAATTTGAATCAAATGGCTTTCTACCTGACGATCAGCGATCCGAGAAGAGATAAGATGTCACACGGGGGATTCCTCGGAACTGGCAGGGGCTAGGGTTACACGGAGCAGTGATGAACTTGTGGCCCTAGTATTTGTGAAATCAGTGCATTGTATTGCAAATTGATCTACGCAATTTGAAATTGAAACAAGGGGCTAGCCTTACCGAGAGGAGATGAGGCTAGGGCACACGACACTTCATGGCTGGTCGCAAGATAGCGCGTGGGGAGGCACGGTGGCGCTGGGTCGAGGTGGTGCGCGGCCGACGAGGGGGCCGGGTGAGCATTGGCAAGGGAGGCGCGGGCAAGGCTGCAGCGGTGCTGCGGCGGTGGCGGCTTAGGCTAGGGCAAAAAATGAGTTGAGGATGAATAGGGTACGGCTGCGGTTAAGTAATCCCCCAAACGCGATAGAAAAGGAAACCAAAAAGAGTCCTGAAGCCGCGCGAGATCCACTGACCGGACGCTCCGGTGGTAGCGACCGGATGCTACCACCCAGCGTTCGGTCAATTCTAGAGAGGTCCAAATCCTCTGGAATCGGGACCGGACGCGTCCGGTGGTCCATGACCGGATGCAGGCAGGGTCCGGTCAGTACAACTTATGTACCCTTCGATCAATCAGACGCTAAATCCTTCCTGACCGGATGCACAGACACAGCGTCCGGTCACTCCTTCATTAGCAGTTCACCTCCTGTGAACTGACCGGACGCTGGACAGCAGTGTCCGGTGCAGCGTCTGGTGCACCTTTTCCAGCAAATCTTCAAACTTCCTTCGCGCTGCCTGTTCCCAATCAAGTCCCAACTTGAATAAGATCCAAATAAACACCAATTGGGATTGATGTGAGTGACCTCTCTCAAACCCTCATATTTTTCAAAATATTTTGCCTTAGGCTATAATTCTTTTTAAGAAAATAGGCAACAAGAGGGCAAATGGAATAAAAACAACAAACAACATTCATGCATATGCAATACTTGTAATTAAATCTAGTTGCTTGTCAAGTTTGATCCAAGGTTAAGCTTCTTCACACGCTTTTCGGCGGTTATCTTAACCATGTTAGACAAGCCCTATGTGCATTTCCACAAATTAAACATGTTGTATATTACAATGAATGCAATGGACAACACAAGCTCAATTTTTAGTGAAGTTACTAAAATCAAGTATATTGAGCTCATTTCGCAATCTACAAAATGTAGCCTCATCTAGTGGTTTTGTGAAGATATCTGCTAATTGATCTTTGGATCTTACACCTTCTAGTGATATATCATTTTTAGCCACATGATCTCTTAGAAAGTGATGGTGGATATCTATATGCTTGGTGCGAGAGTGTTGAACTGGATTATTTGCAAGTTTTACCGCACTTTCATTGTCGCACAAAAGAGGTATCTCTAGAACTACTCCATAGTCTAGCAAAGTTTGTTTCATGTATAATATTTGTGCACAACAAGCACCCGCGTCAATGTATTCCGCTTCGGCGGTGGACAAAGCCACACAATTTTGTTTCTTGGAGGACCAAGACACAAGTGATCTACCAAGCAAATGGCACCCTTTGGATGTGCTTTTTCTATCAACTTTGCATCCGGCATAATCCGAATCGAAATAGCCAATTAATTCAAATAAAGCTCCTTTGGGATACCAAAGACCAATGCTTGGTGTGTGCTTAAGATACCTAAGGATTCTTTTTATGGCAATTAAATGTGTTTCCTTAGGACTAGCTTGAAATCTAGCACACATACACACACTAAACATGATGTCGGGCCTAGATGCGGTTAAATATAACAAGCTACCAATCATAGAACGGTAGAGTTTGATCAACCGGGTTACCTCCCTCATCTAGGTTGAGATGTCCATTTGTAGGCATTGGTGTCTTGATTGGCTTACATTCATCCATCTTAAATCTCTTGAGAAGATCTTTTGTGTATTTCTCTTAAGAGATGAAGATGCCTTCTTTCATTTGCTTGACTTGAAAACCAAGAAAGAATGTAAGCTCACCAATCATTGACATCTCGAACTCCTTCGACATCAATTCACCAAATTCTTTGCATGAGTCTTCATTTGATGATCCAAAGATGATATCATCAACATATACTTGACAAATGAAGATATGCCCATCAAGCTTCTTGGTGAATAGTGTGGTGTCGACCTTCCCAATGGTGAAGCCCTTCTCAATGAGGAAGTCTCGAAGGCGCTCATACCAAGCTCTTGGGGCTTGCTTAAGCCCATATAGTGCCTTGGACAACCTATAAACATGATTAGAATATCTAGGGTCTTCAAACCCGGGAGGTTGATCAACATAGACTAGTTCATTTATAAAGCCATTTAAAAATGCACTTTTCACATCTATTTGATATAGCTTCATTTCATGATGTGATGCATATGCAAGAAGGATACGGATGGCTTCTAATCTTGCAGCCGGTGCAAAGGTCTCTCCAAAATCCAAACCTTCAACTTGAGAGAACCCCTTTGCAACTAGTCTTGCCTTGTTCCTCATAACAACACCTTGATCATCTTGCTTGTTGCGGAACACCCACTTCGTTCCTATGACTCTTGCACCTTTTGGTCGCTCTTCAAGAGTCCAAACTTCATTGCGAGTGAAGTTGTTCAACTCTTCATGCATGGCATTGATCCAATCCGGATCTTTAAGAGCTTCTTCTACCTTGGTAGGCTCATAGCAAGAGACAAAAGAGTGATGAGCAATAAATGAAGTAAGTTTTTGAGATTGAGTCATCACACCCTTTGTTGGACTCCCTATGATGAGATCTTGTGGATGATCTTGTAGGAGAGGTGTATTTCTTCTATTAACCACTTGAGGAGGAGGTTGTGGAGCATCAACATCTTGTGCTTGTACCACCATTTGCTCATGGGAGATATGAGTATCTTCATTTTCTACTCTCCCATCTTTTTCACCATCTTGTGGTACATTTGATGAAGAAGGTTGGTCAATGACTTGTACATCATCTTCATCATCTTTTGGCTTGATGTCTCCCATCGGAATATTCTTCATAGCCTCCCTCAATGGTTCATCACCTACATCATCAAGATTCTCATGTGCTCCTTGGAAGCCGTTAGATTCATCAAACTCTACATCATATGTTTATTCAACCAAGCCGGTGGCATGATTAAATACTCTATATGCTTTGGACTTCAATGAGTAACCAACAAGAAAACCTATATCACAACGTCTTTGAAACTTCTCTAGGTGTTGCCGCTTCTTGTAGATATAGCACTTGCAACCAAACACCCTAAAGAAGGAGACGTCCGGCTTCTTCCCATTGAGCAACTCATATGGTGTCTTGACAAGGAACTTTTGAAGAAATAGACGGTTGGATGCATAACATGCGGTGTTGATTGCTTCCGCCCATAGAGCTTCGGGGGTGTTGTACTCATCTAGCATTGTCCTAGCAAGAGTGATCAAAGTCCGGTTCTTCCTCTCAGCTACACCATTTTGTTGAGGAGTATAGGTTGCAGAGACTTTATATTTAATTCCAACTTCATCACAATAAGCTTCTATGTTTATGTTGTCAAACTCTTTGCCATTGTCACTTCTTATCTTCTTAAGCTTCACTTCAAATTCATTTTGAGCTCTCTTGGCAAACTTCTTGAAACAAGATGCAACTTCGGATTTGTCATGAAGGAAGAACACCCATGTATATCTTGAATAGTCATCCACAATCACAAGACAATAGAGATTTCCTCCCAAACTCTTGTATGTTGTTGATCCAAATAAATCCATGTGTAGGAGTTCTAGCACTCTTGTGGTTGACATGAAAGCTTTGGTTAGATGAGTGTTTGCAACTTGCTTGCCGGCTTGACATGCACTACAAAGCTTGTCCTTCTCAAACTTCATATCCTTCAACCCTCTCACCAAATCATTCTTCATAAGCTTCTTGAGTGAGCTCATCCCAACATGAGCAAGTCTTCTGTGCCATAGCCACCCAAGTGTTGTTTTGGTGAATAGGCAAGTCTTCAAGTTTGCATCTTCAGAGGTGAAGTCAACTAGATATAAGTTGTTGTATCTAAATCCATTGAATATCACTTGTTTGTCATCTACTTTGGATACAACAACCTCCTTCTCGGTGAATAAGCATTGGAAGCCAAGATCACACAATTGCCCAACGGATAGCAAGTTGAAACTCAATGAGGCAACATAGAGCACATTGAAGATGGAATGATCATTTGATATTGCCACTTTGCCCAATCCTTTAACCTTGCCCTTTGAATTATCTCCAAAAGTTATTTTCTCTTGTCTATCTACCTCTTCATCTAGTGAGGTGAACATACGAGGGTCACCGGTCATGTGTTGAGTGCAACCACTATCAATAACCCAATGACTTCCACCGGTCTTGTAGTTCACCTACACACAAGAGATTCAAGCTTTAGGGATCCAAACTTGTTGAGGGCCCTTCACCTTCTCAACAAGTGACTTAGCCACCCAAATCTTCTTAGGCCTACTCTTGTTGGGGGGTCCTAAGAACATGACTTTCATCTTTCCACTAGAATCTTTTTTAAGCATGTAGTGAGCATTGAAAGCAAAGGGTCTAGCATGCTTGGGCAAGGGTTGTGGTGGTGGAGTTTGACACTCATGAGCAAAGTGGCCTTCTTGTCCACACTCAAAATATCTCTTTGGCTTTAGCTTTGGTTTTGATTGTTGGTGTTGAGCTTGAGCCTTCTTCTTCTCTACACTTGCCATATATCCAATGCCACTTCTATCCATCTTCATAACGGTATTCATGAGTAGCTCACTTTGGAGATGCTTGCCTCTAGCAAACTTGCTCAATCCCACTTTGAGATGCTCTTTCTCCATCTTGAGCTTCTTGTTCTCTTCCTTGAGAATATCATTGTTCTTCTCTTCCTTGAGTTTCTTGTTTTCTTCTTTGAGCTTCTCATTCTCAAGGATCAACTCTTTGTCATGATCAAGAGTTTCTAGCACAATGGTGTTGTGACTTTTCATCTCTTCAAGATCTTTCATGAGCTTCTCATGGTCACTCTTGAGCTTGACATACTTATCATAGTCATTGCACTCAACCACTTGCTTGCCTTTGCTACTAGATCCATGCTCAATGCTCTCATCAATTAAATCATCACATGAGGTAGCTATATCAATCTTAACAACATGGTTAGTAGCATCATGTGGCTAATTTGGTAAGAATTCTTGTGCAATAACAAGGGTATCATAATTGATCTTTAGAGTTGTATATTCATCTTTTAGCTTGTTGTGACTAGTGATAAGCTCATTGTGTACCCACTCAAGTTTATCATGTTTATCTTTAAGCTCTTTCTTAGAAGATTTGAGCTTCTTGAGTTTGGATGATATAGAATCATTTGTTTCTTTGAGCTCATCATTAGCCTTTTCTAATGTATCACACTTAGCTAAGAGTGAATCATTTTTAGCATCAAGTTTTTCATTTGTAGCTCTACTCTTTCTAATGATCTTAGCGTATTTTCTTAATATTTTGACAAGATCATCATATGTGGGTGAATCATCATCGCTATCACTATCATCATCACTAGCTTGCTCATCATCACTACTATCATCACTCTTAGTTACCTTGCGTTCACCCTTGGCCATAAGGCATAGGTGTGTAGAGGATGATGGCGATGGTGGCGGTGAGGATGCAAGATCAATAGCAATGGCGGCCACCTTCTCATTGTCACTCTCATCATCGGATGATCCACTTGATGAATCAATGTCCGTGAGCCAATCACCGACAATATAGGCCTTGCCACTCTTCTTCTTCTTGTAGAAGTCTCTCTTTTTACCATCTCTCTTCTTGTATGGCTTGTTCTTTTTCTTTTCATCTTCATCACTTGAATCATCTTTCTTGCCCTTGTTCTTGAACTTGTCTTTCTTGGGCTTTGCGCATTGATGAGCTAGGTGACCAAGTTCGCCACAATTGTAGCAATCCATCTCGGAGATTGGCTTTCTTCTTGAGCTAGTGAAGAACTTCTTCTTCTTGCCGTCAAACTTGATGCCACTCTTGTTTAGCTTCTTTAGCATCTTGGCGGTCTTCTTCACCATGAGAGCAAGACTTTCTTCATCATCTTCATCACTTGAGCTCTCATACTCAAGTCTTGCCTTGCCCTTATCTTGGCTAGCTTTGAATGCTAAGTCCTTCTCTTTCTTCTTTGTAGAGGATGAGCCATCTTGTGGCGTGATGTGCATGTACATCTCATGAGCATTGATCTTTCCCAAGATTTGTGTCGGTGTAGCGGCGGAAAGATCACCTTGATGTAGCACGGTCACAATGTGCCCATATTTGTCAATGGGGAGGACACTCAAGATCTTTCTCACAACGTCGGATGGTGACATTTGAGTAAGTCCAAGCCCATTGACCTCCTCTACAAGAACATTTAAACAAGAATACATTTCATTAGCACTTTCTTTGGGAAGCATCTCAAAATAATTTAGCTTTTTAATCACAAGATGATAGCGTTCCTCACGCTCACTCTTGGTTCCCTCATGGAGCGCACAAACGTCCGACCATAGTGCATGAGCGTCTTTGTGGTTCCTTACACGATTAAACACATCTTTGCAAAGGCCTCTAAAGATGGTGTTGTGAGCCTTTGCATTCCATTTTTCATAGTTTACTTCATCGCCTTGAAGTTGTGCAGCATTCTTAGGTGTTGGGAACCCTTGAGAGGCGGCTCTAAGAATTCCAACATCTAGAGCTTCTAGGTAAGCCTCCATGTGAATTTTCCAATATGGAAAATCATCCCCCTCGAAGATAGGAGGAGGTCCATCCCCATGAGACATCTTGCTCTAAGCGGTTAGGCTTAAAAATATGGGCACGAGGCTCTGATACCAATTGAAAGGATCAAGATGCCCAAGAGGAGGGGGGGTGAATTGGGCTAATTCTAAATTTTCTTGCAATAATCAAATCTTATGGATAGCCCAATTAACCCCTTGTGCCTAGAAAAGTGTTTCTATCAAATCAATGCACAAATGACTTGCACCCTATGTTCCAAACTTACTCTAGCATAGCAATTCTATGAATGTAAAACAAGTATTGAATTGCTCGAAGTAAATACTCAAAGTAAGTGCTTAAAGTAAATAGGGAGAGAAGAGGAACGCGGCGATGTTTTGCCGAGGTATCGGAGAGTCGCCACTCCCCACTAGTCCTCGTTGGAGCACCCGCGCAAGGGTGTAGCTCCCCCTTGATCCGTGCAAGGATCAAGTGCTCTCTACGAGTTGATTCTTCAACACTCCGTCGCGGCGAATCACCCAAAGCCGCTCACAACTTGAGTTGGGTCACCCACAAGCTCCGCCGGGTGAACACCAAACTCCCAATCACCACCAAGCCATCTAGGTGATGGCGATCACCAAGAGTAACAAGCACGAACTCTCACTTGACCATGCGAAGCCTAATGAGAAGATGGATGCACACTTGTCTACTCTTGATTCACTAATGAGGTTTCACTCTTGGATTCTCAAATCACAAACACCTCACTAGGACCTTGCTCTTCTTGGCACTCACAAACATGTTTCTCAGCTATTGGAATGAGCAAAAGTGTCTCCACTCATGAGTGGAGCTTCTATTTATAAGGCAGCCTGAAAAATGAACCGTTATGAGATTCTGCGGGGTGACCGGACGCTCCGATCGTTTTGACCGGACGCTCCGGTTAGTTCAACCCACGAATAGTTTTCAAGTGATGACCGAACGCTGACAGGGTCTGGTCAGTACCGACCGGACGTGTCCGGTCGCTCTTGGATGCTTACTGTAAACGATCGGACGCTGGATACTCAGGGTCCGGTCACCACTGACCAGACGCGTTCGGTCGCACTTTCTCAAGTCTGGACCCTTACTGAAGTCGACCGGACGCTGGCCCTCAGCGTCCGGTCACACGACCTTCCAGCGTCTGGTCACACCAAACTTGATCTTCATGGTCAAATGAACTGACCAGACCCTGCGGCCAGCGTCCGGTCGCACCGGAGCCAGCGTCCAGTCAGTATTTGACCCTCCATTCACTTCCAACTTTCGATCATAGGTGAATGAAGTTTGCTCCAAAGGATTTTAGGCATTCATAGGAGCTACCTAGAGCTAGTTTTAACAAGTGTGCACCACACCTAACTCACTAGACTCAACTAGGTCAAGCTACCCATTCATACCCCCCTTCATAGTACGGCCAAAGGAAAAAACAAAGTCCTAAACTACTCTAAGTGTCTCTTCCAACTTCAATTAACACTTAGAACTAGTTATCCTTAACCTTGTCGTCCATCCTTTGAAAACCAAAACGATTTCCATCGTAGGGGCATGACAACCTCGATTGCCCAATCGATCTCCATTACTATGACCTAACTTAATTGCCTCTGCAAAACACACGTTAGTCATAGTAATCTTGTATTGACATTAATCACCGAAATCCACTTAGGGGCCTAGATGCTTTCAATTCACATGTCCCGATATCGTCGTAGTAGTCTGTCAATCACCGTACCCAAACGTAGTATATATATAAATATAAACTTAGAAAATGGTTAGAAAATTATTGAAAATCCGTACTAGTTGAACTTGCGGACCGTGTTCATCTCGGCGAGCATGTTCTCTACCGAGCGGTAACGAACGTCAAGGAGGAGCTTTGATTCTACGAGGGAGAGCGGCAACGGTCATGGAAGACCGTGTTCCCTTCCTCGTAGAATCGGAGCTCTTCCTTGACCAAGTACAGTGCCGTTCGGTGGAGAAATGCTCGCCGAGATGATCACGTAAGCAAATTCAACTAGTACGGATGGTTATTTATTCACATGTCCTGATATCGTCGTAGTAGTCTATCAATCACCGTACCCAAACATAGTATATATAAATATAAACTTAGAAAATAGTTAGAAAATTATAGAAAATCCATACTAGTTGAACTTGCGGACCGTGTTCAGCTCAGCGAGCATGTTCTCTGCCGAGCGGTAATGGATATCAAGGAGGAGCTTTGATTCTACGAGGGAGAGCGACAACGGTCGTGGAAGACCGTGTTCCCTTCCTCGTAGAATCGGAGCTCATCCTTGACCAAGTACGGTGCCGTCCGATGGAGAAATGCTCGTCGAGATGATCACATAAGCAAGGTCAACTAGAATGGAAGGTTATTTATTAAAACATGTTTTTGAGCTACAATGTATTAAAAAATGAGTATAGAGATATAGATAATTTTATAGTTTCTTAATTTTATTTGTTTATAAAAGGAGAAATTTATAGTGTATTAAAAAATGAGTATAGAGAGTAGATGGCAACTGCTTCCGGGTCCTCAGCCTCTCATGGGTTTCCAAAGCAACTTAGGCCGGGCCTCCCTCTCATTCCATGCGGCAAGTGTCGTGATGAGACGAAGATTGTGATGGAGTACCGAGTGAAGAAGGAGGGTCCCAACAAGGATCGTATCTTCTACAAGTGTCTGGATCGCAATGTGAGTTATTTTATCATATTTAATGATTATGGTTAGTTTATACCTATTTTCATGATGGTTGTGATTAAAGTTCTAATTTTTTGTTTTAATTTTAGTGAGATGGCAGTGGACGATGTTCAGGCTTCTACTGGGAGGAAGAGTATGTTGAACTCGTGCAAAAATATCTTGCACAACAGGCAGATACGGTGGCTAATGAGGCAGTGATCTAGCCGAAGAAGCCCAAAGATGTTGCACAATCGGGGGATCTGTCTGTTTTAGTTGAGATTGGTCGCGAAATCCTTGTGCTCCTGAAATGTATTTTAGCTTTAGTTCTTTTAGTGGTAGTTGTGATTATCTATATTGTAGCGATGCTTTCATAAATTTGTATCTTTTGTGGTGGCACGCATGTTGTATAAATAATTAATTATGATCTAGGTTTTAATATGGTATTTATGTCATGTAATGCAGATGAGCCGGCATTGGATGTATAATGCTGATCGCCGCTACCAAGAGTTCATTGACGGCGTGCATTCTTTGTTACGTGCGGCCGAGGCAAACAAACACGACGGTTTCATGTGCTGCCCATGTGCCATATGTAAAAATATGGTGGAATATCCTTGCTCAAGGACTCTTCATTCGCACTTGTTCAAGTTGGGTTTCATGCCAAACTATATTTGTTTGACGAAGCATGGAGAAACTGGTGTTGTAATGGAAGAAGGTGAAGAAGAACAATGGGACGACAATGATATTTTTCCTAATGGTGCGTGCTTCAATGATACTGCAATGGGAGAAGCTGAAGAAGAGGTATCCACAGAAGATGAGCCGGCTGATGATCTTTCTCAGGTCATTCGTGACGCACAAAGAGAATGTGAAGAAATTGTTGTACCCAACTTGTGATGCGAGGCAGAAAAAGTTGGGAACCACACTAGAATTGCTGCAATAGAAGGCAAAGAATGATGTATCTAACAAGGGATTTGGAGAGTTACTAAAAATCCAAAAGAAGATTCTTCCAAAGGACAATGAATTGCCCGCCACTACCTACAAAGCAAAATAAGTTGTCTGTCCTATGGGGCTAGAAATCAAGAAGATACATGCATGTCCTAATGACTACATCCTGTACCGTGGCAAAGAGTATGAGAAATTGGATGCATGCCCGGTATGCCATGCGTCGCGGTATAAGATCAGGTGAGATGACCCTGGTGATGTTGAGGGCGAACGTCCATGGAAGAAAATCCCTGCCAAGGTTATGTGGTATGCTCCTATAATACCACGCTTGAAACGTCTATTCAGAAACAAAGAACATGCAAAATTGTTGCGATGGCACAAAGAAGACCGTAAGGTAGACAATATGTTTAGACACCCTGCTAATGGGTCCCAGTGGAGAGCAATCGACAGAGAATTCCTGGAGTTTGTAAATGACGCAAGAAACTTAAGGTTTGCTTTAAGTATAGATGGTATCAATCCTTTTGGAGAGTAGAACAGTAGTCATAGCACTTGGCCTATTACTCTAAGTATCTACAACATTCCTAGTTCACCTAGTCAAGGAGATTCTACCTCCAAATGTACGTCTAGCCACCGTGAAGCTATGTGTATTCCTCAATGCAATTTCTCAGAAGGCAATTGATCCAACTGATCTAGCTAAACTACAGAATGATGTGGTTCAATGTCTCGTCAGCTTTGAGTTGGTGTTCCCTCCTTCCTTCTTTGATATCATGACACACCTCCTAGTTCACCTAGTCAAGGAGATTTTCATTCTCAGTCCTATGTTCCTACACAACATGTTCCCCTTAGAGAGATTCATGGGAGTCCTGAAGAAATATGTTCACAACCATGCTCGCCCAGAAGGAAGCATCGCTAAGGGCTATGGAATAGAAGAGGTCATTGAGTTCTGTGTTGACTTTATTCCCGACCTTGACTCGATTGGTGTTCCTGAATCGAGACATGAGGGAAGACTAAGCGGAAAGGGGACACTAGGGAGGAAAACATATATTGGTATGGATGATGATTATTTCAATACAGCGCACTACACAGTTCTATAAAACTCCTCTTTGGTAGATCCGTATATTGAGACACACAAGGATCTCTTATGATCCGAGTTTCCAGGGAAGACTGAAGCTTGGATTACGCGTAAGCACATGGAAACTTTCGACGGTTGGTTGCAAAAAAATGTCAAGGTGATGAGAGCATCTATGAGCAACTGTATTTATTGGCTATGCAACCATCATGGCATATCATCACATACAAAGGGTACAAGATAAATGAGAACATATTCTACACAGTAGCCCAAAATAAAAGGAGTACCAACCAAAACAGTGGTGTCCACATAGATGCCATAGACCCGAATGGGAATAAGCAGACATATTATGGACGCATAGATGAAATATGGGAACTAGAATTTGCACCTACTTTGAAGATCCCATTGTTCAAGTGTCAATGGGTCTAGGTGACCGGAGGCGGGGTAACAGTAGACAACGAGTATGGAATGACAACAGTAGACCTTAGTAATATTGGATACAAAGATGAACCATTCATCCTTGTCAAGGATGTGAATCAGGTGTTCTATGTCAATGATATGTCTACCAAACCAAAAAGAGGGAAAAAACGATAATGACTCAACCAAAGAGCCAAAGCGCCACATAGTTCTTTTAGGGAAAAGAGTCATCATGGGAATTGAGAATAAGTCGGACATGTCAGAAGATTATGAAAAGGATGACCGAATTCTGCCCTTCAAAGTGAACAAAGACCCAAGCATCTTGGTAAATGATGAGGACACTCCATGGTTACGACACGATCATAACCAAGGGACATACGTAAAGAAGAAGTTCACTGCTGTGCCCACTTGATGATATAGTGATTTAATGTAGTGTGTGTTTGAGATATTATATAATAATTGTGAATTCAGATGTTTATTATGTCATATTTCAAATTAAATCAATGTTTGATTTGGTGGGATTTCTCTCTCAAAAAGGTAAATTAGGATATTGAGTGATGAAAAATTAAAATATTAACGTTAAAATAATGTGAAAATAAATTTCCTGTCCAAAACCAATAGTTTTAATAATTTTAATTAAACACTATATTTTTGCGTTAACAAAATAATAAATATTAGTTACATTATGTTTTATAATTGTAACAAAAACTAAAAAAAGTGAGGTTATAGATTTTTTCTATGTGCAATAAAGAAAAAGAAAATCCATATTTTTAACAAAATAATTTTATGCCTTTTATTTAATTTACTATGTATTTAACAAAAACTATTGCATATCTATTGTATTTAACAAGACTATTGCTTAAAACAGGCGGGAAACGAAACTGCAGGCCACCTTTACTCCTGGGTGGGAATCCCACCCGGGAGTAAAGGTGGGCTGTAGTTTCGTGGCCCGCAAAAAAAAATCCTTTACTCTCGGTGCGTGTTACCAACTGGGAGTAAATGTATACCTACCTTTACTCCTGGTTGGTGACACGCACCGAGAGTAAAGAGATCTTTACTCCCGGTTGGTAATACGCACCGGGAGTAAAGGACCTTTACTCCCGACTGGTGGCTGGCACCGGGAGTAAATCTCCCTGGTATATAACCGCCAGCGCCTGGCGCAGATCGATCCGCTCCTCTTCTTCCTCGTCGAACACCGCCGCCCTCTTCTTCCTCGCACCGCCGTCTATTCGTCTTAATCCGTGACACCGCCGCCCTCTTCTTCCTTCTACCGTCGTCCGTTCGTCTTCCATGACACTGCCGCCCTCTTCTTCCTCGTGCGGCCTCCACCACGTGCGCCCGTGGCCCTCCTCCATGCGCGCCCATGGCCCTGGATCCACCGTGCCCGCCGAGGTGATCAATTCATCTCTCTATAGCTACGTACATTCTCAGACGGTGGATCGAGTATTATGTTTGGAAACATTACTAGCTAATAATCGTATGTTGATATAGGCAACAATCTTATTTGTTCTGGTTCAATTATTCGTAGTTGTTTCGATGAACACTATTAGGACTGGAATTTTCCTAGCGGTTCGAAACTGTCAAGGAATGAATGAAATAAGCAAAACTGTCAAAGTATTTTTCTGACAGCAAACCAGACAGTTTTGGCATGCGCGAAGTAGTTAAAACGTTACAGCAAATAAAATCTGCACAAACAAAAAATGTTATATTTTGCTGTGATACCGAATATAGATGTTCTAAAGTAAATTACAAATGTCCTAGATTTTTTATACACAAATATCATATAAAAATGAAGGAAAACTTCAACATTTCTTCATTTGTGAACTTTGAATACAGATATAATATATTAATGTTGCTAAAGTAATATGAGCATTACATATTTTTTCGGGAAGACTATCTTCAAACTTTATATCATAGCATCAGAGAAGTATTGTGCCTGTAGAAGAAGAAAATAAATTCTTATCATTTCAGAAATAGTAATGGTTATATTAGCAATAAGACACATATACTTACATTTCATAATGACTTATACTTACATTATCAGCATAGAATTTTCTCATATGATGAATGACTACATGGTTCACATGGTACATAGGATCACAACATCACGCACCGACACCGCCCCGGCCCGCCTCATGTCGTCGTCGTCAGCACGCCGACCCGCCTCACGTCATCGTCGTCAGCACACCGGCCACCGCGCCGACACGTATATATACGTCATTTGTATTCATATGCATGTATACATACATCGCGGAGCACCGCCGCCCTCGTTCGCCCATGCATTTCTATGTATACGGCGGAGCACCGCTGCCCTCGTTCACCCATGTGTACAGACATATATACGGCGGAGTGGAGCACCGCCACTCTTGTCACACCGCCCTCTCTCACGGCCTAGTCGATCAATATTCGTATTATCGTTATCGTTAACGCTAAACAATCACACTAGGGCGAACCGCGCTGTTGATGTCACCGACGTGGTTCGCCCTAGTCACCGACGCAATTCGCCCTCGGCCATTTATGTATAGCCCTAATTCACCCTAGTACCGACGCAGTTCGCCCTAGTGTGGCGAATTGCGTCTGTGACCGAGGGGCAAGATTTAATAATGCATATTGTTCATAGATTTTACGCATGTAAGCAAAGATTTGACGTACTATATATTGGTTTTGTTTTTTGAAGCTAGATGGCTGACCCGAGAAACATGGATGAGGAGGAGTTGATGATGAATTTGATCAACACTGGCACTCAAGTTGCCGGCGATGATGGTGCTAAAAATAACGTGCAAGAGGATGCAGATGACGGGAGTCAGTACTTAGCTCTTGAACAAAATGAGCAACAACATATTGGCCAAGTATATATTTTTTATTATTAGCTATATATATTATCATATGTCTTATGTGTGCTCATGACATTAAAAATAATGTTTATGTTTTGTAGCCCTCTGGATCGACATCAACAACTACAACGAAAAGTAAAAATGTTCGAGGTCCCAAAAAGCTATTGGAGGGCCGCTTCATCATCTCGGAGTTCAATGTGGATACAGGAGAACCGGTGGGCCGAATAAAATGAAATTCATGCACCACTGTGGTTACCTTGTACGGGACTGGCTCCTGATCAGTACCCGTGAATGGAAGAAGAAGACCAATGCTCCTCATATCAGTTTTGTCTCCGATCGTGACAAGACGTTAATTTGGAAAGATGTCTTGGTACATTTCACGCTCCAAACAGATGGTTATGATGATATAATAGATGGTGATGAATTGAAGGAGCGAGTTAGGGATTGGGCAATGAAGAAGATGGCCACCTAGTTTCAGACTTGGAAGAAACACCTATACACGACGTATGTCAAGAAGAACATAGCACCAGATTTTACTGTCCCAGGCTCGATCTCAAAGCAGAGGCCCTATTGGGATGAGTTTGTACAGTACAAGACTTCGGAAGAGGGTGTGAGTCGGGTGATAAAGAACCAACATAATGCCCAACAGAAGACATATCACCATAATTTGGGATCAGGTGGCTACCCGACTGCCATTAAGAAGTGGAACAAAATGGAAGCAGACCTTCTTGCCAAGGGTATCAGACCAGAATCACTCGAGTGGGGAGAACGTGCAAAGAATTGGTTTTTCGCTCATGGGGGAACACTGGACCAAGAGACAGGGAAGTGTGTTTATGGCGCAAGACTACAAGAAGCAACAGAAAGATTGTTTTATGCTCAAAGAGCTACTGCTAGTGGTGCGTTCAGGCCCAACAGAGAGAAGGATGAGTTGACATACGCCATCGGGACTATTGAACATGGTGGCCAAACTAGAGGCAAAGGAAGTGTCTCATGGGAGCATGGATTCCCTCAGGACAGACCTTCCTACAGAAGCCGCTAGAGAAAGAAGAAAGAAGAGGCATAGCGGCTCCAGAGGTTGGAGGAAGCGATGCATGAAGCACAGGAGCGGGAAAAAAACCTTGAAGCAAGAATGCAGGAGAAAATCAGAAGGCAAGTGCAAATAGCAGTGAGTGCAAGCAAGCAGGCATCAGAGCCAGGAATCAACATTAGCTAATCTGTTCAGTTGAAAAGCAGCTACGCTTCCACGGAGATACCAAATCAAGGGGACACAGGACTGCGCTTCCCTGTGGATGACATCACTGAACCTTGTACATCGTGTGAGCTACACATTCCGAAGGGGAATTCCACAATCAAGGTGGCTATCGGTCTTGTTAATCCTATTGGCCGAACCAAGACACCAAGGATTCATGGGAATATAATCTAAGAAGGATATGCTACCATCTCGGTAGATAAAGCTGAAAAAGGTTTTAGTGATTTGTCTCTTGACATTCCTGGAGGTGATGGCGAGAAGACTCTAGGAGAAGCAGAGAAGACATTCATTCTATGGCGCAAGCGCTACATCATCATTCCCGGGATGTCGGCTCCACCTCCTCCTAAACTACCTCACCATAGGTACGTGCGGATGAAAACACTACATCATTAATTTGTATTGGCTTAAATAATTAACAATCTACTCATAATAATATGTCATTCCTTTTTTTGTAGCAGATCCTCCCCCAACCTAAATCCAATTATTCAATCACCAGATCATCATAGTGCTCTGTATGATGACATTGTATTGGAAGGCGAGGCTGCATCCACACCATCTCCAAGGAGGTCTCCAATGCCGCAGCCGCCACCTCCAAGGAGGTCTCCAACGCTGCTGCCAACACCTCCAAGGAGGTCTCCAACGCCTCCCCTGCCCCCACCTACTAAGAAGCCTAGCAAGAGGCTAGCCCCGTAAATGAAGAACTAATCCCCGCCGGCAAAGAAAGCCACCGTAAAACCAAGGGCTATTCCCAAAATAATATCTGAAGAGAAGGAAGAAGGAACTGATGCATATAAAAAAGATATGTCTAGATTCTATGACAAACTTAAAAAGAATCAAGAAGCAAGGAGAAACCATACTTCTTCGTAGCTCCAGATATTCTAAGAAAAAAGGTGGCTTCTTACCAGCAACAACAGCGGGAATCTCGTAAGCCGTCCAAATCAACGTTATCGGACTATGACTGCACTCTCACCAAGTCAATTGAGGCGGCACAGAAAAAGAAGCGGGCAGGGAAAGGAGTTGCCCAACTCGGACAACAAGCGCACCAATCAGTCCCCCTGCTAGTTGTTGGTAATGAATATGGTTCGAATTTAAGATTAATGCATCAGGCAAACATACCTCTGGATGTCGATTTGGATTACCTTGGTGAATTTATTGATGAGACTAGTCTCGACCTTTACCAGATGTTTGGTGATGGAAACAATGAGAGTGCGGCGGAGGTTGATATTTGGAAGAAAAAACTTATACTAGGCCAGAGTCTATACAACCCTCAAGCCTTATCTGATCTGGGGACACAAATGTACCTGCTAAATAAGTGGTACATGCAGGCGTCTACCGGTGGAGACTTCTGCGTTGGTGTCAGAATTAGAGACGAACATTGGTTCCGTGGCGATGATGTTATGTATGTTGACTTTGCAGAATTTCATCAACTATGCCACCTGACCTCTTTGGACAAAGTTATCATTAGCTGCTATTGCCTGTAAGTAATAATTCTTTCGATCTATTATTAAACTCATCATATGTGTGTATATGCATATAAATTATCCTAACAAGTACTATATATATGCAGATTTACAATGACAGAGCTCAGAAAGGAAGGTTGCAATGAAATTGGTTTTGTTGATCCCCATATAGTATTCAAAAATCCAGTTACTCCAAATACTAATTGGAAGTCTGAGTCAGAGAGTAACCTCATGAACTTCTTAGTGAACCAACGCCACAAGAAGGATATACTCTTTCCCTACAACTTCAAGTGAGTGTTAATAATGTCGATCATCCTTACTGGCTCATATGTTGATTCTAGTTAATTAATGAGTGTTATGCGTTATATCCTATAAACACATGCAGCAATCACTGGATATTGATGGACATCGATCTGGTGAAAAGTCACTTGATAATTTATGACTCGATGAGAAAATCACAACAAGACTACCAAGATATGATAGATATTATCCAGAGGTAATTTCGATATCTCTAGCAACTATATATACACACAAACATGATGATTAACTATATCTGATGACATGGCAATTTTTTTATTGGGCAGTGTTTGGAAAACCTTTATTGAGAAGCAACACATGGGAAAATGTAAAAGCGCCACTGAATGTAATCCCTTTGAAAGTAAGTCCCCGAAATCGCATCATCTTTATAAATTAAACATATAGCTTTCACCGGATCACCAGATTGGATGACAAATCTTTTTCTTGTAAAGTGGTGTCTGAGGCAGGAACAGGGGAACAACTACTGTGGTTACTATGTTTACAAGTTTATCAAGGTGGTCTCCCAAAGAACTAATACAGAGAGACTAAAAGTACGTTAAAAATACACTATATATTCATTTAATTATTATTATTGATTGTGTTACTATGTCTTTATATATATATATATGTACATATATTAATTTATTTTCCTTTAATTCAAACCTGTAGACTCGATGGTTGGAGGAAAAGGTCATACGGCATGATCAAATCAAAGCAATTCAAGAGTCTATAGCCGGATTTTTTAATGAGCAGGTCATCGATTCCAAGGGCGAGTTCTACTTCGACCCAACACTGCCATGGAAGCCAAGCTAGAGGATGAGAGAAAACTTGTTATATCACAACAACTGTAATGCAATCTTTTTGTAATATATGCACATGAAATAATATAATGTAAAATACACATATGCATGCATGCATGTAAATATATATATGATGCATATATATATATTTCTGTGCTTGTATTGTGTGATTTAATACGTTTATTGTGCTTGAACCGAAACATACTATACGCGCGTATAAATGTATAATTAGCAGCGTACAATACGACTTCGAAAACCTATTTTGAAAAGAAAACAAAAAAATGAAAAGAAAAGAAAAAAGAAAAAAAACCTTTAGTCCCGGTTCGTATTACCAACCGGGACTAAAGGTACCGGCCATCGTGGCATGTCAGGAGGCACCTTTAGTCCCGGTTGGTGTTACCCACCGGGACTAAAGGTCCTTCTTTAATCCTGGTTCCTGACCCGGGACTAAAAGAGCCCCTTTAGTCCCGGATGTTTGCTCCCGGGTGAGGAACCAGAATTAGAGGGGTTCCTCACCGGGAATAAAGCTTTGTTCTCTACCAGTGTCAATAAGTTTCAATAAGTTGCTCACTTACATCTGCCGCCAACACCACTGGGCGTTGGTGTCTTAGCAACATATATATATTCCTCCAGCGATCACTGGTGACGACCAGGCCAAGAGATGAAATTAAAGACAAGTGATGTATGCACATGATGTGGCATGTATGACAGTATGATCAACAGCCCTCGAAGGGATCAGTCGGGAATAATAGGAACCGGAGGCAGCGGGAAGGTGGGGACAGCACAAAGCGAAACTCATCTATCAGCATGCAAAGCACGTTGAGTGGGCTCTCAGAAGGAGCATCTGCATCTCGGAACGTTCTAGTCGCCTACGACGAGGACTAGGAATCTTCTCCAACGCGCGCAGGCGCAGTGACCTTTGGTGGAGCGCGTCGAGCAAAGGCGCCGATTGACAGAAGCGTCGCAAGGAAGACGATGTCGTCCTCATGCATGGTTATGGGTGGCATCGCACCCTGGTCCTTGTTATGGTGGTAGTAATTGCTTTTCTTACTCTCATAGCTTTGCAAATGCAGCACTAATGACACAATAAAGAACTAAGGGATGGATATTATCCTGAATTAGATGATGATACATTGGGCATTGGCTTGTATCTTTATTACAAAATACAATTAACTACATTCGTTGGTTGAAAAGTCTATGTTTTAGTTATTTTAGATTGACAAGGATTTTCTGTTTGAATAAAGTAAATATCTATCTAAAAGCTATTATAAACCAGCTGTCGGGTTCATAAACCAAGGGTCCCTCATGGACTTGCTTCCCAGCAAAAGCTCGGCCCAGCAGACGACGTTGCGAACGACGCGCAACTCCTTGGCCGGCCCAAATACCTAACGACAGGCCAGAAGAGCGATCCAATCTCCGACCGGAAGGCCTGGCCAAGAGGAATGGCACCCGCTTCCGACTCCAGCCTGCCTCTCCGACCGGAAGGCCTAGCCGAGAAGGAACAGCGCTCGCTTCCGACTCCGGCCCGCCTCTCCAACTGGAAGGCCTGGCCGAGGAGGAATGTCGCTCGCTTCCAACTCCGACCCGCCTCTCCGTCCGGGAGGCCTGGCCAAACGCCGCTTCCGACTCCGACCGGAGATGCATCGAACCTCTGCTTACAACTCTTCTCCAACTGGCACAATTGGAGCCGACTGGAACCAACCGACTAGGACGGAGCAAGTAAGGCAGAGCGCTCAAGTCAACCGTAATACCAAGGACCGTACCCTGTACACCTACAGTACCGATAGGACATGTCAGAAGGGTGCCCTGCAACCTTTCAGTCATGTCAGAACGCAAGCAGTGTTGTGAGCGCCGACATTTTTTGCCCTACAGTGTTATGGGCGCCATCAACTCCCATACCAGGCGAACACGGTAAAACCCCTCACATGCCTCTAAGCATCAACAGTGTTGTGGGCACCGTCATTTGCCATACATGGTGAATACGGTAAAACCTCCCACATGCGTCTGATATAAACAGTGTTGTGGGCGCCTACAATCATCATTGTACCCGACGGCGTGGGCAACAAGACTTAGTAGCATACATGAACTCTCCCTCTCTCACTTGTAAGACTGTCCCCTTCATCTATAAAAGGGGATGCACTCTCTCCCAATACGGATGATTCGACAATCAATCACACAGATACACAGAGCACACGCTTGAATACTCAGCTCACGTAGGAGCTCCCGTCACTCTCGGCCCTTCAGTCTAGAGTCCAACCGGGCCTCTTGCACCCCCCATCTTTCTCCCTCTCGTTTGTAACCCCACAGCAAACTTCGAGCACCTGGGCTCAGAAATAAAGTCACCGACCGACTCAAACTAGACGTAGGGCATGTGCCGACTCTTTAGAGGGACCCCGTTGTCCCCACCACAACCGTCGTGCGACTGATTCCCCTACGGCTTCGCGTCCCCTATGGACGTGTACGCACGGGGGCTTCGAAGGATGCTGACACTACCCCCTCTCACATCCGAATTCGTGGGGATGGCAGGCTATGCTCCCATCTCCTTTCACGACCTCATGGATGATGAGGTCAAAAGCAACGGCTCTAGCATCGGCGACGTTGCGGCACCTAGCCACCCACTATCTCGGGAGTGCGCTACGGTGGACACTCTAGGACAACCACCGGTGGTAGCGGAGTCTCTACAGACTCACACCCCTTCAGACCCTCATGCGAAGTCCCTCACGTGTGCGTAGGAGCACAGTAAGGAGTTACGACAAAGGCGGTAGAGCTCGCTAGCGCACTCGGTGCAACACGCTGCGTCATGCGTGCATAACTCGGCGAGTGGCACCTGGGGTCATGCCCGTTAGGTCCAGTGCAATATCCTGTATGGGTTGAACAATGCCCCTCAGTTCGCTCGAGCTGGCCAGAACATCGCTGCTGTGGCGATGCTTCTGCGCGGCCTCCCCAAGCCGGTCGACCCTTAGGAGCTAGCAATCCACCGGAACCTCTGGGCGCTGGTGGAGACCGCCGCCATTCAATAGGCGGAGAGCTCCATGTCACGACATCGGCTCGCGGCCTCTTGCCCCATCGGGGGATAGGGGCCGCACCAGTTGAATCGCTCCATCCACTCGCCACTACAGTTACCAAGAGTGGAGCAGGATGCCACGGTTGCACCACAGCCTGACCCTGCACCCGCTCCACACCAACCACCTATGCATGAACGTCTCAGGCATGATGATGATGTCTATCGAGTGGCGGCGAGAGCAGGCGGCGTGGATCTCAGCTTGACCATCGAGGAGTGTGGGGACAGCCACTCTAGACGTGGAGGCCAACCAAATAACTGGAGCCCCAGCCCAGATAGCCCAGGGCCATGGGCCTTTGGTCGTCGCATCTAGAGAGCGCTGTTCCCGCAGCGTTTCCGATCCCCCACCAATATAGCCAGATACACCAAGGAGACCAACCCCGGTATATGGCTCAAAGAATTCTGGCTCACCTGCTGAGCCGGATGAGTGGATGATGACCACTTCATCATCTAGTACCTCCCCATCTGCATGGGGGAGCATGTTCGAGCATGGCTCAAATTCCTCCTACCTGACAGCATCCGTGACTGGGCAGATCTCAAGATGGTCTTTGTTGGGAATTTCCAGGGGACATATGTCTGTCCTAGGAATTCCTAGGACCTCAAGAGCTGCCAGTAGGAGCTCAACGAGTCCCTACGGGATTACATCCGTAGGTTCTCAAAACGGTGCCACTCCCTTCCTGATGTCATCGACGCAGACATCATCAACACGTTCCTCTCTGGGACAACCTGTGAATCCTTGATCCACAAGCTTGGCTGTCTAAAGCCCCATACCACCTACTACCTGCTCAACATTGCCACGAAGCATGCCTCCGGCGAGGAGGCGGTAGGGGCGGTCTTCAGTGGTAGTCGGGGCAAGGGCAAGGCCAAGTGTGAGGACCAAGGCAAGGGCCCCTCCACACAAAGGGGCAAGAAGAACAAGAAGGAACGGCGTCAACCAGCCAACCTAGCTTTGGTCGCCGTGACCGATCATGCGGGCAAGCTACCCCAGCAGGGCCAACCCAACCACTTCGACTAGCTCATGGAAAGTCCATGCACCAACCACACCTACCCCGTCAGGCACCTCTACAAGGACTACGAGGTCCTCAAGCGCTTTCTACGGCACACCAGCAAGCC
The DNA here is from genome assembly GCF_019320115.1 of Miscanthus floridulus. Taxonomy (NCBI): domain Eukaryota; kingdom Viridiplantae; phylum Streptophyta; class Magnoliopsida; order Poales; family Poaceae; genus Miscanthus; species Miscanthus floridulus. The sequence continues at coordinate 26,748,514 of NC_089581.1, read as the reverse complement.
AAAGGAAGGGAAAGGCAAGGAGGAGGTGGCTAGGAAGGGAAGCATGGTAGGCAAGGATGATGATGGCTTCCCCAAACCCGAGGAATGCCTCATGATCTTTGGGGGATCCGACGCCATCCACTCCAAGCGTCAGCACAAGGTGCGCTACAAAGAGGCATGTGCCGCCGAGAAGGCCGTCCCCTCCTTCCTTAGCTGGTCGGACTCCCTAATCACTTTTGATCAGAGAGACCATCCTTCCCATGTTGCCCGACCGAGTCGCTACCCACTCATCATCAACCCCATCATTCGCAAGAAGCACCTCACCAAGGTGCTGATGGATGGAGGCAATAGCCTCAACATTCTCTACGTTGACACTCTCGATACCATGTGCATCCCTCGGTGGGAGCTCCACCCAGTGAGCTCTCCCTTCCATGACATGATCCCAAGGACACAAGCGTACCCACTCAGGCAGATCGACCTGCCCATCACGTTTGGTGACCGAGCCAACTTCTGCTCGGAGGTCCTCACCTTTGAGGTAGTGGACTTTCTAGGGTCCTACCACGCCATCTTGGGGCGGCCATGCTATGCCAAGTTCATGGTGATCCCCAACTACACCTACCTCAAGTTGAAGATGCCAGGACCGAACGGCATCATCATTGTGGGTAGTACCTTTTCGCACGCCTACACGTGCGACCGCGAGCATTATGAGCTCACCACTACCGTCATCAACTCCGCCGAGCTCTCAGAGCTTGGGAATTCATCGACTCTGGCAATCCCAAACTGCAACGAGCCGACCTCATCGAGTGCCTTACACCCGACCAAGGAAACCAAAGCGGTGACCATCGACCCCACCGACCCGAACAAGATAGTGCGGATCGAGACCAAGCTCCAAGCCAAATAGGAAAGCGAGCTCACCAACTTTCTATGCGCCAACCGCAATGTTGTCACGTGGAAACCTTCTGACATGCTGAGCATACCAAGGGAGGTCACCGAGCATGCATTATGCCTCGTCCCGAGCTCAAAGCCCGCCAAGCAATGCCTACGTCGCTTTGACGACGAGAGACGCAGGTCAATAGGTGAGGAGATCGCCAAACTCCTAGTAGCCAGATTCGTCAAAGAGGTATACCACTCCGACTAGCTGGCCAATCCTGTTTTGGTGAAAAAGAAGACCTGGAAATGGAGAATGTGTGTTGATTATACTGGCCTCAACAAAGTATGTCCAAAGGACCATTTTTCTTTGCCATGCATAGACCAGATAATCGACTCCACCTCAGGATGCGAAATCCTCTCCTTTCTGGATGCCTACTCTAGCTACCACCAGATCATGATGAAAAAGTCTGACCAGGTCATGACTTAATTCATCATCCCGTATGGTTCATACTGCTATGTAACCATGCCTTTCGGTCTGAAGAATGCTGGCGCCACCTATCAACGGTGTATGCAGCGATGCTTCGCCGACCAAATCGACCCGCCCAACTAGCCTAACCAAGTCAAGCGGTCTAAACCAACAATCACCGTCTATGTAGATGACATAGTGGTGCAAACAGCTCAAGCCAGCGACCTGATCGCAAACTTGGCAGCAACATTCGTGAACCTCCAAAGGTTCAGCATCAAATTGAATCCCGAAAAATGTGTTTTCGGGGTTCCGAAGGGGAAGCTGCTCAGATACATCGTATCTAAATGTGGCATCGAAGCCAACCCCAAAAAAATCACGGCCATCTCCAACATGGGCCCTATACACAACGTCAAGGGCATATAGAGGCTCATCGGCTGTTTGGCCACCCTTTGCCGGTTCATCTCTTGACTAAGCGAGCAGGGGATGCCTCTCTATAAACTTCTCAAGAAGACAGAGGCATTCGTCTAGACTGAGGAGGCACAACAGGCTTTGGAAAGCCTCAAAGCATCACTGACATCGGCCCCAATCCTCGTCGCTCCCGAACAGGGAGAACCCCTCCTCTACATCGCGGCAAATAACCACGTGGTGAGCGCTGCCCTGGTCATCGAAAGGGAGGAGCTAGGACACCCCCAGAAGGTCCAACGACTAGTATACTTTGTCGGTGAGGTACTCACCGACACCAAGGTTCGATACCCCTAGGTGCAGAAGCTTCTATAAGCCGTGCTGATGGTGACCCTAAAGCTCCAACACTACTTCACCGACCATGAGGTCACAGTCGTCACCTCATACCCGTTCATAGACATCGTCCGCAACCGTGATGCCGCGGGTCAAATCTCTAAGTGGGCTCTTGAGCTCATGGGCCACGACATCAGGTATATCCCCCACACTACTATTAAGTCTTAGGCTCTTGTCAACTTTATCACCGAATGGACTAAGGTCCAGCTCCCGACCCCAAATGTCACCCACGAGTACTAGACGATGTACTTCTACGGGTCAGTCATGGCACCCGGCTCGGGGGCTAGAGTGGTTCTGATCTCCCTAGATGGGAGCAGGCTCCACTACATGATCCATCTCCATTTCTCAGCCTAAAACAACGCCGTGGAGTACAAGGCTCTCATCAATGGACTACGCATCGCCATCGAGCTCGGCGCTACACGGCTGTACGTCTGCGGTGACTTAGAGTTGGTCATCGACCAGGTCTTGAAGGAGTCCTCCTGCAAGAGCCCTCTCATGGCAGCATATTGCTAGGAGGTGCGCAGGCTCAAGGACAAATTCTGAGGGATTGAACTACATCATGTCCCTCGGAAGGACAACGATGCCACTGATTTTCTTACAAAATTGGCTGCCAGGCGGATGCCGTCTCTAGATGGGGTCTTCATCAATGATCTCTATGAGCCATCTACCCATGTTTTGGAGGATCCAATCCAAACACACTTCAATACTAATCTAGCACGTGGGGGCTCCGTCCTCCCGACGTACCCTGACCCCAACCAAGTGCTCGGGACCTCCGACCTTGGTGCCTCAATGACGACATCGCCCATCGATGTCACTGTGGTGGCGCTCGATCTAGTCGACTGGAGAGCACCACTGCTCCCCTACCTCCTTGAGGAGGTTCTCCCATCAGGAAGGACTGAAGCTCAATGAATCACTTGATGCACCAAGACGTTCATCGCCATTGGTGATGAACTTTACAAGCGGAGCCCGTCGGGAGTACTCATGAGGTACATCTCGACCGACCAAGGAAAATAGCTTCTCGAAGTCCATGCTGGAATCTACGGACATCACATGGCTCTAAGGTCGCTGATTAGGAAAGCCTTTCACTAAGGTTTTTACTGGCCCACCATGCTACGAGATGCAAAGGAGGTTGTCCACAGGTGTGAAGGAGGCCAATTCTATGCTCCACAAACTCATCTACCAGCACAGGAACTTCAGACTATCCCTATCAACTGGCCATTCGTGGTCTAGGGCCTCGACATGGTCAGACCCCTCAAAAAGGCCCCGGGTGGTTTCACTCACCTGCTCATAGTGGTGGACAAATTCACCAAGTGGATAGAGGCGAAGCCCATCACCAATATCCACTCAGAAGAGGCGGTCCAGTTCTTCGTCGACATCATCTATTGGTTTGGTGTTCCTAACTACATCATTACTGACCATGGAACAAACTTCACTGGGAAAAAGTTCCTGGACTTCTGTGATGGATACGGCATCAGGATCGACTAGGCCTGAGTCGAACATCCACGTACTAATGGTTAGGTCGAGCGGGCCAATGGCATGGTCCTCCAAGGACTTAAGCCCCGCATCTTTGACTGACTCAATAAGTATATCGGGCGATGGGTTGTAGAGGTCCTAGCGATCCTCTAGAGCCTAAGAACGACCTTGAACCAATCCATGGGGTTCACACCTTTCTTCCTGGCCTACAGGGCTAAAGCTGTGTTGCCCTCTGACCTCGCCCATAGCGCCCCAAGAGTGAAGGCCTTCGACCGAGACCGAGCCATGGAGGCTCAGCAGGACATGGTTGACCTACTCGAGGAGGCTCATGAGACGACCGTCATCCACTCCGCTCGCTACCAGCAAACTTTTCACAGGTACCATGAAAGAAAAATCAGGGGGAGGATCCTCGAGGTCTGTGATCTCATGCTCTAAAGAACCCAGTCGACTAAGGAGAAACATAAACTCTCTCCACCATGGGAAGGACCCTACACAGTGACTGAGGTAATCCAACTGGGTGCCTACTAGCTGAAGGACGACAATGGCAACATTCTCACCAACACATGGAACATCGAACAGTTATGTCGTTTCTTCCCCGAAAGCTCGGTCTTACCATTTTCTTTCCATTTTGCTCCTACAACACCCCAGCCCAAGCACTCTCGGCATTGGTCGCTGGGGCTCCATGGGGTGCGATACCACCCTTCTTTTTCACTATCATATAGTAATACTTTTCATCCAAATGAAAGGGCGTCACCCAAATGAAAGGGTATTCCATTCCTTTGATTACCCTATGTAACTTACGTTTTTACCTCCCCACCAATCACACCCTGTCACGACCTATGGTTATGAATAGCTAAGCCTCATGGACCACACCCAGGTTCTTAAGGTTGTAGCCTACGGGTCAACGGGCAGGTGCGAAAGAGAAAGGACAAGAAACTAAGCTACGTGAGGGTAAAAACAAGGGTGGATGGGACAAGTTTCCCCTCACAAATGATTTCATCATAAAACAAACTCATAATATTCATGAATGTAAAACTGTTCACACAAGGGCTTCCCCATGAACTCATTTTTTACATGAACTAACTATTTCTACTCTAAACTATATTTTGGCCGCCCGGCGGCATCAGCTGACGGGACGGTCGACGAGGATGAAGGCAGCTCGCTTTTGGTCAGGACATCTTCCCAGTGCACGTCTTCAGCTATGCTCGAATGGCGGGCCTCCATCACCCACTGTGTGGAGACTTGCTCGGCAACCATCTATGCATATGGCACCAAGCTCTCCCCCAGCGCATGGATTTCATCTGCGCTCCACCCGTCGGCGTACCTTCTGCAGATGGCAGTGAAGTCTAGATCAGGGTGATGGGTCGCCACCAAGGTCAACACCCCTAACATCCCATAGAACATGCCATCAGAGATGAGCACCCAAACTTTGTTTGGGACCTCCGCCAGCTGGACAGCGGGCATACTGGTGCTCAGTCCCAACCCGAACACCTCAGAGACGACCACCTGGGTGACATTGTGAATCTAGTCAAGCTCTCCCTCAAGGGCGTGTCGCTCCTCAAGGGACTGGGCTAGCGCCTCTGTGCCCTGACGGACTGCCGCTTCGGTCGTCTCTAGCTCTTGCTCCAGAGAGCATTCTTTCCACCCAGTTCTGGAAAAAAGGTGACAAATGCAGAAGCAAAGGAGAGAAAAAAATCAAGGTATCAACCGAAGGTGGAACAGATACATACCAAGGTAGGTGCTTTCGAGGGTGGAGAGTCCTTCCTCTTGCTGGGTCACCTTCTCAAGCAGTCGAGCATTCGACTCCTCAGCCCCGAGTGCCTGCCCCCGGAGTGTGACCACTTCTTGTTCAGCATTTGACCAGGCCTTTCGCTCCACCTCTAGAGACTTCTAAAGCGCCGCTAGGAGGACCTTCACCATGTTGAGTTCTCGCTCGACAACAGTCGCCCACTCGACCACACGTAGCTCCAAAGCTCGTGCTCCCATCGCCTCGGCCGCCCAGTCTTGGGAGTCGCAGAGGGTGGATTCCAGCTAGTGCCTAAGCTCATCAACCTACCACAATGTCGTTGCTTCCTGCTCCATCCGACCATGTTCCTCCCAAAGAAATCAAGACTTACGGATCGACATCATCTCTAAATCCTATGAGGCAAGAAGCAGACATGCTAAGACAACCATTAAAAGGCCAAGGGGTCAAGGACAACACCAAAAAACACAGAGAACTTACCTCTACAATGCATGGTAGATCGACTATCATGCCTTGATGGACAAGCTCAACCCTCTCCAAGGCCTCCTTGAGCCTCGCCTTGGTAAGGGCGAGATCGGACTCCATCGATAGTCCTCTCTCCCCAAGCAAGTGCCAGAGCTTCACCTCCTCCTCATCACGAATGATGAACCAGGCCTTTCCCGGCTCACCAGGGCAAGGCCACACCAGCTCATGGGTCGACCCCCACCTGCTGGAAGATCCAGCCATCGTAGTGTCATGCAATGACTGGATCATCACCAACTCCCGCAATGGTGGAATGGCTGGTGGCTCCACCCTAGTGCCTACCTCACTAGAATAGGGGATCTCCACTGCCTGGACTCCACAACTCACCGATAGATGCTCTACCTCTGGCCAGGCCATGTCTCCTCCCGACCCCTCTAGCTCTGACCAGGAGGGCAAACCGTGCACACCTCCACTAGGCGAGGCAGGGAGACTGGTTTCCCTCCACTCCTCCTCCATAGCTGTTGGGGGAGGGATTGCGAGGGTCACCTTTGACCCAACCTCCACCATAACCATAGGGATCGCTGCCATCACTGCCACCATACTCACGACCAGCCAGGAGGATGCAACCCCCATAAGGGAAGGTTGCACCACCGCCAGTCTGCTTCCTCCACCGCTCGTTGTGAGCCACTATAGGCTGGGTCTCCACTCTTCTCACACAGGAGGTGGAGAGACTCCTAGTCCCACCAGCACTTGGCTACTATCAAAACAAGCGCGGGTTAGTTACACTCAAAGACTTAGCTATAAGAACAGGAGGGAGTATGAATGCATACCTGGACGACAGTGGTAGAGCCCTAAAGCCCCGACCGACTAACAACGAGCCAACCGGACGAGGATCGCTCATGGGTCGCAACCCACGCCCCCTCGCATCGACCAAGGGAGGAGCCAACCCGGCCGATACCTAATCGACCCACGAATGGCTATGACCGCTGGCTTGTGGTGAAACCACTAGAGCCACTAGCGGGACATCCCCCCATTGGAAGTCATGCACACGCGCCGACCATAAAGATGCAGGGGAACAAACTCGTTCCTCCGACCGGCCGACGTGCTTTGCCACACTCAGAGCAGAGGGGTGCGGATCCAACGGTGCCTCCAAAGGGCACGGCAACCGCGCTCGCTTCACCTCTCATTCAACATCGGTGTCTTCACTTGTGGCGCACTTCCTAGACTCGGGAACATCACCACATGTCTCCGTATCACGCCCACCACCGACGGATGCAGCCTCAAGCTCACGGTGCTCCACCGAAGTCACGACAGCGCTCCTATCTCCTTTGTCCTTAGAGGTACTCGTGGCTCCACCCATCTCGGTGGGCTCCTCTGACTCGAGCTCTGCCTCCATGTTGCTCTAGCTCTCACCCCCTAGACCCATCGACTGATCTCCTTCTCCTTTTCGAACCACCTCCGGTCCTTCTCGACTTTCTTCTTCTTCTTGGCAAGTGCTGCCACCCTCTGGGCAGCTTGCCGAGCCACGCCTTTTGACCCTCTTAGAAAATGCGGCCAGGATTTATAGCCTATGAGTCCTTCAAAATGGGTAATACGGAGTCAATCGAAACATCAAAATAAGGAGGATAAGGTCACAGGAAAAGGGGGCATACCAGATTGGACAGCTTTGCAGTGTGAAGAGGCCCGGACATCCCTTCGAGGGAGTCTTTATCTCTCAGTTGTAGCACCCAATTGAGTTGACTCCAGGCTTCGTCCTTTAGCAACTTCTCCAGCGACACGCGGTCAGGATCCATCGGGCCGATGTATTCCCACATCGGCCATGTTCTTTCCACCAATGGGGTAACCCGATGACGGAAGAAGGTGTGGAAGACCCGCAACCCATCAAGGCCATGCCACACAAGCTTTTGAAGCTCTACCTCGATAACCTCCAACTTGTTCTGCCGATCGGTAGGACCCCATGACCAGCTTTCCCTCCTCTCCGTCCTTCTTCTGGTGAATGACGGGAATGGTGCCTCCATTGGGTTCCTAATGTAGAACCACTCACCATGCCACCCCCGGTTGGAGTCATAGGGGGAGTACGTAGGGTAGGGGGTCAACGGCTTCAGCTTCTTCTGCTAAGCAAATCCCCCGACTGGCGTGATTCTAGGTGGCTTCCCCTCGGATAGGGCTCGCCCGCTGAAGATCCACCAGAAGAGGTCCATGTGCGGCTCCATCCCAAGGAAGGCCTCATAGACGGTAACAAAGCAGGTGATGTGCAGCACTCCAGTTGGGTTGAGGTGCTGCAGCTCTAGGCCCCACTCTTTGAGGAGCCCGCGCAGTAACCAGTGCATGGGATACCCTGGCCCGCGCTCATGGAAGACGAGGAAGGAGATGACCTTGTTGTCCTAGGGTTGTGGAACAACTTCCTTCGGCGTAGGAGCCCTCCAATGCGCCACCTCCTTCAATAGGAGCAACCCCTTCTCGATGAAGGCAGCCAGCACCTCCTCATCCATGGTGGAAGGCCTCCAGTTCGACATCACGCCTTGGATTCACGAATGGATCTATAAGTTCTCCTCTCCCTCGCTTTACCCTCTCTCCTAGAAATCGCCGTGGCGCACGAACGGGCTTGGCGAAAAGGAAGAACGAGAAGAGGCAGCAGTTGAGGAAAGGCAAAAGAATGGGAGGAAAACCCTCTTCCCTCCCCCTATTTAATGCGGGGAGGCGTGCGGTGGGACACGTCCTAGCTGATGGGACGCGCCCTACCCAACGAAACATCACCTGGTTAAACGGGACATGGCCTGGGCAGGGCCCACCACTACTGCAACCTGAGCATGGGAAACAAGGCGCAACCACACATAAACAACCCTCCGCCTTCCCATGCAGGGTTTGGAAGGGCCCACCAATGGGGTCTCCATCAAGGAGAGACCAACGGGTCACCTGAGTCAATCGGACAGCTCGGGCGGCTACCGAGAGATAGGTAAGGAGCAGTGGGATGCCCTATGCAGGCTATGCCGACTCCATCACGAACAATGGGCCTGGGTTCCATTCAGACATATCCGATAAAGAGCTCCCCGAACCAGTCACTCGAGCCATCGAGGTAACTTTACCAAAACCCCTTTTTGTCTTCTGGTGCATGATCATTCATTCATCCATTTTTCATGCATGCATTCATACATTCATCCCATACATCCAAGCATTGCATATACAATTGTTGCATCACAATGCTTCACGTTGTGTCATGAAGCGGTAGTCACCCCATTCGATATGAGCGACGACCGACCGAGGTTCGAAGGCTAGCCCACAAAGGGCTCGAGGCTGCCTCGCGTCAAACAGAGCTAGGGGAGAAAAGTGTAGATGAGCCCCAGCGGCCCTTGCTCGATCCTCCCCAAAGCGGATAGGGTCATCTCGACCTTCTCATTTGATCCTAAACTCAAGCCATGCCCACAAAATCTCCATCGAGGGGAGGCCAGCGGGCCACCTAAGTCGGTCTTTGGAACGGCTCGGGCATCTACCAGGAGGTGGGTTAAGGAGCAGTGGAATGCCACATGAGGGCTATGCTGACCCCGTTATGAACGATGGACCCAGATTCCACTCAGACGTACCCATTATTGAGCTCACCGAGCACGTCACTCGAGCCATCGAGGCAAGCGACGTTAGCTCAACCCCTCTGGTTGCGGAAACCGTAGACAGGGTAATGCACAAAACTAGCCCGACCTCTCAGTCATGCCTGACACTTGGGGTGGCAACTCCGTCTCACCTGACCCCTCGGCTACGCCCGACACTTGGGTTGGTGACTCCATCTCGCCCGACGCTTGGGTCGGTGCTCGACACTTGGGGTGGTAACTCCGTCTCGATCGACCCCTCGGCCGCACCCGACGCTTTGGGTTGGCGACTCCGCCTCACCCGACCCCTCGGCCGCACCTGACGCTTCGGGTTGGCGACTCCACCTCACCCTACCCCTCGGTCGTGCTTGACACTTGCGTTGGCACTCCATCTCGCCTAACACCTCGGCCGTGCCCGACGCCTGGGTTGGCACTCCGTCTCGCTCGACACCTAAGTTAGCTCGCCCGATGCTTTTGGTTGGTGCTCCGTCTCACCTGACGGCAACCCACGATCTTACGCCCACCGGGTGCGCTCATAAAACAAGTGTAAAAAAACCCCTTCATGACTTCACAGAAGTCCCAAAAGGGTTCGGGGGCTCCTATCGGATTCATAAACCCGGGGTCCCCAATGGGCCCGCTTCCCAGCGAAAACTCAGACCAACAGACAGCGTAGCAACAATGCGCGCCTCTCGGGCTAGCCCAGTTACCTAACGACCGGCCAAAAGAAAGAACCGGTCTCCGACCGGATCGCTTGGCCAAGGAGGAGATATAGTCTGACTCCGACCTCATTTTCCAACCGGGAATACACCGGACCTCCGCTCGTGATTCTTCCCCGACCGACACGGTCGGAGCCGACAGGGAATGATCGACCGGGGATTCCCGCTCGATAAGGACCCAAGGATCAGGCGGAGCAAATAAGGTAAGGCGCTCAAGTCAACCGCAATACCAAGGACCGTACCCTGCCATACCTTGCACACCTACAGAGCAGTGCCGCCAGGCCATGCCAGACGGGTACTATGCAACCTTCTAGGCGTGTCAGAACCAAAACAGTGTTGTGGGCGCCAACATTTGCCTTACAGTATTGTAGGCGCTGACATTTACCATACCATGCGAACACGGTAAAACCTGCCAGACGCGTCTGGGCATGAACATTATTATGGGCGCCGACAATCGTCTCGTACCTGATGGCGTGAGCAACAAGACTAGGTAGCACACGTACACACACTCTCTCTCTCTCTCTTTCTCTCTAACTTGGAAGGCCACCCCCTCACCTATAAAAGGGGATGCACACTCTCCCAACAGGGATCGTCGTTCAGACTCTCTCTGGCTGGCTCTAGACAATCTAAGCATTCGAACAGCTCTGTAGCACTAGAACTCTAAAGCTACACAGAGCATATGCTCCAATACTTAGCGCACGTTAGAGCTCCCATCACTCTCGGCCCTTCGGTTCAGAGTCCGACCGGACCTTTAACACCCCCTTCTTATTCTCACTCGTTTGTAACCCCACAGCAAACTCCGAGCACCTAGGCTCAGGAATAAACTCACCGACCAACCGAAACTAGACTAGGGCACGTTGCCTGTACCAGTATAAATCATGTGTCATTGAGTGCTAGGCCACATCCAATCACAACACACGGTAAAACTATAAACATTTACTTGTTGGTCACTTTTCGCACCGACAGCTGCCTTCCAATATTTGAAATCCTAGATCAAAATCCCACGGACAGCAGAACCATGTGATGCACGCCACTAATAATGGTGCGTTAATACTGGTTTAATCTGTAGTACAATGCATGCACATGACGACATTGACATTGATACAAGCCACGTTCAGCATATACCTTCTTTATGTCAACATGTCATCATGTCGTTTGTCAGATACATATTCTTTTACTTCATAAATATAATCCTCATAGTTCCATAAATATTGCTTTAGTAATCTAGCTCATGTTTTTCATTCTCTTGCATCAATGTCATCCTTCTTGCTAGCTCTTGATATCTCGCCATAATTCCTTTTTGTGATTTAAATTTATTGCTCCAAAAATATCTAGTTTATTTAAAATGTCAATTTTATGATTTAAGCTCATAAAACTTCAGAAGCTCATATTTTTACCGTAGCTTAGTTTTAGTTTGTTTTTGCGCTCATACGATCATAAGTTGTAGTTTGTTTTTGCGCTCATATGATTGTAGGATCATGCCTCCGTGTTAGAATCGCTTTTATATTGTTTTTTTGTAATACATGGTGTACAGTTTTTTTAGGGTTATTTTTAGGTGCTTGTACTGGTTGTTGCAATCCATAGAAGCTATAAGAGTGATCCTGAAGGAAAAGTTGCAAAGTTTCAGCGAACAAGGCAAGTGTAACATGAGTTCCCTTGTTACCTAATAACCTTATAATCACTTTCATATGCATGTGTCTAATATGATGAACCACTAAGGACTTTACCTAGTACTTTTGTACCCTCTTCCTTGTTACCCTGGGTTAATGCATATGGGTAGCTTTGCTTAGCTTGCAGACACCAAATGTTATAATGTTAATCTTGATTAATGACTTATGGAATCAATGGTTAAAATGATGCTTTTGAGCAACATGGACAGAAAGGGGCTAGAGCATTGTGCCTTTTTGGGTGCTCTAGTCTGCCCTCTGTAAGGACTGAATCTTAAAGCGGCCACCCAGGATTCATAGTACAACCATGAGGACTACATAGCTCTGGTCTTGGCTAAGTAACTAGATTTTTCTAGCTTGTTAGTGGTTATCGAAAGGCGCAAGAGGGGGGCCTAGGTTGCAGAATGGCTTCTTGCCTGTTAAGATGTGTACTGGGCTACGGTCAAGGTGTACTGGGCTACGGTCAAGTTGTGCCGGTCTTGAAGGGGGCCTCCATTCGCCTAGCTGCTGAAAACAACTTAGTTAATTATGCAATTTGAGGGTAATATGCAATTTCAATCCCACTCTTAGAACCCTTCAGTTTTAAAGATAGCGACAACTTTTAAATGGTGCTTCACATTCATATTAGCCGAAATACAATCACCCATGGTGAGAGAGGGAGAGACTAGCCCCAAATGGATAAGCTTCACCATAAGAAATCATATCAATCTGATCGTGATAGAAGCAACTGTACTATATGTATGATAAATTAAGACACTATCTTGGTATCCATTTATTTATGGCAGAGTGAATGATACTGCAGATTGTAACGTGCCCGAATGAATTCCAATAAGTGGCTCACTTGCATGTGTCACCAACACCGCTGGTGTCTCGGCAAAAAGTGCGTATATATATGCATCCGGTGGTCACTAACGACCAAGAGATAGAAATAGAAAAACACGAGTGATTTCGTCCACGAGATTGTGTGCATGAGCAGAAGGCAGTCCTAAAAGGGAATGGGAATAGGAATCGGAGGCACCGGGAAACAGCAACAAGTCTCACCGGTTGCTCCTGCGTGAGATCGGCCAGTACCTTCTTCGTAGAAAGGTACCGATGGTCTGTACCGACTCCATGCAGTTCTCTACGTACACGAGTGAGTGCTTTGGTCAGTGCCACGAGGAGACTGATCGAGATCAAGTACCAGAAGCTATGTGCTAAGTTGAACGTGCTTTGGCTGTCATCGATCTGTTCTAGACAAAGGGTCCCAAACAAATGTTGAGGGCGTGATGGGGCCACAAATTGAATAACTCCGATGCGATATATGTTGAGTACTCGTTAGAAGTAGACCGTTGATCATACTTGAACCTAGAGTGTATGGCTTCTATGGTACTTATATGACTGTGCTGGGATATGTTGAGTACGGCATGGATTGTATGGTACTCATTTTTGGAAGCATGCTAACAGTTCAAGTGGAGTGTTGAACATAAAAAAGAGAGCTGAGAAGGAGCATCTCGAAAGCCACACACTACCGACCCAGCCTCAGAACATCGTTTTCCCTCGCACTTGGGCCTTCACAACAATTGCCTTCTCAAGCTGCTCCATCGCCTTTTCTGTTCCCAAGAGTCTGCCTGGGCGTGCTGAGTCAGACAACGTGTTCTCTGGCTTCTCTCGAGGGCGAGTTAATCGGTGATCACTGGAGCATTCTGCGTTCAATACCGCCCCTATATCAAGCAATAACAGTGGTGGAACTCGGAGATGGTCTGGACACCTCCTTTTGGTATGATGCCTGGTTTGATGAGGATGCTTTAGCTGACAGATTTCCGGCAATACATAGCCACTGCACGAAGAAACAACTTTCAGTTGCCCAGGTCCTTGACTCAGGTCTCACTGATTCAAGACTTTTTGTACCTCGTCTATCGGCGCAAGCTTCTGCAGAACTCAGCCAAAATTGCAGACCATTGTCAATCAGGTGGCGCCCAGCAGTGCAAGGGATAATCACTGTGGTCCGTTCTGCCTTCCCCAAGGCAAACTAGACTCAGGGAGTCTCTATCGCCTGCTGCAGTCCAAGGACGCGCCTCCACACCCCGCTGCCAAATTCATCTGGGAAACCCGTGCACCCCCACGGGTGCAGTTCTTCATTTGGCTAATGGTTCATGACAGAGTTCAGTGCCGAACAAACCTATTCCGTAAGAAGATTGTTGATTCACCTATATGCAAAGTCTATAGGCTCTCAGATGAAACAGGTGAGCACATTGCCTTCCAATGCCCCTTTGCGGAAGTGTTCTGGGAAAAGCTGGGGATTCAGTCAATCACAAATAACACTGCATATTTGATCTAAGCTGTCCGGATCACTTCCCAAAGAAACACTTCACAACTTTTGCAGCACTTTGCTACTGGCATCTGTGGAAATATCGGAATTCAGTTGTGTTCAGAGAAGAGTTCTACACACACCGATAGGTCTTCCTGCTAATGCACAATGATGCAAAGCTTAGGAGATCTCGATTACCACTACTACAGGAATTTTAACCATGGCGTGCATTTTGGGTTAACCGAGGCGGTTTTCGCAACAGCCTCTGCCGAAAGGTCACGGTTAATCGTGGCCTTAACCGAAGTGGTTGCCTTGTTCGCCTCGGTTAATCGAATAAAAAAACAAAAAAATGAAAACACATGGATAAGCCCAGCGAGCCCATCCACGGGCCGCCGTCGTCGTTCGCTCGCTAGATTCACCGCCAGGGAGCTGATGTAGAGGTGGAGGGGGAGGAGCGCCGCTACGGAGAGGCCCACGACGCTGCCGGAGTTGATGTAGAGGTGGAGGGGGAGGAGCGCCACCGTGGGGAGGCCGGATCCGGCCTCCACGCCACCGGATCCGGCCTCCACGCTGCCGCCGGAGTTGATATAGAGGTGGAGGGGGAGGAACGCCGTTGTGGGGAGGCCGGATCCGACCTCCACGCCACCGGATCCGGCCTCCACGCCGCCACTGGAGTTCATGTAGAGGTGGAGGGGGAGGAGCGCCGCCGTGGGGAGGCCGGATCTGGATCTCCAAAGGGAGGAGGGCCGCCACCACCACCGGATCTCGTGCCGGGAGGAGGGTCGCCACCGCCACCGGATCTCACGCCGGAGGGAGGAGGAGAGGGGTGGCGGGATAGGGAGGGGGAGCCACCGGGAGGGGAAAGGGAGGGGGCGCCACTAAGAGGGGAAAGGAGAGGGGCGGCAGGATGGGGAGGGGAGGAAAGAGGGACGACGGGATGGGAAGGGGAGGAAGGGAGCGCGTGAGAGCGCCGCGCGCCTCTGCATGGCTTCGGTGTGGGAGGGAGGGAGCGGCGCTTCTAGAGAGAGAGAGAGAGAGGGGTGGAGTGATTCTGAAACCCTAAATGACCATATTTATATTCAGAGGACGATATTGGGCTAAAAACAGTAGCGGGCTAGGCCAAAACTTTGGAGGCGGGCCTTATAGACGACCATCTCGTTTAATAGGCATTAACCGAGGCGGCTCTGTTATAATGCCCGCCTCGATTAATTAATGATTAACCAAGGTGGTTGTTGGCCTGGCTGCTCTGCCTGGAATAACCGAGGCGGGCTATGGCAGAACCGCCTAATCTAATGCCCTCTCATGCGCACTTGTCCTCCATTAGACACTAAGTACCTAAGAGAATACACTAAATCGTGCTGTTCCGTCGAGCACACCCCAATGGAGAAGTAAAAAATCCACGTTTTTCCATCAGGATCATAAATGAGATAATAAACATTACAATATTTTTAAGCCATTTCTTACATCACTTAATTACAGTAGCAGAATATTACTACAATTGATTATAACAGCGGAAAATAACAATGTTATCAGAGTTTTCAGCGGAAATGTATATAACAATAAGTTTAAGCGCTAACATAAGGAACATTTATATACATGGAATGATAATAGGCTATAAGTCTTTTTCTTTGCAAAAATATTTTGTGAAAATTTTGAATAAACTCTACGTCAACAACGTAGGGAAATCCTCGCTGAGCCCACCAGGAGGTTTCCACAAACAAAAGCCTTCTACCATCCATCGGTCACCTACAACAGGGGGGATAAAACCCTGAGTACTCGATTGTACTCAGCAACACTTATCCAACTGGAGAAAAATAAAAGACTCCAAGGATATACAAGGCTATGTGGCTTTTGGGTTATTGCATCTGCAGGAAACATTACTAAACGTGTATCCTTATATTTAATTTTATTAGCAGTCATCATTAGTTCATTAACTAACCATTCTATGTAAGCACCTATGCTACTTTCAAGCAGGTGGTGAGCAATCTGAACTATTTTACCATCTTTTATATTCTAGTTCTTACTACGGTGCCAGACCATAGCCAAGTCGTACCGTCTCACAGAAATGACGATTCGTGAACCAATGTATCCCAGCTGAGTACCTCAAAACACACGCCCCATTTGTACCCTAGGCACAAACAAGAATAATCCATTCCACTCATGTCAAGGGGTCCAGATCCCTGTCTAAACTTGGACTCCAAGCCCCCACACTTGAGACCTGGTCTCACTATAGTGCTTAGACTCCCATCTTTCCCCATCTCTAATCAGTCGGTCTAGAAAGAGCCAGGACCCACGACAAAGAGTGTAACGAGCCTTTCCGCTTCCATAAACAAGTATGTGCTCAGGATAATAAGTCTGTGAACTGACTACCATCCATAGCAACGGACGGTCCTCAATCGATACAGGTGGAACAAATGCAACCCAAGTCTCGCTCGAATGCCTAACCAAGTCTAGATCCAAAGTACCATTCCACCCGATCTCTAATTTTCATCCTGATATATATATTCCATGTGATAGTAATATAATAATAACAACAATAATGTCTTTCCTATCTCTCGCGAGTGACAGGTAATCACTCGACTTCTACCGGATCCTATAGCATAGCAATCTACACGATCCTGACATACTAGTAGGACTCATAGGATAAGGATATATATGCAAGTGGTTTTTATCCAACTTCTTAAAACTTAATGCACAAGCATAAAATAAAGTGTAGAATAATAGGGGTTATGTACCAGGGCTTGCCTGGGTAAGATATAACCAAAAGTTAGCATTCTATCATGGCAACACAATCATCAGGCACCATCTTTTTCTGCTTTTCCGGTCGACTCCACGATCCATCGTTGTTCCTATTATGATATACGTGGATGTAATGCAGAAAACGTAATTAACCAACAGCAACTGCAACTCTAAAATACGATTACGCTCCACAAGCTAACGAGCTAGCTTTAATGACAAACGTACTAGTCTACGTATCCACGTCGTCAAGTAAGGCTTGTCTCTGGAAAAATATTTTAGTTCTAAAATCTCAAGGTGTTTCGGCATTTTATTGATTAAATATATATTTTTGAACTAGGGCTCCTTTAGCTACCCTAGCAAACTAATTATTATGGAGCTACAAAATTACGGTGAACACCTAATAATGTTAGGAATTTACTATGAAAGTTTCAGAGCCAACACTACCACCCATTTATCACAACAATTCCTACAAGTTTATATCTTATAATATTAAGCATCTTAATTTAATTAGATAACTCCTGAAAATATTGCAAAACTATGTGAACAAAATATACTAGCAGATAGATCATGATTTTAGGAACCTAACAAAATTAGTTTCATAATTTTTGGAAAACTACACAAATTTATATTGTATTTACAAGTTTGCCTTAGAAACTAAATTAGAAAATGCTAGAAAAAAGAAAAGGGCTGGCAGCAACCCATCTTGGCCCAGCAGCCCAGAGCGGGCGCGATTGCGCGCATCACGACGTCCCAACACGGCCCAAGGTTGGGAGCCCGCGCGCGGTGGTGGCTTTGCAGAAAAGCCCCTGAGCTTTTAGAGATTAATACGACTACTACGCGTACTATTCCTATCGTCAACAACCTTGCAACCAAACCCTCGGATGTTTTCACCTTTACCATGGGGAGATCCCTGGGATCCCCTCGCACCCCGGCCCAGCGGCCGACGGCCTAAGGCGGTTACGCCGGGCAAACCAGACTTGCTACGACGGAAGTAAGAGGCCGACTACCATCTATGGCTAAACACGTGAGGATGGGTGGCAGTTAGGGGCTCAAAGACGCACTAGCGCGAGCTGCAGCGGCGAGCGGCTATCCACGGCGGCAGTGTGCCAGTTCCGACGAGCTAGAGCCGCCAGAGGACTAACACGTGAGTGAGTGAGCATGAGAAGCTTACAACAAGCTTGCCCATGGTGACGGTTTGGTCAGAGGCGGTCCGAACAGGGCTGGCCACATGCGACCGAGCGGGGCGGCGACGCTCTACGATGGACACCGGTGCATCACCCCACCGATGACGAGCACCCTGGGCAAAATAGCACGAGCACCGGATGGAGAAAGTCAAGGCGTACTCAGGGTTACAAGCAATTAAACTGTTACCGCTCCAACATGCCTTACCCTCCATCCACATACTATGGCGGCGCCCATGGCCAACGGCGAGCAAAACCTAAAATTAGCCATGGCCAGACCACCGCTGGACCCAATGAGAGTGGGACGTCTAGGTAACTCTCCATATTACTCACTAGTACAAGGAATTGGGCTAGGAGGGCTTGAGTTGGTGATTATGAAGGGGAGAGGAGAGTGGGCACTGCCACCGCCACGTCGCAGGGAGCGGCCCCGGCTGAGGTGACCCGACCAAGACCTGATAAGGCATGGCAGCACGAGGACACAACCACATGAGCAAGGGCAAAGGTCGCATTGTTAAATGCTCGGGTGGAGCCTTTAGGGGATGCCTGTGTGGCCATGTGCACATGGCAGCGTGACCTCGCGATGCGGCAAGTCACGCCACGGCGCCGAGAGCAGAGCTAGGGTAGGTGGGTTGAGTGGCGGAGGGCGAGTGCTGCAGTAACCGAAATGACAAGAGGACAAGGCGCAGCCCTGCATGTGCGCTCGGACAGCGCCATGGTCAACAACATCCCACGCATGGTGGAGAACGGCTGCAGCCATGCCTAGCCAGGTGGGCAACCGACGCCACACGGCTGGCCAGCGGGACAGCGGTCACGGCCACAAGGTACGCCAGCTAATGCGCGGCGCAACGCGTGGTAGCAGCGGCCGACAGCAGTGTAGGTAGCGCGCGATGGTGCGACACCGGACACGGTGACTGCGTCCCCGGGCCCGAACCCCGTGCTTGCACGATTTTTGGAGCGTGCCAAACTTCAAACCCAGCACAGAGGAGGTTCAACCAAAGTTACCAACCTAGGGCCGATACAAACACCTAGCTGGCAAAGCAAACCGCGCTCCCAGAGAGCGACCAGAGAGGGAAATGAAAGGCTACAAACATGAGCTCGTCACATTGAATGCCCGTTCACGACCGAAGCCCGAAACAAAACCGACAACGCGTTCTAACGAAATTAGGGCAATTTTTGAGGGAGCAACGTGACACCCAATGCAACTACGACGTACCCCATGCCCAAGAGCTTACTTAGATGCAACCAACAATACAAGAATATGAAACTAGTGTTTAAACATTTTTGTTAGAGATTAAATGTCAAGATAGCATTGTCTTACTACTTTTCCCATACTTACAAAAGTGAAGGTTCAGTTCGAGCTAACAGCCATTAACACTTTTGTTATAATTTTTAAAAGGCCTAAACCCTATTAACTCCAACCCACAAGTATTTCATGTAATGGTCCATACTTCATACTAACCCATATGAACAAAATATTTAAGCATTAATTAATTATTTCGCCCACAATAAATTGCAAAAAAAATTACTTTAGACGTAAGTTCGCTTACCGTCCTAACGAAAAGAGCTTATCTTAACTTCAAATTTTATTTTTAAGCTGCCAAGAGCACTAGTTAACAATATTTATTTTGATTTTTCTTAACCATAAAAGTGAGACATAGAATTTGTTTATCATTTCAGGTAAGTTTTAAACTCTTAAACCCAGCGAACATGTTTTGCTAATCTCTTTTAGGTCTTAATCTTGGTGCTAAGCAAGCTCGTAACACTAGAGGTGTTACACGGGCAACCAGGCCAACTGTCTCGGAGCCCCAAAGTGAAACGTTGTGCAAAATCTTTAGTGTAGTAGTGTACCAAAGAACGACAGGGAGGTAGCTGATGTTTGGTGCCAACTCTTGTTACCTTTATGTAATCAGTAAATTGTAAATGATGACGATGTAACTCTTCAAATAGATGGGCTCCTTGAGCCTAGATCAATGATAAGAAAAACCAGGTGGGGAGCCTTTCCCCCGTTGACAGTAAAAAAATGGCTCTCTTCCGCTTGTGACCTCCGCGGGAGCGTCAAGCAGGAGAGTTAGCTGGAGCGTTGTGACGAGTGAGGAACACAATGTCCTCGTGGGTCTCGTACTCTGGTCGAGTTCTTGGGACGTGGCCTGCTCTCGTACAGATTTAGGCCCCCTTTTGAATGTAGGAATTGCATAAAAATTGAACAGGAATTTCACATGAATCAGTTTATCTTCATAGGAAAAACGCAAGAAACATGAAAAAAATTCACAATCCAAAAGGGGCCTATATATATGTTTTGTGGCATGAGTGATGTATACCCGCACCCCAAAATAATCTTCCCTGGAGGAAAGGAAAGGGATACAGAGCGGCCACAGGCGGCAGCACTACAAGCAAACATATAGGACAGTAGGTGGCCGGCGAGTGGATGTGGCGCTAATACCCCTGCAATCCTATACCTTTCTAGACTGTCATTCTTTGATATTTGCTACCTTTAGCGATGAAAACGGACAGAAAAACCTCGTTTCTACTTTTGTTTCTATATTTTTTTAGTGGAAATGGGATCAGGTTCAGAGAATGCGGGTTCGAAAACGGAAACAGAATATGCGGATGTATGGAAACGAACCAATACGGCCGGAAATTCAATGGAAACGGTCGGAAACTTAAGTCAAAATACTGCACATCTTTATACTCACAAATCACAATCACATACAAGAACTCAACAGAAGACTAGAATATGAGGTCAGAATTCACTGTCCAGATCATAGTTCATGTAACTAGATCCACACAGTTACATGAGACGACATGTATACATATATGTGTCACTATTGCTCTGCATACATATACATTTAACTATACACCTGCCGAGTGTTTTATAAAAAAAAAGGGAAAAGAAAATGGAAAAGGAAACAAACTCAACGCACGCAGGAAAAAAAATTGAAAACACAAAAATGAAAACGCACGCAACTAAATTCCCCACACACGCACAGACGGCCTTATCCTCTCCAGTCTCCAGTGTGCTGAGACTCTGAGAGCTGTGAGAACTAGGGTTTGTAATCCGGGTGAAATCTGGAACAAATACGGGAAAATTCTGACCAAATACGGAATTCCGCAAATACGGGCAGAAAAACACCCGTCCCGTTTCCGTTCCGATTCTGAAAACCTCCGTCCCGCATTCCGTACCTGTCGGTGCAGAAAGTGATCAACACGTAAATATTTATAGTTTTACCGTACGTTGTGATCAGAGTTGGCCTAGAACTCAATGACACAGAGTTTATACTGGTTCAGGCAATGTGCCCTACGTCCAATTTGAGTCGGTCGGTAACTTTATTTCTGAGCCCAGGTGCTCGAAGTCTGCAGTGGGGTTACAAATGAGAAAGAGAAAGATGTGGTGTACAAGAGGTCCGATCGGCTCCAGTCGGAAGGGTCGAGAGCAATAGGAGCAACGCTATGGGCTAAGTATTCAAGCGTGTGCCTGAGGTCCGAACCAGGC
Source organism: Miscanthus floridulus (assembly GCF_019320115.1). Classification (NCBI taxonomy): domain Eukaryota; kingdom Viridiplantae; phylum Streptophyta; class Magnoliopsida; order Poales; family Poaceae; genus Miscanthus; species Miscanthus floridulus. The sequence goes on along the minus strand of NC_089581.1, from coordinate 26,727,064 downwards.
GGTTCTGTGGTTGTGAGCTAGTGAACTTGATCGATCTAATGAATCTAAAGGGACTGAGTTATCTTGGAGAGAGCGCATCCCCTTTTATAGATAAAGGGGATGACTTTACAAGTGAGAAGGTGAGGGTACACATACTACTGAGCTTTGTTGCCCATGCCGGCGGGTACAAGATAATGTTAGATGCGCCACAACACTGTTGATGTCACTATAGAATGTCAGATGCATGTGGGAGGTTACGTCGTCTTGTTTGGGTATGACATATGTCGGTATCTGCTATACTGTTGATGTCCAGAGGCATGTGAGGGGTTTCACCAGGTTCACTCGGTACGGTAATTCCAGCGGCCACAACATTGTCGATGCCCAGAGGCATATGGGGGAGCCTTACCATATGGGAGTCAATGGCGCCCACAATACTGTAGAGGGAAATGTTGGCGCCTACAATATTGTTTGTGCCAGGGCGGATGGACAGTATTGTTCCATGCAGGGTACGGTCCCTGGTACCGTGGTTTGACTTGTGCGCCTCGCCTTCCTTTTCTCCGCACGTCTCCTGGTCCCTACCAAGCGGGCGTCCCCGGTCGGTTGATCCTAGTCGGCTCTGATCGTGCCAGTTAGAGAAGAGCGGTGAGCAGGGGCTGGGTGTATCCTTGGTCAGAGAGTGCGGGGTCGGAGTCGGAAGCGGTGCTTTTGGCTAGGCCTTCCGGTCAAAGAGGCCGCCCGGAGGTGGGCTGGTGACCGAAGCGAGCGCTCCGGTCGGAGAGGTGGGCTGGAGTTGAAAAATGGGCGTTGTTCCTCCTCGGCCTGATCTTCCGGTCGGAGATTGGATCACTCCCCCGGCCTGTCGCTCAGGTATTTGGGCCGGCCCATAAGTTGTGCGCTGTCTTCTTGGGCCAGACCTTTGCGAGGAAGCCGGTCTGCGAGGGACCCCGGGTTTATGAACCCGGCAGGAGCCCCTGAGCCCTCGGGCGATTCGGGCAGAATCGTCTGGGGGATTTTTGCCTTGACAGCGAGTACGCGCGAGCGCACCCGCGGGTGTAGCCCCTGAGCCCCCGGGCAGTTTGGGCGGAATCGTTTGGGGGGTGTTTTGTTAGCGGGCGTGTGTGCTTGTTTTTAGTTGAGATGGAGTTTGTCAACCAAGGCGTCGTTGTGCAACCGAGGCGGTTAGGCGTGGGGATCAGATGAGACAGAGCTCGTGGATCCTGGCGTCGGTGCACGTCGTGGGATTGGGTGAGGTAGTTAGTTCATTAGTTTAGGGATCAGGCGAGGCGACAAGGCGGTGCTCGCAGATCCTGGCCTTGGTGCAGCCTGCGTAGCCAAGTTAGTTAGTTTGTTAGTTTAGGGATTAGGCGAGGCGACAAGGCGGTGCTTGCGGATACTGATGGGGCGAGATCGGGGTCGCAGACCCAGGGAGTTTTTGGAGTGCAGTCGAAGCATAGCCGGATGGGGCGAGATCGGGGTCGTAGACCTAGGCGTTTGGAGCGCAGTCGGAGCATAGCCAGATGGGGCGAGATCGGGGTCGCAGACCTAGGTGTTTTGTAGCGTAGTTGAAGCGTAGCCGGATGGGGCGAGATCGGGGTCGCAAACCCAGGTGTTTGGAGCGCAGTCAGAGCGTAGCCGGATGGGGCGAGATCGGGGTTGTAGACCCAGGTGTTTGGAGCGTAGTCGGAAGGGGCGAGTTTTGGGTCGCAGACCCAGGCTTTTTGTGTCTTGAGCCCCTGAGCCTTATTGGGCCTTAGTAGGGGTTGGTGTGAGTTGTGTGCGATCCCCATCCTCGGTTCCTCACAACCAGAGGGGCTGAGTTTTGTCGCTTGTCCCGATCGCTCGGGCTCGAGTGACGCGTTCGGTGAGTTCGCTAACGGGTATGATCGAGTAGAATCTGGGTCCATCATTCGTGACAGGGTCGGCATAGCCCTCTCATGACATTCCACTGCTCCTTTACCTGTAATTCGGCAGATGCCTGGGTCATTTCGGAGACCGACCCGGGTGTCCTAACGGCCTCCCCTCGATGGCGATTCTGTGGGCTTGGCGAGAGGTTCAGGATCGAATGAGAAGGTTGAGATGAGCCTGTCTGCCAGACTAGGCAAGGGCTGCACGGGGCTCATCTGCATTTTTCTCCCCTGGCTCTATTGGTTGCTTATGTTGAATGAGTCAACCACCGCTTCGTGGCGCAACACGGAGTGTTGTGATGCATTTTGCTGCACGTGCGATGTTTAGTTCCCGAGCCCCCGGGCGGTTCAGGGCCCGAATCGTCCGATAGGTACAGGCGTATGGAATGAATGCGTGTATGGATGTATAAAATGATTTATAAAGAAATAGAGGGGGTCGGCAGTGTTACCTTGATGACTCGAGTGACGGGGTTTGGAGAGCTCCAGTCGAAAATATCCGACCGGGACCCGTGCTCGTCGTTCGTGACGGAGTCGGCATGACCTATATGGGGCGTCCCTTTGCTCCTTACCTGTCTCTTGGTGTTTATCCTGAGCGATTCGATCGACTTAGGGGGGCCGATGGTCTCTCCCGGCGGAGATCCTATTTTTGGGTTTTTCTAGGTCTGGCCTGGGGAAGCGGAGAGCCGCCCGCGTGCGGTGGTGCTTTGGTTCTTGTGCCCAGTGTATGGCGGTCGTGTTAGGGACAATGGGGTTCCTCCGGGTAATCGGCGGAAGATAGAGAATAGTAAGTAAATAACAGCATGTACATTACTCACGGCGGGGTTTGAGCAGAGAGTTTGCTCGGAATGAAGCGCAGATGCCGCGTAGTCGAAGTCATGTGTCTGGGAGTCGATGGAGGGTGCCCCTCTAACGGGTGCTGGGACGTGAGCCTCCTCGCGGAGGTGTAGTACGCTGAGCCGGTCGGCGACGAAGTCCAGGCTTCCAAAGAGGAAGGCCTGGGATGGCTCAAAGATGGGTGGAACCCGCATCCCAAACGATGGGGGAGCAGGAAACTCGAGCGAGCCGAGGTGAATCGTATCGCCTGAGCCCGCTATGGCGAGGGTGGCGGAAAAGTGGCCCATCCGATGACCAAAAAGTGTTGAACGTACAGCGTCCTCCCCACGGACGGCGCCAACTGTCGGTGTAGAAAGTGACCAACACGTAAATATTTGTAGTTTTGCCGTACGTTGTGATCGAAGGTGGCCTAGCACTCAATGACACAGGGTTTATACTGGTTCAGGCAACGTGCCCTACGTCTAGTTTGAGTCGGTCGGTGACTTTATTCCTGAGCCCAGGTGATCGAAGTCTGCAGTGGGGTTACAAACGAGAACGAGAAAGAGAAAGATGGGGTGTACAAGAGGTCCGGTCGGCTCCGGTCGAAAGGGCCGAGAGCAACAAGAGCTCCGCTTTGGGCTAATTGTTCAAGTGTGTGCCTAAGGTCTGAACCTGACGGTTCTGTGGTTGTAAGCTAGTGAATTTGATCGATCTAATGAATCTAAAGAGACTGAGTTATCTTGGAGAGAGTGCGTCCCCTTTTATAGATAAAGGGATGGCTTTACAAGTGAGAGGTTGAGGGTACGCATACTATTGAGCTTTGTTGCTTATGCCGGCGGGTACAAGATAATGGTAGGCGCCCACAACACTCTTGATGTCACTGTAGAATGTCAGATGCATGTGGGAGGTTATCTCGTCTTGTTCGGGTATGGCAGATGACGATATCTGCTATATTGTTGATGCCTAGAGGCATGTGAGGGGTTTTCACCATGTTCACTCGGTACGGTAATTCCGGCGCCCACAACACTGTCGATGCCCAGAGGCATGTGGGGGGAGCCTTACCATATGGGAGTCAATGACGCCCACAATACTGTAGAGGGAAATGTCGGCGCCTACAATACTGTTTGTGTCAGGGCGGTTGGAGAGTATTGTTCCATGCAGGGTACCGTCCCTGGTACCGTGGTTTGACTTGTGCGCCTCGACTTGCTTTTCTCCGCACGTCTCTTGGTCCCTACTGAGCGGGCGTCCCCGGTCGGTTGATCCCAGTCGGAGAAGAGCGGTGAGCAAGGGCTGGATGTATCCCCGGTCGGTGAATGCGGTGTCGGAGTCGGAAGCGGTGCTTTTGGCCAGGCCTTCTGGTTGAAGAGGCCGTCTGGAAGCAGGCTAGCGACCGAAGCGAGCGCTCCGGTCGGAGAGGTGGGCCGGAGTTGGAAAACGGGTGTTGTTCCTCCTCGGCCTGATCTTTCGGTCGGAGATTGGATCACTCCCCCGGCCTGTCGCTCAGGTATTTGGGCTGGCCCATGAGTTGCGCGCTGTCTGCTTGGGCCGGGCCATTGCGGGGAAGCTGGTCTGCGAGGGACCCCGGTTTTATGAACCCGACAGTACCGTTTCCGGATTTTTCCGAAAATATGGAAATGGTCATGTCAAATATAGAAAAACGGACAGTTCGGAACAGGAAAAGTTCCGTCCGTTTTCAACGCTAGCTACCTTAATGCAATATACCTTGCTTATTATGAATCCAGTGGTCGCTCTGGAGTCTGGACCGTCCATCTAAGATCAGAGCTTGCCAAGGGTCTGGTTTTTGTGCAGTTCACTAAGTTGAACCTGAAAACAATGGGAGCTAACAATGGAGATGGGCAATACCCTTGTCAGTTTGTCACTCGTCTTTGTCTCCGTGCTGCGGACAAAAATTGAATGTACCACCAGCATCCCGTGTAAAATAATTCAACACTCATTAGCCCCTGTGTATCATAGCACAAGCTAAGCAAGATTACAAATCATTTGTACCTTTTCCGAAGGATAGTATATACTAGTTGACAAGTATAGACGCTAGTGGTTGGTTGAATTTCATGCCATATCATCATGTCACGTTATTAGTGGCTCATTAAGCATGACGACTCAATGGACAGTAAATGGTTTTATTGCTCCATGTATAGCACTGCTTTGCTGATGCAAGTAATGACAGGCTGAAGAAATAAAGGATCGAAACTGCCCTGAATCAGCCCTGCGATGACACACTGACCTAGATGCTTACAGCTAACTATGTTAATTTAATGATATAAAAGAAATTCTGATGTTTTATGTTATTTTAAATTAAAGGATTTCTTGCTTGGATCAAGTAAAGATATATCTGAAAGTTATTTGAAGTGAGAACTATTCTAGAACAGGGGCAACGACTATGTGAATAAATCTGCAATTTCAGTATCGATTTCCCACTCTTAAAAGTTAGAAAGAGTAACACTGGGAGTTGACATATTTTTAACTGGCTGAGAAGAATTTAAAGGTCCGTCCATGAATACTCAATACAGTACATAACCTACTAAAATTTGGTAGCTGATACTAGCTATTTAATCACCCACAAATGCTTGGCACTAGGCAGCCGGCACCAACTAGATGACTAGTTACAGGAAGTACTTATGCAAGCTTTCTCAGCCAGGGCTATAGGTAAGTGCTACCCGAACACCAAGAATTACGTCAAAAATCACTTGTGGGGAACCACGTAGGACGATGACCAATCTACTATAAGATGAAGAAATACAAAGTTGGGGCAATTTACTTTATAGGTGGGAGGGAACAAAGTTGGGGATTCTCCAAATCCTCCACGAATCCCAATTAGGTTGATTTGATATGAATCAAAGTTTCTCCATTCCTCCTAACTTTAGCTATCTCTCAAGCACTAGAATAGAAGAGATGGGGAAGAAGCCATATATAAGCAGTTTTCAGAATGATCCTGGGAGCTTTAGGATATCACAAATAGCTCCAATTTCAACAAACATTGCAATTTCCTTGTACGCCAGTAAGAAAACTCACAATCCCTAATATACTATCACTTTGTCTATAACATATGGGGTCCTCCACTGACAGTGGCATGTGAAGGATTTAAGATTTATTCAGTGCCATAAGAGGAATTATCACTGCAACATGCCCCCTCTGTCCGTTTCAGTCAAACTTAAGAAAGTTTTACTAGATTTATAGAAAATGTTAATAACATCTATATCTTAACACTACTAAAAAAACGTTTGTAGCAACAGGATAATTTTTTTTATAGGGGCGGCTGGTGATGGAGCCGCCTCTACAGTGGGCGTGCTCGGGACCCACGAAACCAGCCGCCCCTACAAATGGATCAGTAGGGGCGGCTTGTGATATGAGCCGCCCCTACAAATGGGTTGATTTGTAGGGGCGGCTCACTCACCAGCCGCCCCCGATGTTGTGATTTGTAGGGGCGGCTCAATCACCAGCCGCCCCTACAAATGCCCCACGTATAAATACCTACGATTTGTAGGGGCGGCTCAATCACCAGCTGCCCCTACAAATGACCCACGTATAAATGTCTCCATCTCCTTCTTCCTCCTCGGATCACTCACTCCAACCCGTAAAAAAAAAGATAGGGAGGCCTTGGGCACCTCCCAAAAAGTGCTCTACTAAGGGGAGAAGGTTTTGGTCTTAAATCCTTTGATGGAGAGATTGTAGAAAGTAAGAAAATACTATTCCACACTTTTTTTTGAAGTTTTAATGGTTAGTTAGTGAGTAATTAGAGTTTTGCTTTTCTCTCTCTTCTATGGTGCTTGAGCTACTTACGAAGCAAATTAGACCCAAGTTTTGAATGTACTAGGGTAAATTAGGTAGGGAAACAAAATCATACCCTTATTTGGTCCATGTTTCTTGATTTTAGTGAACAATTAGTTAGTTTTATGGATGTTTTATGTGCATGTAGATCTAGATCTAGGGTTTGATTTTTTTTATTAATTTCATTTTTGTAAATTTATGTTTGATGAAATTGGACTAGGGTTTGCATGAAAGATATTAGGTAAAATATAATTGTTGCTAATTGTTGTCTTTGAAATTATTTATTGTAATCAACAAATATGTATTTTAATTATTTATGGATAAATAGGCCATTAATTAATTTTCCTCTACCATGGTGTGTTTGTATGCTTCATGTAATTATATTTGATTTATATTCATATATATCTAAAGTATATACAATTATTCTCAAGTAATTATTAATTTGATTCATTTTTTTATATATATGAATAAGTAGTCCTTTAATGTTTTTTTGTTGTTGTTGTAAAAAATAGAGTACAGGAACTCTTGGATGTATGGTTCGTTAAGGTTCAAGGCAGGTTTCTGTGAAGAGGTGGATAAATTTATTGAAGCCGTAGAGAAGCATGCAACGACGTTGATAGAGAATAAGGATACAATTATTTGTCCCTATAAAGATTACAAGAACCGTATGGCATGGACAGATGTGACTATCATCATATCACATTTGATTATGCGAGGATTTGTTGAGGACTACACAGTGTGGGTTCATCATGGTAAAACGGTTATTGTTAACGACGATGATGAGGAGGAATACGACGACGAAACCCTAGAATCCTTGTCCCAATATTCAGCAGAACTTGATGGGATCTCGAGTTTGGCAATGAACAAGGTGGTGATACTGGTGGTTGGGATGGTAACGACAAAGGCGGTGCCAATAATGATGGCGGAACACGTGTCAGGATGAAGATGATTTGGAGGACATGATTCGAGCCCTTGGACCAGAGATTTTACTAAAGAGCTCGAAAGGTCTAGAAAATTTGGAAACAGTGACAAAAGCATCGAAGGAGACTGTGTATGGTGTTGAAAAGGACTGTCTGACACATTGGACATTGTTACGTTTTGTGCTTGAGCTACTCATCCTGAAAGCTAAGTATGGCTGATTAGACTGTAGTTTTAATGATCTATTGCATCTCCTGTCACGGGTGCTGCCACAACCAAACTTAGTTCCCGCCGACACATACCAAGCGAAGAAGGTCATAAGTCCATTGACAATGGGGGTTGAAAAAATCCATACATGTCCCAACCACTGTATCCTTTTTCATGGCGAAATGTTCAAGTCACTGGATAAATGTCCGCGGTGTGGGACTAGCCGGTACAAGAACAATTACATTTATGGTGGAGACGAAGCCTCCATAGGAAAAAAGAGGAATAAAAGGGTACAAAAAAGGTGGTACAAAAATCTCAGCCCCCAGAGGACACTCCATTAGGCAATGATGCAAAGCAGAGAATAATTCCTGCCTTGTTAATGTGGTACCTGCCAGTGACCGACTACTTGAGACGTATCTTCCTAAACCCTAAAGAAGTCGCACTCATGATATGGTGGGATGATAAGCGCAAGGTGGATGATGATGAGATTACACACCTGGCTGATTGTAGTCAGTGGCAAAGGATTGATGAGAAGCACAAAGAATTCAGCGATGACCCAAGGAATATACGATTTGGCTTAAGCACTGATGGAATGAATCCCTTTAATGAGAGGATGAGCGACCATAGCACTTGGCCAGTGATCTTGACCATGTACAACATCCCAACATGGTTGTGTCAGAAGAGAAAATACCTTCTCCTCACTATTTTTATTTCTGGCCCTAAACAACCAGGCATTGATATAGACGTGTTCCTCGAGCCTTTGATGTAAGAAATGGAGAGGCTATGGAGGCATGAGGAGCCGATGTATGATGCGTTCCGAAAGGAGGACTTCATATGTAAAGCAATAATATTTGTTACTATTAATGATTACCCTGCGCTGTTTGCTTTGTCTGGACAGATCAAAGGGAAGATAGGATGCTTAGTTTGCTTGGATGGTATTACATGGGTATTCCTGTATGCATCCTAGAAGATAATTACCTAAGGAACCGACGCTTCTTAAAGACAAGTCACAAGTACCGTAGCAAATTATTCTTTAGATTTTATGACAACACCCCGGAGATTGAACCCTCTCTAGAGAGACATCATAACGGAGAACACATGTACAGAATGATGAAAAACATACGCGTTGTCTATGAAAAGAAGAATCCGAATGGAACGAACAGAGATAGAAGCACACCTCCTGTCGAAGACGTACCTTTCAAGAAATAATCGATCTTCTTTCAGTATCTGCCTTATTGGTCAGACTTAGAGGTCCCTCATGCCATTGATGCTATGCACATGCAGAAGAATGTCTTTGAGAGTCTCAATGCTACCTTGATGGACACAGACAAGTCAAAGGATGGTCTGAAATCACAGAAAGACATAGTGCAACTAAACGTGATGCCACAGCTTCATCCGGTACCTGAGGCTAATGGAAAATACACTCTACCCGTGGTGTGCTTCAACCTAACACCAGAAGAGAAGAGAGCTATATGTACCCGATGACATACAAAGACTTCATATCGATTCTCAAGACGTATACATATCGACAATCCTCATTAGCTTATATGTTTGTATACATACTTGTAACATTTATTTTTAGATACTAACAAGTTGTATTTGCTAAAATAATTCGAACATGGCATTTAGGTTCTATGTTAATAAACATCAAGGAAGGCATGATGCAGTAAGGAAGGAAAGGCTGGCTATAAAAACACTATGTGCGGTAAGTGTAACTTACTTTAGTACTCTATTACGTGGCTGTCAAAAGCATTACTTAACATTTCCATATGTAAAACACACAGTGCCCTAAGCAGAAGCCTAGGAGTGTACATTGTGGATACTATGTATGTTCTATGATAAGTAACACCGGTGCCTATAGGAGACATCCTTTAAGGGTAAGTTTGAACCTCTTCACCCGTAGTATAAAAACTTCGCACATGGTATGAAATATTAAACCGAAACTTGTTCTTTTGTAGTGTAAAGAAGAGAAAGAAATGAAAAGAGACCCATACAAGGATGATCAACTCTTAGAGTTCGTCGGCGACCTTTGCAACTTCATATTGGACCAGATTGTACATGTCAAAGGCACCTACCATGACTGAAATTCTGACTTAGGTAGACATCCTCAGTACCAACACCTTCGTGAGACTGAAAGGCTAGCTCTAGGCCATTGATAACAATGTCTATGGAATTTGATATTGGTCTTACCTTGTGAATTATATCTATTTAATGATGGATTGTATATATTCTTATGAATTGGACTTATAATTGTAGTTTATATAATACTTTTGTGTTTGTGGTCAGATTTGAATTATATATATATATGTGTGTGTTCTGGTCGAATTTGAATTGTAAATTTAATTTTTTTTGGCGGAAAAATATACTGTAGGGGTGGTTCTAGACTGAACACTAGAACCGCCCCTACAAACAGGTATTATAGGGGCGGCTGGTACTACAACCGTCCCTACAAATGCATGATTTGTAGCCACACTTTGGTAGGGGCGGCTGGCCAAACCACCCCTACAAATCACCTGAAGCCGCCCCTACAAAAGGTTTATGTAGTAGTGTAAATAAGTGTATTATAAAAATATATACAATTATTAATCTAATAATATTTATTATGCACCATAAATATTAACAATCTCTTATATATATTTGGTCAAAGTTGAGTATGTTTGACTCCTCAATATGTGAGAAGGACAGTTAAAAAGGGACGAAGGGAGTATATATGTAATGTTTTGCATAACAAATAAGATATCACTCACAAATCTCACTTTCTATTGGATGGATTTGATGAATTAAACCATATCTATTCCTCTTTTTAACTCTAGCTATCTCTCAAGCACAAGAACAGATGAGACGAGGAAGAAGCCATGTATATGAAGTTTTCAGAATGGTCTTGAGAGTTTCAAATTATCAAAAAAAAATCCTCAATTTCAGCATACACCCTATATAGGCTAATTGTCCCTCCAAATGGTGAAATCGAGAACTGTACATCACAATCGGTTTATCATCACTAATCTTCGTCTCACCGTTGCAAACAAAAAAAAGAATCTACTACAAGAATCTGCTGGAAAATATTTTAGCACTCTTTAGCCATCTGTGTATCATAAAAGTTGAGCAAGATTCATATATAAAACATTGTGACCATTTGGAAGGATAGTAAGTATAAGTTGGTTCCATCTCATGCCATATTAGCTTGTGGCATTATTTGTCTACTAAAAGCATGATTCGACAATACTCTCTCTCTCCGGTAAAGGACACAATTAATTCTAGCATAGTATCGAGACAAAACATCTTGAGCATGAACAGTTTTATATAAAAATATCAATATTTATGATACCAAATAAATAAAATCCGATTCTGCATTGGATATATTTTAATAGTATACTTATTTTGTGTCATAAATATTAATACTTTCTTTTATAAATTTGGCTAAGTTTAAATAGTTTGACTAATTAATAAGAAGAGAACTAGAATTGCATTATTTGGGATGGTGGTAGTAATTGCTTTTCTTACTCTATGGGCTGGCGCAACTAATGACAGACTGGAGGTATAAGGGATGGAGATGCCCTGAATCAGACGATAACAAATTGGGCATTGACTTATATGTTTATTACAAAATACAATTAACTACATTTATTGATTAAAATTTCTAATGTATTGGTTATTTTCAGTTAACAAAGAATTTATGCTTGGATAAAGTAAATATGTATCTGAAAACTATTACAAAAAGGAAAAAAACTTAATTTGAGGATGATATGCAATTCTAGTATCTGTTTTCTATTAGAACTCTTTATATTTAAAGATAGTTGTTCGCTTAACTTATCAGCTTTTTCAGCCAAGGTACAGTGTTTTTCTCTCACAACAAATCAGCCAACATTATCCTCATTCATTTATTTATGGTATAGCTAGCAAATGATGTTGCAGAATGTAATGCGCCTTAATGAGTTCCAGAAAGTTGCTCTCACTTGCATGTTCGACCAACACCGATATGATGGTGTTCAGCAACATATATACATATATTCCTCCGGATCACTGACGACCAAGAGACGAAACAGAAGCGGTGTACGTGGTGTGGCGCATGAGCAGCAGTCCTCGAGGGAAATAGGAATAGGAATCGGAGGCAACAGGAATGCTAGAGAACAGTTGAGAATCTCACTCCTCGTGCAGCACCATGTCATTGTCGAAGATGAGCAGCTCCTGATCCTCGCAGCGCTCATGTCGCCTCCGACGACGAGGAATCTTCTCTCTATAGCTTTGTCATTTGCCGGAGCATCGAGCAAAGGCACCAACTGGATCATCGCAACTCGCGAGGGCCGAGGAAGACATTGTCCTTGACTCACCGCATTTCGTGGGCTGCTCCTCCAAATGGTGCTGCAAGGTGAGACTCTTGTTTTTGGAGAAAGAAATAAAGGAGTTGTGGGAAACTGTGTTTTGGTACCTGACGTGCCCAAAGATCATGCTAAGCCAGAACATGTTGTAGCATCGTTCTTTGACAACTGCAGATAACATCCTCTTGAATTGATGTGGCACCTTAAGAACATATATTGACTCATTCTTTTTCATGAAAAAATGAATCAAAGCTCTGGGTCTTTGTGCCAGAGCAAAAGGAGTGGCGTGCGGATGCATCCTCTTCTCTATTAATAGAAATTGGCACAACTAGACAACTAGTACCGGTTGCTCGGTTCGTTCAAAAAAGAAGAAGATCACCATTTCACCCGATCATATCTTTGCTTCTTACTCGAGTTTTTCCTTCATCCAGGTAGATTGAAAACTGCTCGCAAAGCCATTAATTCATCGTGCTTTTTCTTCTACTGTCATCGCTGTTCTTGTGGTTGTTTTTTATCACCGATCGTTAAATTGGAATCTATCTTGTGTTCTCAGTTCTCACCTAGTGGGTACCTGGGATGTGATTATTTAATAAGGAAAATTCTATGCACGTTGGATGACCCACCTCTTGATGAAGTGGAGTGTCAAAAAATGTGACATATCGCAAACTTTCACGGTCAATGGAAGATGAGCATCAACTTATAAGCTTGCGCCCTGTTCGCTTGAATTTATCAACCCTGCTTATAAGCTATGGTACAGTATTTTCTCTCGCAACAAAACAGCATCAGCCGGCTTATCAATGTGCTTCATGTGCTATGAAAAATACCTCAAAAATGGAGGCAGTAATACAAAAGCTAGGTTGGACCATGGCTAATAATCTTAGTCTTGGCATTGCACACAAAAGATGAATGTACCACAAGCATCTGGTGCAAAATATTTCAGCACTCTTTAGTCATCAGTGTATGATACAAATTAAGCAAGATTCATATATAAATAATTGTTAGCGTTTGAAAGGATAATAAGTAGAGGTTAGTTGAATATCAGCTTGTGGCATATATAAATAATTTATTTACTTACTTCATGTATCAGCACAGCTTTGTTAGAAGTAGAGAGCAAGACAGTGATGCAAAAATTTCTTAGTATTTTCATTAAACAGTGATGTATATATATAACATACAAGGCCTTGGGTGGATAGTTACTTGTCAGTGAGACAGCGAAGAGACACCCCTCTGTCTCTACAAGAACACAGGGATTGATTAATAATAATTCACAACACTCCCCCTTATCAATTAGCTTCTTGTAGGCTCCACTATTCATACATTATTATAATTATTTAGAAAACACTGTGGAAAAAACCAAAGTAATACTGAATGCAAGTAATGACAGACTGAATTGAAGGAATGGAAAATAAAGTAATACTTATTTTGTGTCATAAATATTGATATTTTTTATAAATTTGGTTAAACTTTAAATGGTTTGATTAAGGAGAGAACTATAATAACATATTTTTAGGATGGTGGTAGTAACTGCTTTTCTTAATCCATGTATCAGCACAGCTTTGCTGATGTAACTAATGACATACTGAAGAAATAAGGGAGGGAGACTGTCCTAAAGCAGACGATAACACACTGGGCATTGGCTTATATGTTTTTTTACAAAATACAATTAACTGCATTTGTTTGTTGATTAAAAAATTCAAAAGTTTTGGTTATTTTAAATTAACAAGGTTTTTCTGCTTGGATAAGGTAAAGATGTATCTAAAAACGATTATAAGACAGAGGTATTATAAAAAGAAAAAACTTAATTTGAGGATAATATGCAATTCTAGTATCGGTTTTCTCTTAGAACCTTCGTATTTAATAAAGATAGCAACAATTGTTAAATGGCGCTTCATATTCATATTAGCCAATGGTTTTCTCTTAGAACCCACGGACCATGGTGCAACATGTATATGGAACGTTAACTATTTAATTGTGATAAAAGCATCTATACTATATATATTGCAAGGTAAGACACTATATCTTCGTATTCATTTGTTTATGGTACAGCAAAGCAAATGGTGCTGCAGAATGTAATGTGCCTTAATAATGAGTATCAATAAGTGTCTCACTTGCGCATGTTCCACCAACACCGGTGGTGTTGAGCAACATCTATACATATGTTCCTCCAGTATCACGGGCGACCAAGAAAAGAGATGAAACAGCAGCAATGTCCATGATGTGGCGCACATGTCGAGGGGAATAAGGATAGGAGGCACCAGGAAGGCTGGAACAGCTGAGAATCTCCATCCTGCTGCACCATAATGGGAAGTACGTTGAGCCAGTGATGAGGACCGTCACAAACGTCGCATTGGCGACCCGTGCCTCGGAACACACTCATGTTACTTCCGGCCACAAGGATTCTTCTATCTAGGCTGGAGGCCTGGAGCATCGCAACTCGCTTCGCGAGGAAGACACTGTGCGTCTTTGACTTAACCGCGTTCCATAGTTCCATGAGCTCCTCCTCAAAATGATGCTGCAACGTGAGACCCTTATTTTAGGCAACAGAAAGGTGTTCAGTGAAACTGTGTTTGGGATGGGAACAAAAAAAATGTTACAATCTATATAGTTCTTGTGAAGGACTTATACAATCTTTTTAATTTGCTCGCAAAAAAAATCTTTTTAATTATTACGGGAAAGGCTTGAATATCATTACTGTGATAATCGACTAGCACAACCAACAACATACAGACTGTGCTCTCCTCTGCGGACTAAGTTGTGAGCGTGGACAATAATGCAATCCTAAACCCCAGAATTTGTTGAGGTAGTAGAGTAATACCTAAATCCTGGAGAATCATCGCTTGCTACAAGTATCAAATAACATCTGTCACCATACATAGTCCCTTAATTAACAATTGGTTTAGCTTGGGTAGACAACAATTAACATGATGGCTCCTGCTTCTGAGGCACGCAGATTAATTACCACCGCCACCGTGTCCCTCCCACCGCTGCTCTGCCTGTTTAATTAGTATAGTCATCTTTTTTTTAGAAAATAAAATATATTAATATCTCAGCTTCTGCATTGACCAATGCATATGGCTGAGTCATCTTTTTTTTCCTGGAAAACGAATCAACTTAAAGCTTTGGGTCTTGATGCCAGAGCAAAAGGAGTGGCATCAGATCCGATGCATATTGCATCATTTCACTCGATCATATCTTTGCTGCTCTTACTCGATTTTTCCCTTCATCTACGTAGTTTGACAACTGGCCGCAAAGCTATTCATCCTGCTTTCTTCTATTGCCATCACTGTTGTGATTGTTATGGTTGATTTTGCTCACCAATCGTTTGAATCTATCTTGCGTTCTCAGTTTTCAACCGTTTTGCGGGTACCCAGAACGTGATTATTAATAAGGAAAATTCTATGCACGTGTTGGATGACCCACCTATTAATGAAGTGGAGTGTCGAAAATGCGACAAAATACAACAAAATGGAGGATCTCCCTCGTGGTCAATGGAAAATGAGCATCAACTTCTAAGCTGCTTGAAAAGGTTAAAGTATCCTTCCGACTAAATACTGTGGTAGTACTTTTCTTTATCAATAATGTGCATCGTGTGCTATAAAAAATACCGCAAAAATGGAGGGACTAATAAATCTAGGTTGGACCATCACTACTAATCTTCGTCTTGGCATTGCACACAAAAGATGAATTTCTTAAACGCTAAACGGTAAACAGTCGGTCACCTACCGTTTAACCACTATTCGGGCAAAACGTCCCACTAAACGGGCTAAACGGCCAATTAAACGAGGTAAACGGGTGATTAAACAGAAACGGCGCACCACCGTGTAGCGTTTACACGGTGTTTAAACGGGCTAAACGACCATTTAGACGAACAGTGGCCACAAGCATCTGGTGCAAAATATTTCAGCACTCTTTAGCTAGTCACTTGTGTATGGTACAAATTAAACAAGATTCATATATAAATAATAAGAGAATTGCTCCAATACTTCTTTTTTCTAAAAGAATGCACAGATCTCAAAGCAACAGCCCATCTAACTAATTGTTTTGATAATTATTTTTCTCTTGGGTCCCGCCTTGGCCTGGCCCATCCAACCCAGCCCGAGTCCAACCCTAACGCGTGTCATTGGAGTTGCCGCCGCCAGAACTCGAGCGGTTCGTCACGTACTCACGTGCTCCGTGGTGCCCCTCGTCGAGCGTTGCGTGATCAGGTACTCAGCGTAAGGCTGTCGGTAGTCTTTGGTGCTTTTGATGATCTGCTGTTCAATCATAGTCTCAGCATGGAAAAAGAGACGAGAACACCATGTTGATCGGTCACCGCTCACCAGGTCGATGTTGGTTTCTACTATTAACGGTTAGATTGATCTCCCAGCCAATAAGCCCAACGATCTATTGAGCCTTGGTCACGCGCCCTGATCGGGGGCGCCCAACCCTACATGGTTGGTGGGCCCCCGTCGCACTGCGCTATATAAAGTGGTGGAGGCCGGCAGCTTGAGGTACGAGGTTCACCGTGAGCCGCAAACCCCACCGACAAATCCTAGACCGATCTGAGAGGGCGCGCAGCCAGCGACGGGAATCTCCACTAACTTCGCCGTCGCCACTGCACTGCATCACCGTCTCCACTGCGTCGCCTCTCCTCACCGACCGTCGCTGTCCGTGTGCTGCCTCCATCACCGAACCTGAGATGGCCGGCTCCAGGTCATCCGCGACTCCCTCCGAGGGCTCAGGTTCAACACCAACACCTCTCTCTCTATCTCTCTGTCTTCACCTCTTGGTCTAGATGTACTAGGGCTTATCTAGATTAACTGGTTACCTAGAAGTCCCTCGGTTCTACTCTAGATCGTTTCTATGGATCAAACATTGGTACCAGAGCCACGGTTTAGGTATAGATCTGGCTTAACAAATAGAAATCCAGTGCGGATCTAGAATGTACAAAGGGGCTTCGGCCAACAAAGTGTTCGATTGAACCCTAACCTCGACCCCTTCAGATCTGAGAAAAGATGAAGGTTCGGATGAAAGAAAATCTAACCCTAACTCTAGATCGGGTTCGGGAAAAGAAAAGAAAAGTTATATCCAAACCCTAGATCGGGTTTTGGGACAGAGATGATAACAAGGTTTCAACTGGAAACCGAACTTCAAACCCGAGAAGAAATCAAATCGGGGAAAAAGAAAAACAGTGGCCATCCTAAACCCTAACCCTAACCCTAATCGGCAAATCGGATGAAATCCGAACAAACGAATCAAAAGAAAGGGGAAGAAAGGTAAGGGGGTGGCCTACCTCGCCGTTGTGCGGCACTGCAGTCACGCCAGCGCGCGGGGAAAAGAAAGGCCGGTCAGGGGCACAGCTCGTCGGGATCCGGCCATAGGGGCGCCGCAGCCAGGCCGCTCGACGGCGGCGCGCTCACCCGCTGGGGAGCGCGCACGCCGGCGAGGGGGCCGGCGACGGCGCCGGGGCTCGCTGCTTGCTCTCGCCGTGGTCGCTCGCTTGGTGACTGACTGAGGGAGAGCTGTGAGGCAAGAGAGAAAGAGAGTGGCGAAGACAGAGAGTGGAGAATGCCGAATGGCGCTAGGGTTCAAGGGCGCCGCTGCGGTCGCCGTTTTTGTTCCTGCGATGCGCGTGGATGGCCATCGGATCGGCGCGAGCGGCTGAGATCAATTGGGCCAACTCGCGGCCCAGGCGGGCGCGCGGACGCGCGAGCTTTGCCGGCCCAAGCCCAGGTTGTGGCCTGGGTGCGGCCTGAGCGCGCGAGAAGGAGTGGGCCGAGCCGGTTTTGCCGGTTTTTGGGCCGGTTTGCGCTGCTATGGGCCGAAATGGCCGAACACAGTGAAATGAATTCATTTTTATTTTCCACAAACTTTTGATTCATATTTGATAAATTCAAACTGAATTTTGATGTTGAAATCTGTACAATTTTGATCTAACGTCAATTTTGTTCAGAGAATAGTAAAGTGCATTAACAGTTTCTGGAAAATAGAATTAAAAGATTTATTAAAGTTTCCGCTGCGTAATTAAAAATTATTGTTTTCATTATTAAATTCGAACCAACGGAAGAATTTAATTTTAAAACATAGAAAATTTTTACAGTTATTATAATGTTGTTATTATTCTGACCAACGTTGATAAATAGCAATATTATAATATTGATGTTATTATAGTTTTTTGTTATGCATTATATCTATTTTTGCCCAACAGTGATGTAGATTTAATGCATAAAACAATTGTATGTTTTAATTTTGACCAACGTTAAACTAAGGCATGCAATTGTTGTTGCTATTATTTGTGTTCTTACACTATTTGAATTATGTTTTCAGGAGGATACAACTTGATGAGTTGTATCAAAGAGATCCCCACTCTAAAAGGTGATAACTATATTGAGTGGAAGAAAAAGATAGATCTGGCTTTCATCCTCGCTGAGGTGGACTGGGTTGTCACCACACCGTGTCCTAAAGAACCTGTGGCACCGGTGAGGGAGACTGATGAGACTGATGCTGCATAGCAGAACAGAGAGTGAGACTTTGCTCCCGTAAAGATGTCTTTTGACCTTGAAAATAGAAAGTGGGTCACAGCCAATAAGAAATATTTGGCTGTGATAAAGAATACAATTGAGCCTGCGATAGTGGGCTCAATTCCAGATTGTGACACGGTCACATAGTACCTAGAAAGAATAAAGAGTCAGTTCACTGGCTCTTCAAAGACATATACAACATAGTTGATCAAGCAGCTAGTTATAGAAAGGTACTCTGGTAACGGCAGTGGCATTAGAGAGCACATACTGAGAATGAGCAATCTGGCATCTAAGCTTAAACTAATGAATTTGGCACTCAAGGATAAGTTTCTTATTCATTTGATTTTTGCTTCTTTGCCCAAAAAATTTGACACCTTTGTTGTTAATTACAACATACAGCCTGAAAATAGGATTTAGAAAAGCTCATAGCCATGTGTGTGCAGAAGGAGGAAAGAATAAAAGTTTCACAGGGTGGTACTGTCAACTACCTAAAAGATAAGAAAAAGAACTATAATAACAGCTCTTCCTTCAAGTCATCTGGAAATGGTCTCATGCAACAGTCTCAGAACAAGCAATTTCCAATGGATAAAGATTAGTGTCTCTATTGTAAGAAGACGGGACATTATAAGAAGAATTGTCCCGATTTCCTAAAGATGATTATGAAAAATAAAGGTGAGAACATTATTACGTTCGTAAATGAATCCTTATATGTAAAGTTTTCAAAATCTACTTGGTGGATTGATTCAGGTGCAACTATTCATGTTGCTAATTCATTACAGGAATTCCGTTCGATGAGAACTTTGCAAAGAAGCGAAAGTTTCATTAAAGTTGTAAATGGAGTACAAGCAGATGTTGAGGCCGTTGGCGATCTTCCGCTAGAGCTTGCTGATGGCTTCATACTTTTTCTTAGAGATGTTCTTTATGTACCTTCTTTGCAAAGAAACTTGATTAGTGTATAAAAGTTGGACCATGATGGTTATGATTGCCATTTTGAAAATGGCAAATGTCAGATATTGTTTAATAATAGATGTATTGGTCTTGCCTTCCAACAAGACGAGCTTTATTTGTTATCACTTCATGAAAATGTGAATTCCGTATGTGATGTGAATGATAATGTATCCTCATCGAACAATGTAAACAGAAAACAAAAGAGAACTCACGATGCGTTGTTAAAATTATGGCACTGTCATTTAGGCCATATTTCGAGGGGAAGAATAGAAAGACTAGTTAAAAATAATATTCTTCCTCCATTAGAGCTCTCAGATTTAGAACAATGTAGATATTGCATAAAAGGAAAGTATGTAAAGAAAATTAAGAAAGATGCCAAACGAAGCGCATGAATTCTACAGATTATTCACACAGATATCTATGGTCCTTTTCCTGTAAAGAGTGTGGATGGTTTTGATTCATTCATAACATTCACAGATGATTACTCCCGTTATGGCTACATTTATCCAATTAAAGAAAGAACAGAAGCGTTGGATAAATTCAAAATATTTAAAGCAGAAGTTGAAAATCAGCATGATTTAAAGATTAAGATAGTCAGGTCTGACCGTGGGGGGGGGAGTACTATGGTCGGCATACCCCATATGGACAAGTTCCTGGACCTTTTGCAAGGTTCTTACAGGAGAATGGTATAGTCGCCCAGTATTCAACACCGGGCGAACCTCAGCAGAATAGAGTAGCTGAAAGGTGTAACCGTACCCTGATGGATATAGTGCGTAGTATGATAAGTTACTCCACTTTATCGATGAGTCTGTGGATGGAGGCATTAAAAACCGCTATTCATATTCTCAATAGAGTACCAAGTAAGTCGGTGCCCAAAACACCGTATGAGTTGTGGACAGGAAGAGTACCCTCACTTAACCACTTACGTGTTGTGGGAGAGCCCTGCTGAGGCTAAAGTTTTTAACCCAAATATTGGGAAGCTAGATCCCAAAACAGTAAGTTGCCATTTCATTGGCTACCCAGAAAAGTCAAAAAGTTTTCATTTCTACTATCCAGATAGACATACAAAGTTTATGGAAACGAGATACGCTGTCTTCCTAGAGGATGAAATGATGAGGGGGAGCATGGTAGTTCGAGAAATTGACCTTGAAGAGAAACGGATGTATGCACCCACTCCGATCATTCATGAGCCATTTTTCTCACTACCTGTTGTTGCTGCACCGACAGTTCAAGACACTATGGTGCCAGCACCTGTTGTTATCCCACCTATGGCAACAATGAATGATGATGAGGAACCTATTCCTCAAGATCCTATAGAACCTATTGCCACACAAGAGGGGGAGCAACAACAACCTCAAATAGAAAATGTGTCAAATGAGGAAGCCCCTAGAAGGTCTCAAAGAGTAAGAAAATCAGCTATTCCTACTGATTATGAAGTGTACAACACTGAGGAATTTCAAATGGAGGATGATCCCACCTCATTTGAAGAAGCCCTAAAAAGTGATCATTCATCAAAGTGGCTTGAGGCCATGGAAGATGAAATGAGATCAATGAATGCAAATAAAGTTTGGGATTTGGAGATAATTCCTAAAGGAGCCAAAACAGTAGGTTGTAAATGGGTCTACAAAATAAAACTTGACTCTCAAGGGAATATAGAGAGATATAAAGCCTGACTTGTGGCAAAAGGCTTTACACAAAGAGAAGGGATTGATTACAATGAGACCTTTTCTCCAGTCTCATGTAAGGATCCCTTTAGAATCATAATGGCATTAGTAGCACATTACGATTTAGAATTATACCAGATGGATGTAAAGACGGCATTTCTCAACGGAGACTTAGAAGAAAATGTTTATATGGCACAACCAAAAGGTTTTGTCATGGAAGGAAAATAACGTTTGGAATGCCGCCTAAAGAAATCCATTTATGGATTAAAACAAGCTTCAAGACAATGGTACTTGAAGTTTGATCAGACAATAAAGAATTTTGGGTTTAAAGATAATGTTGAGGACAATTGTGTCTACGCAAAGTTTAAGAATGGAAAGTATATCTTTCTTGTCCTGTATGTGGATGATATCTTACTTACTAGTAGTGATGTCAGTCTACTACTAGAGACAAAGAAGTTTTTGTCCTCAAAATTTGATATGAAAGATCTTGGTGAAGCTTCGTTCGTTCTAGGGATCGAGATTCACCGAGATAGAAGTAAAGGGGTATTAGGACTGTCACAAAAAACATACATAGAAAAAGTCTTAAAGAAATTCAGTATGCACAAATATAGTCCCTCACCTGCTTCTATAATCAAGAGCGACAGATATGGGGATTTTCAATGCCCCAGGAACCAATATGAGATCAATCAAATGAAAGTGGTTTCATATGCTTCAGTTGTCGGAAGCTTGCAATATGCTCAAGTGTGTATGTGCCCTGACTTGGCATTTGTTATCGGGTTACTTGGCAAATTCCAGAGCAATCTTGGAATAGAACACTGAAAATTGGTAAAGAAAGTCTTGCGTTATTTGCAAGGAACGAAAGGCCTCATGATGACGTATAGAAGATCTGATTCACTCCATATAGTGGGATATTCAGATTCTGATTATGCGGGAGATAATAGAAAATCCACGTCTGGATATGTGTTCACTCTCGCAGGGGGAGCTATTTCATGGAAAAGCTCAAAGCAAACCGTCACTACATCGTCCACAATGTATGCCGAGTTTATAGCGTGTTATGAGGCAACAGGGCAGGTGAACTGGCTAAAGAAGTTCATACCCGATTTGAAGGTGGTTGACGACATCAATAGACCACTGAAGTTATACTGCGATAATAATCCAGCAGTACAGTATGCTCACAATAATAGGTCAAGTGGTGCTGCCAAACACATTGACATAAAGTATTATGTTGTGAAGGATAAAGTCTGGGATCAAATGACAAGTCTTGAGCATATAAGTACCGAAAAGATGCTCGCGGATCCGCTTACAAAAGGCTTACCACCCAACGTGTTCAGAGAACATGTAGCCAGCATGGGTTTAAGGGAAAGCCTATGATTCCTAGACTATAAAGGGCCTAAAAGTTAAAGTAACTATTTCAGATTAGAGACGTGCATTATAGCTATTAAATCTATCGGCGATTGACCGTGACGATGAAACATGCTCTATGCATCATCTGTGAAGAAATGAGTAAGGATAAAAGGATTGAAGTTTAAAGTTTAAAGATAAAAGTAATAGCAAGATCAAGGGGGAGAATGTTAGATTGATCTCCTAGCCAATAAGCCCGACGGTCTATTGGGCCTTGGTCACGTGCTCTGATCGAGGAGGGCGCCCAACCCTACATGGTTGGTGGGCCCCCGTCGCACTGCGCTATATAAAGTGGTGGGGGCCGGCAGCTCGAGGTACGAGGTTCACCGTGAGCCGCAAACCCCACCGACAAACCCTAGACCGATCTGAGAGGGCGCACAGCCAGCGACGGGAAGCTCCACTGACTTCGCCGTCACCACTGCACTGCATCACCGTCTCCACTGCGTCGCCTCTCCTCACCGACTGTCGCTGCCCGTGTGCTGCCTCCATCACCGAACCTGAGATGGCCGGCTCCAGTTCATCCGTGACTCCCTCCGAGGGCTTAGGTTCAACACCAACACCTCTCTCTCTATCTCTCTGTCTTCACCTCTCGGTCTAGATATACTAGGGCTTATCAAGATTAACTGGTTACCTAGAAGTCCCTCGGTTCTACCGCAAAAATGGAGGGACTAATAAAAATAGGTTGGACCATCACTACTAATCTTCGTCTTGGCATTGCACACAAAAGATGAATTTGCCACAAGCATCTGGTGCAAAATATTTCAGCACTCTTTAGCTAGTCACTTGTGTATGGTACAAATTAAACAAGATTCATATATAAAATAATAAGAGAATTGCTCCAATACTCCTTTTTTCTAAAAGAATGCACAGATCTCAAAGCAACAGCCCATCTAACTAATTGTTTTGATAATTATTTTTCTCTTGGGTCCCGCCTTGGCCTGGCCCATCCAACCCAGCCCGAGTCCAACCCTAACGCGTGTCATATATTGGAGTTGCCGCCGCCAGAACTCGAGCGGTTCGTCACGTACTCACGTGCTCCGTGGTGCCCCTCGTCGAGCGTTGCGTGATCAGGTACTCAGCGTAAGGCTGTCGGTAGCCTTTGGTGCTTTTGATGATCTGCTGTTCAATCATAGTCTCAGCATGGAAAAAGAGACGAGAACACCATGTTGATCGGTCACCGCTCACCAGGTCGATCGATGTTGGTTTCTACTACTAACAACGGTGAATGTGTTAAAGGTAGAATAAATTAACAGCGGTCACATGATCAGGGTTCGTCTAAGAAACATGACAGGAATTGCCTATGGTTCTGGGAACCACGAGCATGGAACTTCCATGATTGAATTGAGATCGGAATATTGGGCGACGCCGGAGAGACACCGAACAAACAGGATCTAGGTTGGACGGGCCAGGCCCATGTGGGACTCAAAAGGAAAATAATGAATTAATTAGAATGGGCTGCTTTAAGATCCGTATATTTTTTTTGGAAAGAGGAGTACCGGAGCAGTTTCCAATTAGAGAACTGTTACCAATTTGAATGATGATAAGTAGAGGTTAGTTGAATTTCATGCCATATCAGCTTGTGGCATTACTGGCCTACTAAGCATGACTCAACAGACAATAGTTGCTTTTTTACTCCTTATATCAGCACAGTTCTATCTTTAGTCCCGGTTGGTAATACTAACCCAGACTAAAGGCAGACCCTTTAGTCCCGGTTGGTAAACCTTTAGTCTGGGTTGGTATTACCAACCGGGACTAAAGGTCCCCCGATGGGTTAGTTCAAAAGAAAAGCATCCCATCCATTGTTAGATGTGTTGTGTAGGTGGGGTGGTAAGCTACGCGCGAGGCAGGGATCTAGAGAGCTTGGGTCAGGACTGGAATCGGCTAGGTTGGACTGGCCAGGCCCATGTGGGACTCGAAAGGAAAATAATTAATTAATTAGAATGGGCTGCTTTAAGATCCGTATATTTTTTTTTTAGAAAGAGGAGTACCGGAGCAGTTTCCAATTAGAGAACTGTTACCAATTTGAAGGATGATAAGTAGAGGCTAGTTGAATTTCATGCCATATCAGCTTGTGGCATTACTGGCCTACTAAGCATGACTCAACAGACAGTAGTTGCTTTTTTTACTCCTTATATCAGCACAGTTTTACCGATGCAAGCAACGGCAGGCTGAAGAAATAAAGGATAGAAACTGCCCTAAATCAGAGGATAACACATTGGCATATATGTTTATTACAATTAACTAAATTTTGTTGATTAAAAAATTCCAAAGTTTTGATTATTTTAAATTAACAAGGATTTCCTGCTTGGATAAAGTAAAGATTTAGTTGAAAGCTATTAGAAACAAGAACTATTCTAAAAGAAAAAAAAAGCTTAATTTGTGGATAATATGCAATCTCAGTCCTTTCTTAAAACCCTTCAGTTTTAAAGATAGCGACAACTTTTGAATGACGCTTCACATTGATATTAGCCGAAATATAAGCACCCATGGTGAGAGAGGGAGACTGGCCCCAAATGGACAAGCTTCACCACAAGGAAGCTTCAGCCTGTTCGTTTCATCGTAAACGATCGTGGATTATTTACTGCTGGCTGGTTTGGCTGGTTTGATGTAAGAGAAAAATACTGTTCCAGCTTATAATCCATGATCATATACGATCGTATAAGCCCAGCCGAATAGGCTGCTTATCAATCTGATCATGATAAAAAGCAATTGTACTATATGTATGATAAATTAAGACACTATCTTCGTATTCATTTGTTTACTTATAGCAGAGTGAATGATGCTGCAGATTGTAACGTGCCTGAATGAATTCCAATAAGTGGCTCACTTGCATGTGCAACCAACACCGTGTCTCAGCAACATGTGCGTGTGTATATATACACGTCCGGTGATCACTATCGACCAAGAGATGGTAGATAGAAATAGAAAAGCATGAGTGATTTCGTCCATGAGATTGTGTGCATGAGCAGAAGGCGATCCTCAAAGGGAATGAGAATAGGAATCAGAGGCATGGGGATGCAGGAACAGCAACAAGTCTCGCAGCTTGCTCCTGCGAGTGATCGGCCAGTACCTTCTTGGTAGAAAGGTACAAAAGGTCTGTGCCAACTAGAAGCCATTCTCTTTGTAGACGAGTGCTTTGGTCAAGCACAGTGCTTTGGTCAAGTACAGTTGCGATATCAATCTGTGCTTTGGGTCAGGTAACGTGGGGAGATGGAAAGCTCTGTGCTGAGTTGAACGAACTTAAATTCCTCAAAGAGCTTTGCCTGTCAGCTGTTTTGAAGGAAGGGTCCGAAACAAATACTCAGGGTGTGATGGGGCCACGAAGAGAATAACTGTGTTGCGATATATGTTGAATACTCTCATTAGAAGTAGACCGTTGATCATACTGAACCTAGACTGTATGGAAATTCTTGCTGTGAGTGCAGTCCAAATGGGGGCCTATATGGCCTGTTTGCTTGTCTGAATTCTGGAGGAATTTGGATGGTTTGGAAGAATGCTGAAGGAATTTGTGAAAGAAAAACATTATTTCGGATAAAAAAATAAGCGGATCAAGCCGGGTTTAAGGATACGCGAACGGGGATGTTTTTTTTGGCATGAGTGATGTATACCCACACCCCCAAAACTTTGGATGACCCACCTACTAATGAAGTGTAGTGTTAAAAAAATACGACAAATTGCTATCTCTCGTGGTCAATGAAAAATGAGCATCAATTTCTAAGCTGCTTGAAAAGGCTACTTGTTTATTTTGGGAGTCTCCTTCGGTAATCGCTTTTCTTACTGCATGTATCAGTGCTTTTCTTACTCCACGTACCAGCACAGCTTTGCTGATGCAAGTAATGGCAGACTGAAGGAATAAAGGATGGGAACTGCCGTGATGAAGTTACGGTAGACTGAAGAAATAAAGGATGGAAACTGCCCTAAATCAGACGATAAACGCAATTGTACTGTATGTATGACAAAGAAGACACTATCTTCATATTCATTATTTATGGTAGAGTGAATGATGCTGCAAATTGTAACATGCATGAATGTATATATACGTCTGGTGATCACTGGCAACCAAGAAATGGAAAAGCATGAGTGATGTCGTCCATGATCTTGTGCGTGAGCAGAAGGGAGTCCTCAAAGGGAATGAGAGTAGGAATAGGAATCAGAGGCACCAGGAAGGTGGGAACAGCAACAAGTCTCACTCTCACAGCAGGAGCATTGAGCAAGAGAGTTTGTTGGAGCATTGTGACACGCGAGGAACACAATGTCCCCATGGGTCTCGTACTCTGGTCGATTTCTTGGGACGTGATTGTTTCAAAAAAAAGTTCTTGGGACATGGCCTACTCCTGTAGCCTACAGATTTATGTTTTGTGACACGAGTGATGTATACCTGCGCCCTCCAAAACCTTCCCTGGAGGAAAGGAAAAGGATACAGGGCGGCCACATGCGGCAGCAGGCAAACACTGACCAAGAGGTGGCCGGCGAGTGAGGAATTTGCATTGACCAATCAGAACTCTCTGTCAATGTGGCACTATTCCTTTCAACAATATACCTTGCTTATGAATACAGTTGGTCGCTCTGGAGATCAGAGCTTGCCAAGGGGCTGGTTTTTGTGCAGTTCACTAGGCTGAACCTGATAACAATGGGAGCCAACAATGGAGATGGGCAATACCCTTGTCAGTGTGTCACTTGGCTTCGTCTCGCAGCCTGTTCGGTTGGCTGGTTCGTATCGTTGTTGGTTCGTGAAGAAGTACTGCTGGCTGGTTTGTGTGAGAGAAAAATACTGTTCAGACTGAAAATTTACGATCGTTTACGATAAGCCACAGTCAAATGAACAGGCTGTCGGTGTTGCAGACAAAAATTGAATGTATCACCAGCATCCCTTGGAAAATATTTCAGCACTCATTACCCCCTGTTTATCATAGCACAAACTTTGTTTCGTTATTAAAAAAAATATACATATGGTAGTATGACAAACTGAGTATCGATTTCCCACTCTTAGAAGTCAGAACCCTTCATTAAAGGTAGTCACAACTGTTAGAAGACACTTCACTGGGAGTTGACATATTTTAACTGGCTGGGAAGGAATTTAGAGGTCTGTCTATGAGTACTGAATACAGGACATGACCTACTAAAATTTGGTACCTGATACTATCTTAATCTTATCACCCACAAATGGTTGGCACTAGGATGTCAGCACCACCCAGAACAAGATGGCTAGTTACAGGATGTACTTATGCCACGCTTTCTCCTTTAGTCCTTTATAGCTTGAGATTTTAGAGGAAATGATTGGGGAAAGACACTTACTGACATGGTATCAAACCCAGGAGAGCATTACTCCACGATTTTGCTGGAGAGAGTTTTTGAAGGGACAAAAGTAGTTTTCAGACTAATAATACGAAGAGAGTACCAGGGCTCCACTAGGTCACAAATAACATCCCCCCACCCCCCAAACACACACACACAAAAAAAATTAAAAAATCCACACAGTACATCTCACTGAGCCTATAAATGAAGGACTGCTCAAGAATGAATAGATTGTTGGTGACTTGACGTTCAATTTGCCTTTTTTTTGCAGCAACTTATACAAAAAAATGATTTGTGCAATTGCATGACACAAGAACAAAAGACAATAAGCAATGCACACGATAATGTTGAGAAACATTAGAATGTTTGCAAGGACAAATGACAGCAATTCACGAAAGAAAGCTCAACTTATATTTTCTAAACAGCTGGCTTTAAAAATCTCATCCGATTTGATACTTCCAATTAGCTCTACCTTTTGAAACCCTGGGTCCAACATTAATATATATATGAGGTGCTTTATTAATAGTAGAAACCAGAACATGTAATGCATACTACCAAATATAGGTATAGCTACCAGAAACTTACTTTGCTTGAAGTAAAACAATTCCTCCATATTCATTGTTCCTTTTTTTTCTTGCAATGAACATTGTTCTCTGTTCCTCTTTTTCTGCCCCAATGATCCATGTCCACTATTCAGTGATGCACGAATGCGAAACAACAAAATCTATCCTTGGTAGGTCGATTTTTTTTAAATCTATCCTTGGTGTCCGTGCCTTGTAATAGGCATAGAACAGCCAACAGCAGACTCAATTTGGACCACAATAAATGTCATTCAGTGTTAAGAAAAAAAATTCTCTTTTACCTGAAAAGGAAACAGACTGGACAAGTCAGTCACATAATATATTTTTGATACACTGGATATATGATAAATAACATTTGGTGCATAGCCGATAAGATCAAAGGAGCTCCATTCCACAATTAGTAGTGGTGCCACTGGCATAAGGTAGCGATCTAACAGAACATGGGTCACAGAGAAATCAAGAATGAACAAAGGTTGCATTCTAGGCAAATTTCCTGGCATCAGTCACATTTGCATTGTCTCGATAGAAAATTTGATGCTATCAATATGTTAGTCTTACTTTGGGGCTATCAACCTATACTCGACCAACCTAAAATCTGCATGTTTAAGCTAATTCTTCTGAATACCAACTTCAGCTACTGCAGCGACAAGCCAGTTTCCATAAATAAATAAAGGAATCTGGTATATAGACACCGATGGCCTGTCCTTTCACTCCACGTATGCAAGTTCACTGGTTGACGAGTTTTCTGATTGCATGGCATCAGGGAGTGTGCGGTATTCCTTCTCTGTGATGAACCTCACTTCATACTGCTCACTGGTTGGATCTGCTCTTTCTTTGGGAAGGAAGCCCCGCTCTCGCGCAAGCATCCACTGATCAATAACACCACATTTAATAGCATGTTTGACTGCCTTGTGCAAGTAAACCTTGTCTGTGACCAGGTGAGGGCTAATTACCAGCATCCTCATGAGGGCTGAAAAGACAAAAAGACACCAAATGTTATAGCAGTTGAATGCATGTCAGACTAGTAAAAGATAAAGTGAGGTTCGAACAGTTTTTAATCAAACTGGAATAATTCTCACCAAAGTAAAGTGGCAATTGTGTTTGTTGCAGCTGTAGGATGCCCAAAGATGGCCCTCACAGCATGCAGAACTTAGAATGTTACAGTCCTGGGCTGGGTACTTTGCTAAGCACAGATGGACATTGAGTAATAGGCAATGTCTCCTTCAATATTTTTTTCAGTTATCATAACACCTATTGTTAATGAAACATTGTAATGCACTAGGCTATGCATCATGGTGCACAGGCCAGAAGTTCCTCCCATTATCTTAAACAAAAACAGTATCCTCTCACCTAGTAAAATGTGACAAGAAATATTTAGGGGGTCTTTGGTTTTAAGAACCACCTCATTCTAGATGAGGTGGTGCATCACAAGTCCTTCCCTCAAATTTGGTAGAATGGCTCCATTCCTCATACTATACTAACTATTAGCTTGTGAGGAATGAGGTGGTGATGGATCAACTCGTTCCATTCCACAAACCAAAAAAAAAGGAGGAGGCGAGGAGTTAGAAGATAAGGACTACCCCATTCTTCAAACCAAACATCCCATTTATCGTTCACCGCCTAATGTATGGTCTCATTAATGAAACAATAACATATCCTTTAGAAGTATATTAGGGGGAACACATGAGGTACCTGCAACAATGGCATCACCAGATTGTGACATATCACTGGTGAAAGGAGTGGTCGGTGCATCTTCTGTACCACGGACCCAGCCATTGTGCTTTTCTGTGTAATAGTGAATCTTGGAGGTACCATTTGTCACAAAGAGGACCTTGAGATTATTGTGCCACAATTTCATAATAA
Source organism: Miscanthus floridulus (assembly GCF_019320115.1). Lineage (NCBI taxonomy): Eukaryota > Viridiplantae > Streptophyta > Magnoliopsida > Poales > Poaceae > Miscanthus > Miscanthus floridulus. The sequence goes on along the minus strand of NC_089581.1, from coordinate 26,696,889 downwards.
CTTCTGGACTATAGTGTGTGAATTTGGACTTATCATTATCATTTGTGTCAAATTTCCCAGATGGTTTAATGCCGCAGAAAAACTCAAGTTCTTGTTTTGTGACTTCAATAATATCGGCAGCTTCCCATGCTTCCTTAATGAGCAACTTGGTTTCCTTACTGGATGACCATAGTGTGGAAGATTCAGATCAAAGAATATTGTACCACCAAATTTCTTCGAAACATCAATAGCTTTCAACAATGATGACTCTGTAGTGGGCTCAAGCAAAGCAGAAGAATTATAGTAAAACATCTTAGCCTGTATAAGATGCAAAAGGTAGCAGTTAGCAAAGACAAATTATCGTACATGTTCTATACTTTTATGTGCAGCAACTGTCAGTGCCTTGCCGCTAAAATTTTCTTATCCAATTTGGTATCATTTATTTGTTCTCTCACACATGATATCGGAACACAGTGAATAGCAAGCCCTACTAGAACATTTACAGGCACATTGTTTTTAAAATGTTTATTACAGAATAAAGCAAAGGCCTGCGTAAAAACCAGATAGTAAAGCAGAGCAATCAGCGGTTGCTGCATTTGGTTCTTACTGGGCCTAACTGTGAACAAGTAAAGTAATCCGTGACCGTGACCTATGCATCAAATATTTAAATATCATAATCATATTCATCCATTTATGATGGAAATAATCTGTATCAAGTTTGAATCGACATGAGTAATGCTGAGTAGCCAAATTTTATTAGATCTACCTGCTAACTGTTATTATTTGCTCCAAACCATTGCCATTATCTCCGGTACTAGCTCTGGTTATTCTTAGGTATTGAACAGTATATGTACAGAGCGACATCTCTGCAATAAAACAACATCAAGATGGAGTTCTAGTATTGTAAATTATCAACAGAAGTATAGCATGCCACAAATTTAATGCAAAAGGAAGGTTCTCAAAATTATCCACAGAAGCATTGATTTAGCTTAGAAATAGTAAATTTTGATAAAATTATAGAATTATTGAGCCAAAATTTTGTTTGTGGCACTAAAACATCCATAAAAGATTAAGCATGAATATTTGAACCCAGATACGAGAACTGACTTGTGATGGTTTTGTACCCACGACATTGTCTTAGGGGGAGGGTGATAGGACGTGAGGTCCTACCGGAGTTGCTGCGGAGGTTGTAGGGATGGAAGAGGGGAGGGCGAGGTCTGATCTCTCAGCGACGGCGTGGTGCCGTGGCGGCGAGAGGAAGAGGCGACAGCTGCTCGCTGCTGCTGCCCTAGGGCTGTGCGTGAGAGGAGGCAGGGAGGCAAGGAAGTCACGTATGTAGCCCTTGGCCCTTGAGGCCAGGCAAATAACGTTTGCCTTGCTTGATTCCTTCAATAATGTTTACAAGATATATATCCCCTCTAAGAGACCCTATTTTAAGAAATAAATATCTATTTGGGGAAAATAGCAAATAATAAAACACAAGGATAACTAGACTATTAGCCCATCTAATTCTAGGCACCACCTATCTGATCTGGGCTGAACTGGGCGCCCCTAGCCACTTGTACGCTGGCGCCTGGTATATTGTATACCGGTCATAACAGAGGGAGTACTAAATCCTTTAGGGAGTGACTCGCACAACATGTGACTTGTGAGCACCCAGATACGAGAACTGAAAAAGTCTGAATGCAAGTTCAGAATATGACTAAATGCATTATCAAATATTTTGAAAATGCATCCTTATGTTCTGAAATAGAAGAGGACCCGCACCTACATGTGTACAAAGTGAAAAGCTATACTCTTGTCAGGATCATAAAATAAACACGCAAGAATCACATATCATTATTAATAAATAAAAAATAAATGTCACACATTGCATCTAAAACATAAAGTATTATACATAGGATATGATATCACAGGATTTATATTTGATGATCGTTTGATATTTACCTCTTTTAGAACTGCCGGGTTGATATCAGACTGCAGGAAACAATCCTCAGCACAAGGTTTAACACAGTTTGTCTTCAGACTTCCTTCGGTTCTGACCTTCATCAAGGACACAGCAGTTGGCACTGAAGGGTCCATACAAACTGCTCGAGTTTGAACTCCATTGATGTTTAAGTGATACAGCAAACTTTGACCGTAATCATCATCACCTAATTTTCCCATGAATGCAACCCTTCCACCAATCGCAGCTAACGCTAGAGCAACATTGGATGAAGACCCTCCTGGTGCCCTCACAAATTTATCTAGAGACCAAAACATGTCCTTCATTCTATCATGAATCTCATGATCTATAAGCCTATTGGCTGGTCTTCCAGAAGGAATAAAGGAGTATTTGGCAGGCCAAAGCAGCACACTAGCGGAATTAAATCGTCAACGTCTCCAATATCCTCATGTAGAACTGACTCTATTTTACTTTCCAGAACGTTGGCAGAATTCTGTAGCTGAGTCTGATCTTCTCCTTCATTATAGAGCATCAAATCTTTGCTCGTATGCCCTCCATCATCATCACTAGATTCCTCTACAGTCTTAACTTTTCACCTTCCCCTCTTCTTCGGTTCCTTGGCCTTATCCTTCTCCTCCTCTGAGCTTGCAGCAGTAGCAGCTGTAACAGAACAGAGAAAAATTGTGACTTGTTAAGGTTCCCAGTAGAGAAAAATCATGAAAACTGCAGCATACAGAAACAAAAGTGCTGCAAAAAATGCAACCAATATGTACATTTACCTTTCTTACGGCCTCTCCTCTTAGCTTCCTTAGTCTCTTCAGCGGCCGTTTGTTCAGTGACGATTTGGTTTCCTTCTCCTTCGCCTCCCGATGTTTCAGCGGTGGCTTTCTTTCTTCCACGTCTTGGGGCTCTTTTCTTTTTAGTTGAGCTTTCACCATCGCTTTCATCGCTTAACTCATCCACAGCATCTTGAGAAGTCCTTGATGCAAAACTAACACTGCGGTTAAGCAACCTCACTGTAGACTTAGTCATGTTCTTCCCCAAAATGTTTGTCTTGTAATGTACCAATTGACCCCTGCCCACAACACAATCCAAATGAATTGACCAAACATTATTCAGGTCCGTGAATCACAGGACAGAGCCGCATTTCTAATCCCAGAATGAACAAAAAGACAATTCTGGCTCCTAATCTCCTCTATCTCACCACAGACTGCAGCGACCGTACGGGGGGAAACCGGCATGTTTCACGCGGGCTCGCATTGATAATTGGGATGTACAGCAGCGGATTCACTATGTTGAGAGATTACCTGATTCGATGATAAGGGCGCAGGGAGCAAGTGAACTGCGGAGGGAGAAGAAGAGAAGCCATCAATGGAGGGGAGTAGCAAAAATCCCAGTAGCCGCTCCAGTCCTGCTGGGAGAAGAGCGAGCGACTGTGCCCACTGCTTACTGCTCAGCAACGAGGAACAGCAAAACCCCTTGGCTGGAGCAAATTACTTATTTGCCCATAGTTCTGAGGATAAGGGGCAGAAGCGTCATAACAGGGAAGGCGTATTCCATGAGTTCGCTTTCTTAGTCTGTTCGCATAACCTCTTGTTTCTCCTCCCCGGTCGGCGCACGGCGCAGCGCTCTCCTCTTCGCCGCGTGCGCCGCCTCAAATCAAATGAAATCCAGCCTCCTCAGCACTTCTCCGATCCAAGTTTTTCCGCTCGGGAGGTATTGATATCTTCTTCGCTGCGCCCGTCGAATGGCACTCGAGTTGTTTCTTCTCACATCCATGCTGACATTTGCAAGTAGAACCCTTGATTCCTATCCTGCCTGCCACCAGTTTTCGCAACTAGTTTTAGCGGTTATTGTCGGCGTTGTTGTTTACTGTAAGAACCCTGTCGAGTTCTTGCCTCGAGGCCATAGCGATTCCGCCATTCTTGTCCGGCTCCGACTTTTCAATTTCCAGCACCGGCCACTGTTGCTCTGTTGGAATCCTATCGTGCCCCTGCTCTGGGTCTTCTCATTGTTACTGCCACAGTGCTACAGCTACAGATGTGTGAAATGAAACGCCTCTGCAGCAGATTACCGTTTCAAAGGATTGTTTAGCTTCAAATGCTCATTCTGATATAACCTGTCCATCATTTTTTTCCCCTTTCCTAAATTGACAGTTGAAACAGCCGTTTGCTAATTTTCCTCTCATGTTGGCAGTACCGAGCTTGTTGGGTCATTGACAAGAGCAGGCGTGCATTTCCCGACGCATCATTCATTTGTGGAATCCTATGTCAGTGCAAGCTCCCAAGGCCAAGAGATTGTCATTGCTTTAGGGAGCAACGTGGATGATACAATCAGTGCAGTGTAAGACGACAACCAAGCTTGGACGACATGATTCAGTCGGACGAGTCAAATAAATCGAGTAGGATTTATGCCAAACTGATGAAAATATAGTCCCAAACCAGTTGGTATGGATGTCATATTTTATGATAAGCATCAGACGAACAGAAATATGAGAGGCCAAAAGTTCTAGTTCCTTTTGAAGGATCTTCTAGGTACTGATCCTTGGATCAGTGCAAAGTTGGCATTCATCAGTGCAAAGTTGGCATTCACTCTCAAAATGCTGAAATGTGCTGTTTAAACTGTTGAAGAACCTTCAAGGAGATCCTTTGTTTGATCATAAAAGAGGGCCTAATAATAGTGTTACCTGTGGGTCATGGCCTCATAGACATGCTTAATCTGAAGCCAGATAGCTTTAGTTATGTGCGGAAATTCTTGAAGTGGAGGCGATCTTTTCTGAGATCAAATTTCTAGTATCTGAACTTGCAGATACAGTTGACATTGGCACTCAGTCCACACGCCATTTTGTGACAAGGCTCTCAGAAGATGAAGAGCTTCAAAGGTTGATTCCTGTGCTGGGTGCTATTGTCAAAGATACTTGAAATAGAAAGAAGCTATTATCCATGAATACAATTATATGCAAAAGTGCAAGCGAAACTGTAAACCGAGTATATATGGTCAATGATGTATCTCGCAGGTGTCTTAACCTCATCGTCTCTCACATTGTATGTATATGGCAGGGGATCTATTCACATTGCAGAGAGGCTACAATTTCGGTTTATATGGCCTCTGAGCAATACTCAAGTATCTAACATGGAACTGGCAGAGATCTTTTTGAACAGAACAACAGATCTCTTCTATTAACAGAGAAGAATCAGAACAAAAAAACTGTACAGGACAAAAAACTCAAGCAGAGCTAAACAAGAACATCACACCGAGCTTGATGGGATGATTTCATACAATTTTATGGCTCAATGGAACTGGCAGAGATCCCTTGGTCGAGAATGATTGTTGACCCTGAGATTGTTCTTTTCAAAGTATTCTTAACAGAACCTCCAGCTTCTTTCTGGTGTGTCGTCCATAAGAAAAGAGATGTGTCAAGGAAGCATTATTGCTTCACATGTACTAGTATGTTACTTGAACCATCTAGGAAAAGGATTTCCAGGTTGGATGTGTAACCGTGTCAATCCCACATGCAATGGTAGATTTGATGTTGATACTACAAAGGTTTGTGATGCATTGTTGAAGCAAATAAAAGTGGGGAAGTTTTTTGACACCAAAGTCTTAAACTTTTGCTCTTGTTTTTTTCTCTTATGGAGACTTTTGCACTTGTCGATTAGTATGATATTGCTATTTCCTTTTCAATATAAACTCTCTCTTGTTAGTGAATAAGACGGCTGTACACTCTGACTTGTGTGCATATGCTTGCCTTGCTCCATGTCAGTAACTGTCAGTCCACTGATTTCCAGGAGCAACAGAATTTGGGGAACATACAATGCATTTGCATCTCTTGTACTTGTTTCACCACATGGGATGCCATCATGGCAGGGTGTTACTTTGCATATGCCTTCTTCTGTTTGAGTATGTACCAACTCTTGTGCCCAGTGCACGATTGTTCATACAACGTGCGACTGTCGTTGTCTGTTGTTACTTGTTAGTTCTGATCATAGATGGTGCGTGGAAAAATGTGGACTGACAGAAACTCTCTTCTCCCAGTGCACTACAGAATAGGAGTTTGCATGTCAATTCTTGTGAGTGCATGCATGTGGTTGCCCTGCACTCTGCTTGTATTTCTTGTCCATGTGGCCGGTCTGATTTGTATCTTGTGGGTTGGTCACTTCGTAGTAGACGTGAAAAGCAGTTAGGCTAGGTATTTACTGTTAAGCTTGACTGCTTTAGCATTTTTTTTGTATTTCAGCTAGAAGATACCTAAATTAGATTCTAAGCATTGATTCTGAACATTCTACTTTCAGATTCACGATTTTTTTTCAGTCCTTGTGTATGAAATGGCTTGTGTACGAAACATTACCCTGCAATCTGTAATAGCTTGTGTACGAAAAAAAGTTTTACATGAATTACGTAACATACCCTTTAGTGCTAGGAGTTTTCTCGTTCACAATTTGTTCCTGGTAGGCCACAAGTTAGGAATTTAAGAAAACAAAGTGCAGTAGTTTTTTTTTTAAACGATCAGAACCATTTATCTTTTAAACTTAAGTGAAATGTGCGATGACCAATTATGGATGCCCTGATGATAGGTTTTACTGCAACAGAGTTGAAACAGATAGAATCAAGTTACCAAAACTCTATGTTAGATCCTTTTTTGTGCACTCTTTATTTACATGGCTGATCAAGGATATTGGTTGTTCCAGGGAAAATTTGCCCTTCGCCGAAAGCTGAAATCTTGTAGTATCTACAATTTTGAGATTTACTAGTAGTGCATTAACAGCATTGTTCTCGGAGTACGTTGGATAATGCAGTTTCATTTGCACCGAACATTGTCAATGGTGATGCTTCTAAACAACTATTGGCATCTTTTGAAGCAGCAATGAATATTGACTTCCATTATGTTGGACCTTCGATGGGAAGAGAGTGCTTTTGCTTTCATCAATGTGTTGCCTAACTAATTGAAGGAACTTGCATTGTTAACATGAGCTCATTCTTACCTTTTTATATAAGCAATTGGAAGCCTCTACCATTGAAGCAGTTATCATCTATATCCTGAATAAGGTAAAACTCTTACTCTGTTCCTCCATTAGCAATTAGCAGTCACCAATTTAGCATATCCTCAGTATGTGCTTAATGTTTTTTAGTCAGTGTCCATCCATATTTTTAGATCAGTTGGCTATTGGCATTTTTTATTCAACGGGCTCATGAAGCTGGAAATTTGCATATGGATAGCTGGTTCTGTATCATGTTCAAAAGCATAGAAGCCAAATGATACTTCTGTTTAAATTTGAAAATTGATGGACCAAAAGAATACAGGAGCATCTGGTGGCTTTCTACATCAATTTCCTAAGTAAACCTATCATACCTATATCCTCCCTATAATATTCCTATTGGCATGGACACATTTTACAAGCACCAATGGCTGTTCTAATCCTTTCAAGAGGCCAGCAGCATCAGCATCGCAGGGTTATTCTATCTAAGTCTGAATCCTATCTAAACTTCGCAAAACGTCTCACAAGTTCAGTAATCTTGAACTCGGATATGTAGCCCGTTGGGAGCTGCCACTCTGGGGAACTTTGATATTGTGTTGTTTCCCTCCTCCTCCCATCTGCAAGAGAAGATCAGCGCCAAGTCTTTCAGTGAAGAGCTCTTGAGGTTTTTCTATAGCTAGTATCAAAAACTTGTGAGAGGAACAAACCTGTAACGCGTAATGAAATAGTGAAGGAACGTTGCAATTTCAACTGTTCCTACTTCCTTCCCTGGGCACATGCGGGCACCTCCTCCAAACAACATGAAGTGTGGATGTGATTCGAGGTTCATCTCCTATTGTCAGGAAGCATTGTCAGGTTAGAATTTTGTGACATATCTTGGTGCCTATTTATTATCTGAGACGTTTGCTTGTTCTATTCCTTACCAGCCATCTCCATGGGTTGAAAACCATCGGTTCCGGGTACAGGAATGGATCATAATTTACCTCCCTTGTGTAGACATAAATTCTCCAGCCTTTTGGAATAACATACCCTGAAATAAATACATAATATTGCATTAGAACTAGCTTGAGATTTGCATCGCTATCAGTAGAAGTATGGATCCCGTAGGATTCTCACCATTCATTTCTACATCCTGGGTAGTTTTCCTCAGCAGCCCATTGACAACTGTAGCTAGTCTTAGAGTCTCATAAATGACCTGCATATTAGAAGAATAAATTAGTTTGTCGTGTCCATAGTACAATTCTACTCTGACTGCTTTCTGGGTGTATCATCTCCAACTTACAGCTTTGGTGAAGGTCATTGACTTATAATCATTCCAGTCAAGGGCATCCTCTGGTGATTTAGCCTTCCTGATGTCAAGATGCTCTTTCTGCAACAGTCAACAGATCATCCCTAAGCTCATGGATTATAGGACTAATCGCTTTGCGGTAGAATTGAACTTGGTTGCGAAGTATATGTACCCTGATTTGTTCAAGAGCTTTTGGATTGTCCGATAGGTACTTCACCGCCATCATCGAGGTGGTCGACACGGTTTCATACCCAGAGTATATGAGGGTGATAAGAAGGTCAATGATCTGGTCATCACTGAGCTTCGCCCTGGTGCCTTCATTGCCGCTCAACAGCGCATCCAGCATGTCATCTTGAGCGCAACCAGAGGACCTCCGGTCCGCGATCATCTGCCGCAGCATTGCCACAAGCTTCTTCCTTGCCTGAAAGACAACACTGCTGTTGTTAGAGTGCTCAGTTCAGCTCAACTTTTTTCTTCTGATGTTTTCAGGTATGCAAGCAATGAACAGTACCTGGAGCCCTTTGCTGTAGTTGGTTCCTGGGATGTTGATTGGCAGGGAGAAGGTGCCAAGTACAAGGGTGTACAGCTCTGCCTTTAGGGCATCAGAGAGTGGGCCAGCAGAGATGCCAGCAATCTGCCTGAGAGCTGAGAGCAAAGCCATCTGATGAAAAAAAAACAAAGAAAACAAAGGCAGATAAGATTCCATAATAATAAGTTGCCATGCTACGCTATGGAAGAGGTATGGAATTCAGCACCCAGCCAAGTGTTTCTTTTGCATTGAGACATGTGATGGTGATGATGGTGCATGGAGTGTTTGTTGTGCACTTTGGAATGTGTATATATAGAGAGAGAAAAGAGAGGGGGAGGGGAGTTTCCTTTCCCCTCTGTCTGCCCTTTTCTTCGGCTCATAAATTTTTGCCAATCCAGCAGTGCAGTACAGGTTCTAGAAAGCCAAAGATTCCCCTTTTGGTAGAGAGAGGAAGGGATGGGGAAGATCCCTTCCTTTTGCTCGCAACTCTTTTGAAATCAACTGTCGATGAATTCCTCAGTTTTCAAGGGCACCATCATTCTGCCGTGTCGGCCAGCCTATGGCATTGCCTCTCTGGATCCGAGTCGGAGGGCAAGTGAAAAATGGTGGCGGTAGGTGCTGTAAAAATTGAGGAATGTGTCCCATTCCACTTTCAGTCAGATTTGTTGCCAAAGCAATGTCAACAGCAATGGCAATTTGGCCACTGAAATGCAATACAGCCAAGGTAAATCAGTAATCTTTCAAACGTGGGCCCCACAGAATTACTGCTCAAGAGCATCAGAGAGGCAGCAGAGCAAAAGAAGAAGAGAGCATAACAACAACAACAACAACTGCGTCCTAGTGTATCTGTGTATTATACTACCATACCTCCTTGGTCATCTCCTGGATGTCGACGCGTCGTCCGGCCCAGCCGTGGAGGTGGGCGCGCATGAAGGCGTCGATCTTGGGGAGGAGCGCGGCGCGGATCATGTGGGGCCGAGTGAGCGCGAGCATGGCGCCGCGCATGGCGCGGTGGAGCGGGCCGTGCACGGCGGCGATGTTGTTGGGCCCCAGGATGTCGAGCATGGACTGCGGGTAGCCCGGGACGAAGCCGGCGCCCTCGCTGGCCAGCGTCCGGCGGTTCAGCTCCGGCTCCATGCACACAACCGTGGGGCAGCCCAGGATGTGCGTCCGGAACAGGCTCCCGTACCTGCCACCATGCCGCCAATGATTTTACCATAAGCTTCTTCATGCTTCTGTGCTTGCTTGCTGTTATTGTTAGCAAATGATTTATTTTACCATGACTAGACTAGCTATGCTTATTATTCTGTATATAATGGAAAGACTGTTTTTTTTTTCCTTCCTCATGTCTGGCAGCAGTGGCAGTATATGATAATGTGGTGGTGCTTTAGGAGGATGATGATGGCATGCCATGGAACTAAGGTAATCAGCCAGCAGAGAGGAGAGCTGGAACAGGAACAGTGCGGGGCTGCGAGCTTTTGGGGAACACGACACTGATGCTCCGCCTCTTCCTTCTCCTCATCCGGATCGCCGCTTTTTGTTTTTTCTTTTTTCTTTCTAGTACTACTATACTTTCTTTCTTTCTTTCTAACGAATGATTGATCCGGTGACAGACACTGCAGTTGGCAAGGCGAAGGCAAGCGAGCAGGGCACGGACGGCGAGCGGAATGCGGACGGGGTTGGTATGGTACCTGAGCCTCCTCTGCTTCATGAAGCTGGGCCCCTGCTTGAGGAACTCGGTGGTCTCGCCGAAGAGCGGCCACCCCATTGTGCCCGGCGGCAGGCCCCGGCGGCGGCTGTACCGGAGCTCGTTCCACCGCAGCAGCAGGCTGCTCGCCAGCACCACGCCGAGCACGGCCACCAGGAGCAACAGCAGCGCCATCACTTCTATCTCTCTCGCTCGCTTGCTCTTCCAGCAGGAGGAAGAGGAGGGGGAGGCTGCTTCTTGCTGCTGCAGGAATGGTGGTGTGCTCCAACTCCGTGCACGGCAGAGCAAGGAGAGGTCCTGCTTTGCTCGCTGTTGTACCGGGGCGCCGAGCAGCCCTTTATATAGGCCACAGGCACACCAGGTCACCGAGGCACTATCTTATGAATTGCCACCCGGCCTCTTTCCTCTCTCTTTTTTTCGTTTTCTTTCATTTCATTTATTTTCTCTACAGTGTATCACTTAAATTGCCTCTGCAGAATAGATAGAGGAGGAGGAGGAGCTCGAGCTAGGGTCCACATTCCAAGGCGAGGCTTAGACCGTGGGGTCACGACAAGCGTCAGAGCTCAGAGCGGCACAGGGAGGCAGCAGAGCGGAGCAGGTTGTGTGTGTGCAATGAGAATCCTGCTGGCCGGCCCGCTAGGCTGAGAGACGGAAGAGATCAACAACGGCAAAGAAAGAAAGAAATTGGAGCATCGGCAGCAGCAGCGTCTGATGACCTCTCGATCGAGCTATCCATTGCAGCCGTGTGCCCGTGCGCAGTGTGCAAGTGGCCTTGGGAACGACGCTGCCTCGCGCCGCGGTGCCACTACTGCCACCGCTTTGGTCAGGTCAGGCTCAGGCTCAGGCTCAGGGCAGTCAAAGCCCACCCAACCCCCATGTGTGCGCGCCTGCGCGGCGCACGCTTGCTTGTTTGTTTTCTGGCTCTGCACACCGCCCGGCCGCATGTTGGTGTATGCAGTACGGCACGGCAACTTAGGAGGGTTTTTTTTTTCTTTCCTTTTTATATAAATTGTTTAGTAGGTATTGGATCCGGCCAATTAACAGTCACTGTACGTAATAGTACCTGCTAAAATTAGCTGTGGTAGATTTCCTAATATCAACAATAACAACTATCAATTGACATGCAGCTAACAGTTTAAATGTTAAAGTCGTTTAATGAGATAATTGTTAGATAACGGTTACGGCAGGTTAGGCATAGGTGTTTGTGGCGTGGTCTGGCAACTTGCGGTAGCAATCAAACAGGCCTTTTATTGAAGCTTCTAAAAGAAGAAGGGTATTATAGTTAAACGCCCTGATTGTTTCGCTGAAATTTGGCTTATGCTGATGCTTATACTGATTTGTTGCGAGAGAAAAACGCCGTTCGTTCGCTGAAAAGTACCGCTGCGGAACTGGGCCAAAATCATCAAATGCGTCCATCTCTTAGTTGTTGAATCTAACTATCACCAAGCTAATAATTAACCAGTCAATAGTTATGTAGCTAATATCAGTCGTGAATCATTAGTTGCTAGGGGATCCAAACATAGTCTTAATCACATGAACACAAAACATTTTGGCGTTCAGGCTTGTGACCTTTGCATCATGGATATTAAGTGGTTGTTTGGATTGCCTCCAAGCAATGTTTCCTAACATGTGAAATGCTTCCATATGTTCGACTTCGGACGCTTGGACTATGATCACTGCCTGTGCATCTGCTGGGAGGCGTCCAAGCAAACATGTCCTAAGTATCCTAAATACTATGTGCATACCTCTCTCTGTACTATTGATGACTGCTAAATACTTGCATCCTTTGCTTTATGTGAATTAGATAAATCAGATACTCTGTGTTCATAGGCACACTCTTTTTGTTTCTTTTAGAAACTTGGTCTGGATGACCGGCAAATCTTGGGAGCAGACAAAGGCATACTCTGTGTTTTCATAGAGTTTACCATTGTGATGTTGCTAATTGTTTCACTACTACTACTAATGATATTTTAGCTCTACTAAACATTGCTATTTGGTTTAGTCGTGAAATATTTTTTAGCACCACTAATATGGACCGATGCAAATATTCATTCTTTACTTGAGACGATTATAATTTATGCCTCTCTATTGTGTTATTTACTTAATCAATGTTGTAATGAACCATTGCAACTTGTTGATTCATGAATTAATTTGGATGTAATCGTAGTTGTGCGTATGTTGATTGATTTCATAAATTTAAGTAATAGACTTGAGACATGTTCCCCTAGAGGCATATAACGGTACATGTAATTGAGTTCATGAAATTTCTCTAGTTACATGTTTTTGGGCATAATTAGTTAAGAACTCTTATGTTTTTTACAAAACTATTTAATGAAACGGCTTCTACTATATCCCATTATAGCTTAATATAGCTCTGGAAAAGGCCACCACTAAATGGTTTAGTCCACTATTTATAGCCTTGGAAAGAGTCATGGTTTATTGCTAGGCACATCGTGTACTACCTAAACAAATAATAAGAACACCAACTAGCAAGCACAATAATATACTCCTCGACCACGAATAAGTGAAATTTTGGATTGTCTTAGGTTAACCGTTCTAAAGTCATACTATAACCTAACATTTTTGTTTTTTGGGGATCTTTGCAGTATAGTATATAAGAGTACTTTCGCGATAGTATACATTTATTGCACGTTTGTCTGAATTCTGGAGGAATCTGGATGGTTTGGAGGAATGCTGGATGAATTTGTGAGAGAAAAGCACTGTTTCGGATGAAAAAAATAAGCGGATCAAGCCAGATTTAAGGGCACGCGAATGGGGCCATTGGGAAAAATTGGTAAAAGTTAAGTGTTATACCATATTAATGTCTAAAACATCACTTATTTTCTATAAAAAAAACTTTTACGTTGCGAATTCACATAGTAGTTTTTTTAAATTTATTGACTATCAAATTTAAATACTTATATAAAATCATCAAAGTTGAGATATAGAATTCAAGTTTGGGAATGTATAATATCATCATACAACCTATGAGTAAATCGAAATTCTCCGCCTAATGCGACGTGGAGTCGAAACATTATTCAAGAACTTCTAGTTCACGCCTCCTAGTACAAACCAGGCTTCAAATTAAAACTACATAGCTCAACCCTTCATCATTTCAACCCAATGACTAGATGTTTTGCTGCACACCCAGAAGGGTTTGTGTATCATTATAGTATCAGTGGAGATGTGCTCCAAGATTCTCCATTGGGCTTGTCAACCGCCAAACACGGGTACTAATTTGCAAGCTCAACACCGAAACATCACGAATGTTAAGTGATCATGTATTTGGTGCATGCATGAGAAAGTTAAGCTCAATATATTTTCATCTTCAAAGGAGATCGATGATGTATCCTCAATCCTGTTAACGGAGATTTGTTTGTGAGTGGGCTGATCCAATCAATCATGAGATGGCCAACAAAAAAAAATACTAATGGAAAAAGGAATGCATGCATGGGTGGTCGACGGCCGGCGCCATGTGCAGCATACATGGCCGTGTCCAGCTACTGATTGCTCATGCACAGTGCGGTGCTCAATGAGATTTTAGATGCATGGATAGATTTGATATTAATTACCCCTAGAGTAGTAGAATAATAAATCCATGTCCAGTAGTCTAGTGTATAGTGTACTCCCTCGAAAGAATGAAACTATGGATTGCGTGCCAGTTAAAGAGGTTTGATCAAATTTTTAATGAATGATATTCACATTTATGGTTTTAAATTAATTTATTATAAAAATAAATTTTATAATTAATCTAATGATATTAATTTGATGTTATAAATACTAATACTTCTTTATCTATAATTAGTCAAACTTAATAAAGATATTAAAATGTGATACTGTGCTAGAATTGTATTCTTTCTTGGAGTGAGAAAGTAGCATATATAGGTTCAAAACAACTTAGGTCATGTTCGTTTTGCCGAAAAGTCACGGTAGAAAGTACTGTTCGCTGATTTATTATGAGAGAGAAACATTGTTCGTTCGCTGAAATAGTACGGCTCGCAAGACAAACGAACATGGCCTTAGCAGTAAAACTGATCAAAAGATTAAAAAAAACACATACAGGGAGAGAGAGAGAGAGAGAGAGAGAGATGGTTGCAAGCAGTGCAATTGAGGTGGCACATGGGGTGGTTTCCATTGGACCATTGCTGTGGGAGGGGTTGATTGAGCATAGTACAAAAGTACTTGAGGCAACAATGAGCAATTACAAGAGCCAGATGGAACTGGTAGCAAATCAGGACACCAGCAATCACCTCACATGCATATCAAGTAGCTAGGAGTAAGGTTAGTTAGATCTGTGATTTAACAAGCTACACCTGTGTTTAGGTGAAAAATATTATATCATGGCTCATACACGACGCTTGCCTTTCAGGAAGTGCATGGTTGGATGATGATACTCCTACGAAGAGGTGCAGGGCTGCATCAGAGAGAGGGTGTGACCCAGGAGGCCAGGACCCTGCTGCCCCTGGCTGGCCAAAGAGTGGCTCCTCACCTACTGAGTGCATGTGAGTGTTGGCGGCAGCACATAAATAAATCCTTGGCCCTACTACACGGCCGATTCCACTGGATCTCCTGCGGCGTGCACTGCCCACTCGTGCACACCTCTGCTCCGCCTGCTCCAACTCTGTTCCCGCCCACTTTTCACTTTTAGTTTTACTGCTCAAATTACTGGCTATATATACTGGTGCTTGGTTATTGAAATACCCCATCAAAGCTGCTGTTATGATGTCACTAAAATTTCGCAGAACTTCATGCCAACAGGGCCAAACATTGCCACTAGTTTTTTCGGCAAGTTAGATCATGTTAGGTTATTGTTTGGTTTCTTGACAAATTCTTATTAAGTTGGTCACGCAAAACTTCACTCTAGCTAGGACCCATGTGTCATACGCCCATAGGGATGTAGCAAGATTTTTTTAGACAAGTCAAGTTTTTTTTTTTTTTTTGCCACGAGACAAGCCAAGTTATGGCGAGCTTTTTGTTTTTTTATACGAACTTACCTGTGTTATTTTGTAAGAAAAATGTACGGAAAGGGATACAAACACATGAACGTGCTAAAAATGCAGAGGGCATAACTGCTCAAATCTTCTTACACAAAAGACCCTAAACAAAAAAAAACAAAAATCAAATAAGCCCTTGGGATCTTCTGTGCTATCTAAAGATGTAGTTTTACGCTCTTCTCCATCGCCGTCAATGCCACCACCGGAGAAAAGAGAAGCCGACAAGAACCCTAAGGCCGGAGAAAGCACTATCGCATGAAGGCTTTGAAATGAGCCACAACAGTGTCTCGCCCCAGAGGATAGGAATGAGACTACGAAAGAAAAACATCGGCTAGGAATGCACCCCACGCTTCACTGACCAAGATCATGTGTACGTCGTCGGCAAGCACCAAGATCAGAGCACGGGTCCATCCACCGCAAAGCCCCCAACCTACCCGCCATCCCTCTGCTCCACATCACCGGAACCAGTACCATATCTTGTTGAAGCACCAACCATGAACCTCCTAAACAGAAACCACCAAGATCTAGAAGATAATAGTCGCCAGTGTCGACTTCCGATCTAGTGGACACCACCCTCACAGGCACCTCGCCTGTGTCGGAGAACGTGACAACGAGATGGTCACGATGTCGGAGGGACTTATAACTTATTTTGAAGTTGCACTACCACCACCAACTTTGTCGCCGCTGCCTAGGACACCAAGCCCAGAGAAACAAGGACCTAACCTCCCGCACACTAGGAATCCATGTTTTGCCTCTCCTCAACGTGACGTGAAGGTCATTGGAGTCAAGGAAGACCGTTGATCATGGCAACAGAGCCCGAAGACCTAGGGTCCCTTGTTTTTGTCAGTCTCCTTTTCTAGAGAAAGACTTCGAAGGCTCGGGAAGGAAAAGTTGAATTCCTATTTCGTGGCAAGATTTTTCTTGACCAGGAGTTAGCCAAGTTTGGCGCGAAAGTGTGTCAACACTAGCAATTATAGGCCATACCAATCAAACATGTCTTGTTGATTTGTGATATACTCTCTCCGTCTTGAAATAAATCAAGTCGTAGAGTCACCCTAAGTCAAATTGTTTTAAGTTTAACCAACTTTATGAGGAAAAGTGACAACTAACAACATCTGCGACACCAAAAAATGATTTACTTTGGGACGGAGGGTTTAGTAGCTAATTTTATATGTGTTCTTTTTGTTGACACTGGTACTTAGGCCCTATTTGGATGCATAGGGCTAATTGCTAGCCATATAATATCTAGCCCAAATTAGCTCGGGTTCATCCAAACAAGGGGTTAATTTATTAGCTAAGTCTACACCTAGTTGTTAGTCAACTAGCTGGTCAGTCTCAACTAATTTGGACTAATTTTTAATCCCGACTAGTAACTAGCTTTGATCCAAACATGCCCTTAAATCTAGAGTTTAAGTTAATCATTTTAATTTGGACGAAGTTTATTTCCTATGTAGTTTTTTTTTTTGTTGTGACACTTAAATCTAGAGCTTAGATCGAACACTGCGAGTTGCCTGTGATATCCCTCTGTGGGCATAATAACAAATAGGAGTAGTCCTATGCGGAGACAAGTCGGCGCAGATCAAATTGTCACGGCCGCACAGCTTCGTATCCTTGTTGTGTTGTGTTGTGTTTGAGAAGGAGATGGGAATTCAGTAGGAGCCTCTGGCTCCTCCTGTTTCATCAAAAAAAAAGAGAAGGAGATGGGAAGATGGGAGGACTGTGTGGATTGTCATGGCCGCACAGCTTCGTATCCTTGTTGTGTGGATTTGATTACAGGGGCTGTAGGACAGATTTCGACGGATTCGTAGGACATGGCGGTGCCATCCATTCAACCCGGAGGGCACAGTGCTCCCGATGGGTTGCTGATCCATTCCGATCCATGATCCTTTCGTTCCAATCCATCATCCATGGCATATATCCATCACAACGTCCTCTTTGTTTACCTAGAGGCTAGTAGTAGTAGCAGAGGATCCATGGCATGATATGATAGGGTGGTACGAGCAGGTGCATGTGTGCTGTGCCGCGCTGTGAGTTGTTGCGGCACATCCATCAAATCCAACAGCATGGATCGATGGGAGAGGCCGAGGCCATCTTTTTGACCCGATGGAGATCGCGGAGGACGGCGACCGCAGGGGCTTGTCGTCCGTAGTCGGGTTCGGGTCGGCCCGCGGATGGGGACCCGTCTCTCGCCTCTCGCCTCTGCTGCCTGCCGGCACACGCGCGGCGGCAGATGCTGACTGTCCTGTCCAGCTCTCCGAGAGAGAGACGAGAGAGGAGAGGACAGGGTGAGTGAGCAGGCGGAGCACAGCCACGCCCACTCTGAAGAGCAGAGACAGTCATGTCCGACGTGTGGCTCACACTATAGCTAGTCCTTGTGCCTCCCAACTGATTGTGAACTATTTTTTTCATTTTCACCGAACAGATTAATGTGAATTTTTATTTTGGGCCCCGGAATGTGACAAAAGGATATATGTGGGATTTACAAAATGAAATCACCTCATTGAAAAATTCACCAAAAGTACCCGTCCTAAAGGCTGTAGAAATTTCACAAGAACATTCACCAGATACCCGTCCCAGAGGCTCCTTTAGAACGTGGGAATTTTACCTGAACAATATAGAAATTTCACATATATCAGTTTATTTTCATAGGAAAAACGTAAGAGGAAAGTTTCCCATGATCAAAGGGAGCCTAAGAGACAATTTTTTGTGTGCCACGAGAGAAATGGTCGATCCGTCTATACCATCGAAAAGTGCAGCGACCCCTCCAAAGTGCAGGCCATTGCCTTCACATGTTAGGATTAGCAACTGACGGACCAAGGTCCTAAGGGTTCCTCACGGGGGTACTACTTGGATAGGCCCTAGGATAGCCCACAATATGTTGAAGGACGTGAGGCAAGGTGGTGTGGACTTCACGCTATTCAGATCGACTTACAGCCTGTTCGGTAGGGCTGAATTGGCTAGCTGGTGCTGGGGCTGGTCCAGCCAGTGCAGCCAGCCAATTCCAGTCTTTAGCCAATAGCTGGTTTTCAAAAGTTCAAATAATGGCGTCAACAAGAATAGGTGCTTTCCAGCCAATTCTAGCTCATGATGATTTCAAAATTAGAGCCAACAGCAACAGGTTCAACCAACAATTTACAGTATTCCCTAGGACACACTATTCTCCACCAAAAGGTTCAACAAAAAATTAGAGCCAACAACCACGACTGAGAGGTCTACGCATTCACATATCTCAAAATTTGATCTCACAAAGTCCTTGAAATCCCCAGGACACACTATTCTCCACTACTAACGAAGTTCTAGTAGGTTTGCAAGCTCCACCGGAATCTCGCCTTTGAAGTTATTGAAGCTGAAATACCTAAAAAATTCCCAATAACACTTAGAGAAATCAAAAGTAAACATTTATGTATCCACATAAACTAAGTACATTCTAAAAATGAACTTACAAGTGTGTCAGTTTCTTCAGTTCACCAATTTCAGGTGAAAGCACATCATGAAGCTTATTCCACCTCAGATTCCTAAGTTTACAAGAACACTTGGTTAGATGCAGAGCAACTACACTCAAATTAGCCATGGACTCAAAGTGCAAGAAAGTAGTATTGGTGCAGCATTGATTCAAGGGCTATCATTATCCGAGGACATTAGAGTATTACAGATGAAAGCATCTAGGCCCCTAGTTGGGTTTCGGTGATTAATGACAATACATAATTACTATGACTAACGTGTGTTTTGTAGAGGCAATTAAGTTAGGTCATGGTAATGGAGATTGATTGGGCAATCATGGTTGTCATGCCCCTACGATGAAAATCATTTCGGTTTTCAAAGGATGGACGACAAGGTTAAGGATGGACTAGTTCTAAGTGTCGTTTGGAGTTAGAGAGACACTTAGAGTAGTTTAGGACTTTGTTCTTCCTTTGGCTGTACTATTAAGGGGGGTATGGATGGGTAGTTTGACCTAGGTGAGTCTAGTGGGTTAGGTGTGGTGCACACTTGCTAAATTTAGCACTAGGTAGCTCCTAAAAAGCCCTTAGATCAATTGAAGCAAACTTCATTCACATATGATCGCGAGTTGAAAGTTGTGACAGAACCGACCAATTATACGAAATTAAGTGAGAAAATCATCCACTAGAGCAGACGATTTATCCAACTTAAGCCCGTATAACCCGGTAGTCCGTGAAATCATGAAGGATTTCAAACCAACTCGTGTCCCAGCCATGATCGTAGTAAGTTTAGCGGTCACCATCACATATTACATAAAAGTTCGCGGTCTCAGATACATCAGAGTTTAAACATAGTTATTACAAACCAGTTCGAATAAAAGTAGCGGAAGTCATTTGTTCAAACCACACACACACTCACGCGGAGTTTAAATACAGTGCCAGCGGATGATCATCTCCAACAAAAGCATTAGATGAGACGTAAGGAATGACCATGCCCATGGTCCTAAGCATCACCCATCGTAGGATAAAGGCAGTTGATACAGTAGCCATAATACATCTGCCCATCTACAACAAGTGGGAATAAAACCCTGAGTACGAGAAGGTACTCAGCCAGACTTACCCGACATAACCGAAAATAAATGACACCAAGGATTATGAAGGGCTTTATAGTAGGGTAGCTGACTCATTTGCAAAAAGAAGCATTTTTAGCATTTCAAGAACCTTTCTAAAAGCATTATTGCCAAGTGAATTATTATTAACCTGTCAACTAGATTTGCACCTATGCTAGAGTAATCATGTGATTAAGCAGATAATGATAACCAATGATCATTAAACAATTTCCATACTGTCATATTCACTATAACTGTCCAAGTGTTCCATAACATTTACTATGATGAAGTAACTCAAGTCAAGTGCTCACTATCCAGGAGCGATGGCGATTCGAATCGATTCCTAACCAGCTGGTGATTTATTCCTTACACAAACCTCACTCACCCGCTAAAGTGAGATATTGATCACCGAGTCAACTTTCCAGGAATCTCGAGTTTGCCAGGAACCACATGTACCCGGGGGCCGACCGACTGCACTTTGGTCTTATCATCCCGCCCCCGTGTCCTACCACACCTGCTCCAGTACAGTGCGTTGCGGGCAATCTACTCGGCCCGAAAAATCTCCCAGCTTCGCGGTCGGAAGGTACTTTATCCGGCCAGCTAAATGTAAGGCATGCGTTCAACATGACTCGAGGCCCAACAACGGTCGGTCCTTAATCGACACAGACGGAAACACTACAGTCCAAAACTCTGCAAGTCTCCGTCCGGTCTCAACTTCATTTAACACTTAGTTATACCATGACTTCATAGTCATCCAAGCAGATCCAGGTAACCACCTATAGCTCGCAGGTGACAGAAAATCACCCGACTTCTACCGGTCTAAGCCAGCTAAGCATTGACTCGACTGCGGATACCAGGGTAACAAGGATATAGTATAACAAAGGTAAGCAAGGTATAATGCAGCAACGGTTGCAAACAACTCCTGAACGTAATGCATCAATTTAAAGTAAAGTATTTAATTAAATAATTGCAAACCGGGAGAAAATGCTCCGGGGCTTGCCTCTCTCGAAGGAGATCGGACGGTGATCGGGGCACTCTGGAAGTTCCTCAACGTCCTCCTCGTCGACTTCTGGCACTTCCTGCTGCTGCACCTCGAGCTGCTCCTCGGGCTCCTCGGGTATGACGACTGGGTTCTCGGTTTGCGATCCTGTATGATGCAATGCGCGTAAGTGATTATGCAAACGGTGCATCGAAGGAGATGAATGTAATGGATATGTTGAAATGCAAGGTAGTCAACATCATCCAAGAACTATACTACAAGCACATGTCATCTACTGCATTCTCTTCTACTACTAATATGTTAAGTTAACATACCTTATGAAATGCTTCAAAGATACACCAAAGCTTTACTAATTTCCTAATCACACTTAAAGCAACACTTGCTTAAACTCTAATTAATAATAGGTTTGAATAGCAACATATATTTTTGATGTTACTAAAAATCTGAGAAAATTACAGTAGCATACTACTACCCTAAACAGACTACCATAAAAATTTCATGGAATTTGGATAAATAAACTATCCTACACAAAAATGACAAGCTATAGCATAAAAATGAGCATGAAATTACTTTGTACTATGAAAAGTGTCAAACAACAGAATTAGTATTTTTCCTAGGTTCTTAATAGCATATAATGACTGTACAAAAATTATCACATGCATGTTTTATACAAAGTTTGCTCTCTAACAAAAATAACAGAATTCAGCCATTAAAGGTACTTGAACTACACCTCAAAATTTTCCACAACACATGCATGAAACATATTTTTCCAAAGAAGTACATGACACTAGAAGATTAACAAACTTAG
Organism: Miscanthus floridulus; assembly: GCF_019320115.1. Lineage (NCBI taxonomy): Eukaryota > Viridiplantae > Streptophyta > Magnoliopsida > Poales > Poaceae > Miscanthus > Miscanthus floridulus. The sequence continues at coordinate 26,675,116 of NC_089581.1, read as the reverse complement.
AATCATATTTTTCTGAATCCTATAGATTTTTCTACAAATTTTTCAAGTTATCAGCAATATTCATGATTAAATAAAGTTCCACAGAAAAGTATTTCAAAAATGGCATGCAATAATTTTCCCTAGTAGATCTGATGATAAGGAACCTAGCAAAATTTGTTTCAACAAATTTGGAGCAACTTTGAGTATCCAAATATTTTGCAAACCATTTCTATTTTCAAATAATAATGAATAAATTGAAAACAAATCATTTAAATGCTACTGGGCCGGCCTGCGGAAATGAACTGGCCCACGGCCACAGCCGGCCTGCGCGGCCCGAGCGCGAGGGAGGGGGACGGCCCAACAGGGCGTCAGCCCTCGGCCTGGCTCGGCCTGGCCAGCCGAGGCAAGGTGCCTCGCCGGGGCGCGCGCTGGCGCGGCGGCGCAGCTCGGCCAGCGGCCGGCGGCCATCTCCGGCCTCGGCAGCGCAAGCGAGCGAGCGCAGGAGACGTGCGAGGAGAAGGCGAGCTCGGTAGGGTAGCTAGGCGAGGCTGGAGGGGAGAAGGAAGACGGATTCCATGGCGGCCGAGCACGGCGGCGCCATGGCCGTCGGCGGCGAGACGCAGGGAGGCCCAACCTGTGCTCGGAAGGCGGAGCAAGCTCGAGCGCGACTTGAAGGAAGGCGAGGCGGAGTTGCGGGCGTGAGTAATTGGAGAATGGCGCGGTGGTGTGGGAGTTTGACGCCGGCGGAGCTCGGGCGCGGCGAGGGCAGAGCTCGGGGCTCGCGGCTCTGGCGGAAGGAAAGGCAGCGCGGGAGGAGTGAAGGCAGAGCGCGTGCGACTGGCAGCAGGGCGCGCTCCTCTTCAAGCCCGCTAGCGCGCTGCGTGGTCAGAGCTAGCCGGGCGCGTGGCGGACACGCGGCGGGCGTCGCCTGACGCGGTCAGGACGTGGCGCGGCGACGGGCACGGCGCGCGGGAGAAGAAGGCGCGGCGCGCGGAGGCAGGCCGGGCTGGCACGGCGCTGGGCTAGGCCGAGGCGAGGCACGCGGCGTGCGGGGGCTCGCTGGGCCGGCTTCGGCTGGCAGGCCAGAAGCGAGGCGGCGGCCCAGACAAATAGAAATGGAATTTTTCAATATATTTTCAAGAAATTTTTAAATGCCATCTTTCAATCATTATTTTGAGCAAGAAAATGACCTCCTTTGAAAATGTACCAAAAATGAAAGTTGCTTAGAATTTAATTCCCTACAACTTTGCTTTTATGACCAAAGTCCAATTCTATCTAGATTTTTAAATTATAGAATCAAAGTTAAATTTTAACTCAAAAACCCTAATTTTGGGAATTTACTTTGGAAGCAAAGTTTTGAATTAATTTGAATACAAACCTTGCTCCAAAAATTTTGCTAAACAATTCTAGATGATTTACAAGCATAACCAACAGTTTCTACTCAACTAGCAAGCAAGAATCAGAGCAAAACAACTCTAATAAGTGTATGCATCATTTACTTTTCACAAACATGTTTCGTATGTTTCGAAGTAATGTTTCAGTTGTTATATGCAAGATTGCGCATGTATGAATAGGATGCTTGATGATGCACAATATGTATGATTAGCAATGCCTAAATGCAGGCATAACACCGGGGTGTTACAGCCCTCCCCCCTTATAAAAATCTCGTCCCGAGATTTGGGTTACGAACCATTTGTTATAAAATTCTTCATAAGCTTTTTGTAGATACTCTCCTGTTTCCCAAGTTGCATCTCCCTCATCATGATGATCCCACTGTATCTTGTATGTTTTCACCACACTATTCCGAGTAGCACGTTCCTTAGTGTCTAACACTCGGACTGGTTGCTCGCGATACACCAAATCTGATTTGAGTTGAATACCTCGAGGTTCTATTCTTTCCTCCGGAACACGCAAACATTTCTTGAGATGTGATACATGGAAAACTGGGAAAACGGTACTCATTGTCTCAGGTAACTCTAACTTGTAGGCTACCGGACCTCTTCATTCCAAGATCTTGTATGGTCCTACGAATCTCGCGGCAAGCTTTCTTCGAATTCCAAACCTTTTCTTCTTCATTGGCGTGACTTTCAGATAAACATAGTCACCAACTTCAAATGCAAGGGGTCTCCTTCTTCTGTCTGCATAGTTTTTCTGACGTGATTGGGCAGCTTTCATATTCTGCTGAATAATATGAACTTTCTTCTCGGCTTCTTCTACAAAGTCAATGCCATAATACCTTCTATCACCAGGCTCGATCCAATTCAATGGTGTTCTACATTTTCTGCCATATAAAGCTTCGAATGGGGCCATCTTGATGCTTTCTTGATAGCTATTATTATAAGAAAACTCAGCTAACGGTAACCATGACTCCCATGATCCCTTAGAAGACAATACACAGGCTCTCAACATATCCTCCAAAACAGCATTTACTCGTTCAGTCTGACCATCTGTCTGAGGATGATAAGCGGTACTGCGTATCAAACTAGTTCCTAAGCCTTTGTGTAAATGTTCCCAAAAATGAGCCGTGAACTGTGAGCCTCTATCAGACACTATGGTCTTTGGTATTCCATGTAACCTCACAATTTCTACGATATATCTCTCGGCATATTGAGGTGGTCGATAGTCTGTTTTGACAGGCAAGAAATGAGCGGTCTTGGTAAGATGATCCACAATTACCCATATCGAATCATGTCCTTTTTGAGTAGTGGGCAAACCCGTGATAAAATCTATGCTGAGGTCGTCCCACTTCCAACTAGGGACTGATAAGGGTTGCAACATACCGGCAGGTTTCATGTGAATGGCTTTCACTCGACAACATGTGTCACATCTGGCAACATATGCTGTAATTTCTTTCTTCATTTTGGTCCACCAATAGCGAGACCTTAGTTCATGATACATCTTACTACTTCCAGGATGGATAGATAGCTTAGAAAGGTGAGCTTCATCCATGAGTTTATTCCTAAGCTCTCGATCCTTGGGAACCACAAGACGGTCGTCAAACCACAACACGCCCTGTTCATCCACTTTAAAGTGTTGAGACAGCTTTTCTTTTATTTTCTCTTTGATGTGGAATATCCCTTTGTCAGTTTTCTGGCCTTCTATTATCTTACTCTCCAATGAGCAACTAATCTGAATACTATGTAACACAGCAGGATGCATTAGATCGAATCCATCTTCAAGTAATGACTGCACATTCAAGTAATGTGACTTTCTGCTCAAAGCATCTGCCACTACATTGGCTTTACCAGGATGATATTGCACATTCAAGTTGTAATCTTTGATCAATTCCAACCATCTACGCTGTCTCATGTTTAGCTCTGGTTGGGTAAAGATATACTTAAGACTCTTGTGATCCGTGAAAATATTGCACACATTACCAAGTAGATAATGTCTCCAAATTTTGAGGGCGTGCACAACTGCAGCAAGTTCAAGATCATGTGTTGGATAGTTGACCTCGTGCTTTCTCAACTGTCGTGATGCATAAGCAATGACTCTCCTTTCTTGCATAAGGACACAACCCAATCCAGTTTTTGATGCGTCGCAAAACACATCAAATGGTTTCTCAATATCTGGTTGTGCCAGAACCGGAGCAGTGGTCAACAGTTTCCGCAAAGTGTGGAAAGCTGCTTCACACTCTTCTGTCCACACAAATTTATGGTCCTTCTGAAGGAGGCTTGTCATTGGTTTGGCGATCTTCGAGAAATCTGGTATAAAGCGACGGTAATAACCTGCTAATCCTAAGAAACTTCTAACCTCAGGAACTGTGGTCGGTGCTTTCCAATTCATAACTTCTTACACCTTACTTGGATCGACTGAAACTCCATTCTCTGACAGAATGTGACCAAGGAAAGGAACTTCCTTCAACCAGAATTCGCATTTGCTAAACTTAGCATACAATTGATGATCTCTAAGTCTGGTCAAGACAGTTCTCAGATGCTCTTCATGATCTTTTTCGTTCTCGGAGTACACCAGAATGTCATCGATGAACACTACCACAAACTTATCCAATTCTGGCATGAAAACTGTATTCATCAAGAACATAAAGTATGCAGGAGCATTTGTCAAGCCAAAAGACATGACAAGATACTCATACAACCCGTATCTGGTGGAAAATGTAGTTTTCGGTATATCCTGTGGCCTAATCTTAATCTGATGATAACCGGATCTCAAATCTATTTTTGAGAATACCTTGGCCTTGGATAATTGGTCAAACAGAACATCAATGTGTGGCAAGGGATATTTATTCTTGATGGTCACAGCATTGAGTGACCTATAGTCTACGCACATTCTCAACGTGCCCTCTTTCTTTTTCTTCACAAACAAAGCGGGACATCCCCATTCAGACTTGCTTGGCCGAATAAACCCCTTTTTCGACAAATCTTCTAATTGCTTCTTTAGCTCAGCTAACTCATCTGGAGGCATCCGATAAGGTCTCCTTGAAATCGGAGCTGTTCCGGGGACTAGCTCGATTCCAAACTCAATCTCCCTATCTGGCGGAAGACCAGGTAGCTCATCCGGAAATACGTCCGGGAATTCACACACTATCGGAATCTGATGAATAGGTGTGACTGCCGTAGCACATGTAACACTTATAAGGTCTGTCCTTCGAGGCAATGGTACTTGGAAAGTACCCTCACCTAGGGGATCCTTAAGGGTAAGTACTCGACCTCCAGTATCTATGACTGCTCCCCAATCCTTCATCCAATTCATCCCTATAATGACATCCAAGACTAACCCAGGCATAACTATCAAGTTCACTCAGAACTTCCTGCTACCTAATTCAAGGGTTGCCCCTCGAACCATCTGGTTGGTCAAAACATCAGCCCCTGCTGAACTTATACGGTACCCATAACCCAATTCTGTGCATAGTTGTCCATGTTTCTGTGCAAATGCTTGACTCATAAAAGAATGTGATGATCCAGAATCAAATAGAACAACTGCAGGGTTTTCGTTGACAGGAAACTTACCAGCAGTGACGGGCTCTCCCTCTGGAATTTCATCCACTGTTGTACTATGCACTCTAGCATTATAAGTCTGCTGCTTCTTCTTAGGCGGGTACGGACAAAACCTCGAGAAATGACCGGGTTGATCACAGTTATAGCAGGGTCCTCTTACTATCCCGGCAGATCCCACAGCTCCCTTGGAACTGCCTTGTACCGCAGTTGCGGCTCCTTTGTTGGGCTGTACTGCCATCTTGTACGGCTTTTGAGGTCCACAGAAATTCTGACTTCTTGGCTGAGGTGGCCTGAATCTAGCGCCAGGTGCCGATGGGCGATAAGGAGGACGACCTCCCATAGGTGCCCTAGCTTGAGACGGCCCACCTTCAAAGGCTCTCTTGCGTGTCTTGGCTGCGGTGCTGGCGTTGTTATTCTTCTCCTGCTTCAGACAGTCGCTGATGAAGTCATTGAATCTGATGCGGTTGTTGATACCAACATGCTTCATCATTTTTGGATTAAGACCCCTCTTAAAACTGGCTATCCTTTTAGCATCTGTGTCAACCATGTCGGGAGCATAGCGACACAAGTTGTTGAAGGCATGCAGGTATTGCGTCATGGTTTTGGTGCCCTGGTTCAATGCCAGAAACTCTCCCAACTTCATCTCGGTCAGTCTGGGTGGAATATAGACTCCACGGAAGGCCTCAGCAAACTCTCTCCAAGAAATTTGAGCATTTGGAGGGAAGGTGGTGCGATGGTGCTTCCACCACATTCCCGCCGGTCCTTGCAATTGAAGTGCAGCATATTCCGTTTTCAGCACCTCAGTCATTCTCAACACACGGAATTTATCTTCCATCATGTTGATCCATTCCTCAGCATCAAGTGGCTCTGTTGCTTCCTTGAATACTGGTGGCCTGGTGTCCATGAAATCTTTGAAGCTGCTATATTGGTTCACTCCCATGCCACCACCTTGATTGTTACCACGTTGAACGTTGTTGGCGATGGTTCTGAGAAGATCCTCCATGTTCTTCTGAGATTGTTTCGTGTTGCGCTGACTCCCGAGCAGCTGTGCGAGGAACATTTCGGGGGTAAACGGGGGAGGAGGTGGCAAATGCGGTTCATGGGGAGGTTCATTGTTGTTGCTGTGGTTTCCACCACCACCACCACCGGTCCCCGCACCGTTGGCACCGGGCTCAGCGGCCTCATACGTGGTTCGGCGAGTGTTTGTCATCTGCATATTTCAGCAACAAGTACGATTGAGTGACGCTGTAATAATTGCGAGTGAAGGAAAAATTATGCCATACTGAATTTACTGGAGAGAATAAATTCATACAATAAAAATAGAGGCACAACAATCGCATTCCAATTAAAACAACAGCACTTAATCGAATTACTCCAACGGCAAACATTGCGTCCATACAATCACATTGCCAGCATACATACACTGGACTTTTTATGCGTTCAGATATCGCATTCTAAAATCAAGTTCCAACCATATGCCAAGTCTCATACATTCGAAGCAACATACGATAGATTACATGCCAACAAAAGAAAGGTCATCGCGACAAGACCTAGATACTAGCACAAAGCAACTAGCCTACTCCTCGGGGCCATCGTCGGGATCGGAGACGTCACCATCGCCCCCAGGTGAAACTGTAGGCTCGTCCTCGTTGTCGTTGTCAACGTCCATACCAGCGACGTTCGGTGGAGCATATGGGCCAACCCCATTGTAGGGCGCGTGAAACTCCTCGTGCAAGTAGCCGTTGTATTCCTCTAGCTCATCGACCCTCTGCAGCAGAAGGTTTCTTGCGTTCCAGGCTTCATTCCTTTCTTGAACCAACTGTCCAATCATGCGGTCTGCATTGTTGTTGGCTTGAGTCAACGTATGCACTCGCTGCATAGCTCTATCACCTCTCTCAACCGCTTGGTCTCGCTGTAAGTTCATATCAGCCAACTGCTCCTGCAAGCTAGCTATAGCTCGTGCCTGTCTCTTCTTCTGCTTCTTCCCTTTGAGCTTATCCTCACTACGCAAGCCAGTCAAAGTCCAGTAGGTACTCTCGAGACCCTCATACGCTCTGATGGCGGCGAACATAGCACTCATTGCCTGGTTGTCGCTAGCCTATCCCTCAGCTGGACCTCTGACCAATGCACTTCCTTGAGGCTAAACCCAAATGGCATCGCGAGGATCATCCCTAGGAAAAGTACCAGCTAGAGCTGTAGCAAGCTCACTGGGAAATCTGCTCATAATGTCCCTAATGACACGGAAGGCTGCTCCCTCTGCACCCTCAGCTGGAGTGCGACCCTCAAACTCCAAATGCCAACCATCCCAATCTAGAGCATCACTGAGAGCAGGAACCGTGATCTCCACCACTGCAAGTCCATCATCTGCTAACTGGCTTTCATTCCAAGAGTACACCGGCTCTTGACCCTCTGGGTACCCCACATCATGGAGCACTCTCCAAAGCAAAGTTGGCATGCCAAACTCGCTCAAGAAGGTGTCCGTGGTGCGGTGCTCCCTTAGGGCCAACGGACGTCGAGGTGCTCTTCCTCCGGTGGACTTACGGGCGGTCTGCTTCGTGCGGGCCATCTGTAGCAAAAGTTCTCTTATTACTTTGGGGAAACATATTTTAGGTGATACACTTTTATCAAAATGAGATAATCAATTTATAAGGGGAGGTATGCACGAGATGAATGAGATGCCCAAGTAACATGATGTATGTACGGTTCGTACGTTCTCACAAACTTAGGAAATAATAATTTCTAACGACGAATTCGGTGGCATAACAACGATCTCTCAAATACGTAGTTAATACGTTCTACACGATAGCGTTGTTATGTACCTGCAGAAGATCCATTCCAGCCCAATTCCCAATGAATGCATAAAAGCAGTAAAGTTTTATCTACACGCTCTACACGAATCCCCAGATACGTGTACAACGGTAGTAACTACCCGAACCATCGTCCTATTGACGGCATCGCCTCCACCGACGGAAGACCCTTACATGGGACACCTTTGTAAAACATGCGTAGAACATGTAATTACTCCAGCATCATATAAGCATTCACCCTAGATCGGCAGTGTATCCGATCATGCTCTCACAACTCACACTTACCGAGGCGTAGAGGCAAATGATCCATTCATTACCACTCAAACAAGTGGCACTCATACAATAGCACGCCGTATGAGCGACGAAAGAGAAATATGATGCAAGAACCCCAGTCAGTACTTAATTAAGCCACCTAAAGACCTTAACTGGGCATAAAGGATATGATCACTGGCACACTTTATAGTTTTTAAAAGCACGTTTTCCAAATGCCTTTTTGTTTTAAATACACTTGTGAACAGTAACACGCTAAACCATGCTCTGATATCAGCTGTGACAGAACCGACCAATTATACGAAATTAAGTGAGAAAATCATCCACTAGAGCAGACGATTTATCCAACTTAAGCCCGTATAACCCGGTAGTCCGTGAAATCACGAAGGATTTCAAACCAACTCATGTCCCAGCCATGATCGTAGTAAGTTTAGCGGTCACCATCACATATTACATAAAAGTTCGTGGTCTTAGATACATCAGAGTTTAAACATAGTTATTACAAACCAGTTCGAATAAAAGTAGCGGAAGTCATTTGTTCAAACCACACACACACTCACGCGGAGTTTAAATACAGTGCCAGCGGATGATCATCTCCAACAAAAGCATTAGATGAGACGTAAGGAATGACCATGCCCATGGTCCTAAGCATCACCCATCGCAGGATAAAGGCAGTTGATACAGTAGCCATAATACATCTGCCCATCTGCAACAAGTGGGAATAAAACCCTGAGTACGAGAAGGTACTCAGCCAGACTTACCCGACATAACCGAAAATAAATGACACCAAGGATTATGAAGGGCTTTATAGTAGGGTAGCTGACTCATTTGCAAAAAGAAGCATTTTTAGCATTTCAAGAACCTTTCTAAAAGCATTATTGCCAAGTGAATTATTATTAACCTGTCAACTAGATTTGCACCTATGCTAGAGTAATCATGTGATTAAGCAGATAATGATAACCAATGATCATTAAACAATTTCCATACTGTCATATTCACTATAAGTGTCCAAGTGTTCCATAACATTTACTACGATGAAGTAACTCAAGTCAAGTGCTCACTATCCAGGAGCGATGGCGATTCGAATCGATTCCTAACCAGCTGGTGATTTATTCCTTACACAAACCTCACTCACCCGCTAAAGTGAGATATTGATCACCGAGTCAACTTTCTAGGAATCTCGAGTTTGCTAGGAACCACATGTACCCGGGGGCCGACCGACTGCACTTTGGTCTTATCATCCCGCCCCCGTGTCCTACCACACCTGCTCCGGTACAGTGCGTTGCGGGCAATCTACTCGGCCCGAAAAATCTCCCAGCTTCGCGGTCGGAAGGTACTTTATCCGGCCAGCTAAATGTAAGGCATGCGTTCAACATGACTCGAGGCCCAACAACGGTCGGTCCTTAATCGACACAGACGGAAACACTACAGTCCAAAACTCTGCAAGTCTCCGTCCGGTCTCAACTTCATTTAACACTTAGTTATACCATGACTTCATAGTCATCCAAGCAGATCCAGGTAACCACCTATAGCTCGCAGGTGACAGGAAATCACCTGACTTCTACCGGTCTAAGCCAGCTAAGCATTGACTCGACTGCGGATACCAGGGTAACAAGGATATAGTATAACAAAGGTAAGCAAGGTATAATGCAGCAACGGTTGCAAACAACTCCTGAACGTAATGCATCAATTTAAAGTAAAGTATTTAATTAAATAATTGCAAACCGGGAGAAAATGCTCCGGGGCTTGCCTCTCTCGAAGGAGATCGGACGGTGATCGGGGCACTCCGGAAGTTCCTCAACGTCCTCCTCGTCGACTTCTGGCACTTCCTGCTGCTGCACCTCGAGCTGCTCCTCGGGTATGATGACTAGGTTCTCGGTTTGTGATCCTGTATGATGCAATGCGCGTAAGTGATTATGCAAACGGTACATCGAAGGAGATGAATGTAATGGATATGTTGAAATGCAAGGTAGTCAACATCATCCAAGAACTATACTACAAGCACATGTCATCTACTGCATTCTCTTCTACTACTAATATGTTAAGTTAACATACCTTATGAAATGCTTCAAAGATACACCAAAGCTTTACTAATTTCCTAATCACACTTAAAGCAACACTTGCTTAAACTCTAATTAATAATAGGTTTGAATAGCAACATATATTTTTGATGTTACTAAAAATCTGAGAAAATTACAGTAGCATACTACTACCCTAAACAGACTACCATAAAAATTTCATGGAATTTGGATAAATAAACTATCCTACACAAAAATGACAAGCTATAGCATAAAAATGAGCATGAAATTACTTTGTACTATGAAAAGTGTCAAACAACAGAATTAGTATTTTTCCTAGGTTCTTAATAGCATATAATGACTGTACAAAAATTATCACATGCATGTTTTATACAAAGTTTGCTCTCTAACAAAAATAACAGAATTCAGCCATTAAAGGTACTTGAACTACACCTCAAAATTTTCCACAACACATGCATGAAACATATTTTTCCTAAGAAGTACATGACACTAGAAGATTAACAAACTTAGAATCATATTTTTCTGAATCCTATAGATTTTTCTACAAATTTTTCAAGTTATCAGCAATATTCATGATTAAATAAAGTTCCACAGAAAAGTATTTCAAAAATGGCATGCAATAATTTTCCCTAGTAGATCTGATGATAAGGAACCTAGCAAAATTTGTTTCAACAAATTTGGAGCAACTTTGAGTATCCAAATATTTTGCAAACCATTTCTGTTTTCAAATAATAATGAATAAATTGAAAACAAATCATTTAAATGCTACTGGGCCGGCCTGCGGAAATGAACTGGCCCACGGCCACAGCCGGCCTGCGCGGCCCGAGCGCGAGGGAGGGGGACGGCCCAACAGGGCGTCAGCCCTCGGCCTGGCTCGGCCTGGCCAGCCGAGGCAAGGTGCCTCGCCGGGGCGCGCGCTGGCGCGGCGGCGCAGCTCGGCCAGCGGCCGGCGGCCATCTCCGGCCTCGGCAGCGCAAGCGAGCGAGCGCAGGAGACGTGCGAGGAGAAGGCGAGCTCGGTAGGGTAGCTAGGTGAGGCTGGAGGGGAGAAGGAAGACGGATTCCATGGCGGCCGAGCACGGCGGCGCCATGGCCATCGGCGGCGAGACGCAGGGAGGCCCAACCTGTGCTCGGAAGGCGGAGCAAGCTCGAGCGCGACTTGAAGGAAGGCGAGGCGGAGTTGCGGGCGTGAGTAATTGGAGAATGGCGCGGTGGTGTGGGAGTTTGACGCCGACGGAGCTCGGGCGCGGCGAGGGCGGAGCTCGGGGCTCGCGGCTCTGGCGGAAGGAAAGGCAGCGTGGGAGGAGTGAAGGCAGAGCGCGTGCGGCTGGCAGCAGGGCGCGCTCCTCTTCAAGCCCGCCAGCGCGCTGCGTGGTCAGAGCTAGCCGGGCGCGTGGCGGACACGCGGTGGGCGTCGCCTGACGCGGTCAGGACGTGGCGCGGCGACGGGCACGGCGCGCGGGAGAAGAAGGCGCGGCGCGCGGAGGCAGGCCGGGCTGGCACGGCGCTGGGCTGGGCCGAGGCGAGGCGCGCGGCGTGCGGGGGCTCGCTGGGCCGGCTTCGGCTGGCGGGCCAGAAGCGAGGCGGCGGCCCAGACAAATAGAAATGGAATTTTTCAATATATTTTCAAGAAATTTTTAAATGCCATCTTTCAATCATTATTTTGAGCAAGAAAATGACCTCCTTTGAAAATGTACCAAAAATGAAAGTTGCTTAGAATTTAATTCCCTACAACTTTGCTTTTATGACCAAAGTCCAATTCTATCTAGATTTTTAAATTATAGAATCAAAGTTAAATTTTAACTCAAAAACCCTAATTTTGGGAATTTACTTTGGAAGCAAAGTTTTGAATTAATTTGAATACAAACCTTGCTCCAAAAATTTTGCTAAACAATTCTAGATGATTTACAAGCATAACCAATAGTTTCTACTCAACTAGCAAGCAAGAATCAGAGCAAAACAACTCTAATAAGTGTATGCATCATTTACTTTTCACAAACATGTTTCGTATGTTTCGAAGTAATGTTTCAGTTGTTATATGCAAGATTGCGCATGTATGAATAGGATGCTTGATGATGCACAATATGTATGATTAGCAATGCCTAAATGCAGGCATAACACCGGGGTATTACAAAAGTGAATGGAGGGTCAAATGTTGACCGAACGCTAGTTCCGGTGTGACCGGACGCTGGCGCAGAGTTCGGTCAGTTCATTTGATCAAGGTGAAATCGTCTGGTGCGACCGGATGCTGAGAGGTGAGCGACCGGACGCTGGGTGTCAGTGTCTGATTGACTCCAGTAAGGGTCTGGAGAGGGAAAATCCTAATCGGACGTGTCTGGTCAGTACTGACCGGACGCTGATCAGGTTCTGGCTACTGACCGGATGCTGAGCAGCAAAGTGATCGAACTCTGGGTTCCAGCGTCCGGTCAACATCACTAAGGTTCCAGAGGGCAGTTTTTGTGACCAAACGTGTCCGATCAGTGCTGACCGGACACTGGCCAGCGTCTGGTCACAACTTAACTGCTCGACTGCAGGGAGAACTGACCGGAGCGTCCAGTCACCTTGACCGGAGCGTCCGGTCACCCCGTAGAGGCACATAACGGTTCATTTTGAATGATGGGTTATAAATACTTCCTCTTTTCACTCAAGGGATCACTTTTGCTCATTCCAATAGCTGAGAAACACACTTGAGAGTGCCAAGAAGAGCAAGGTCCTAGTGAGGTGATTGAGATTTGAGAATCTAAGAGTGAGACCTCATTAGTGAAAGCAAGAGTAGCAAAGTGTGCATCCACCCTTCTCATTAGGTTTGTCGTGGTCAAGTGAGAGTTCGTGCTTGTTACTCTTAGTGATCACCATCACCTAGACGGCTTGGTGGTGATTGGGAGCTTGGTGATCATCCGACGAAGCTTGTGGATGACACAACTCAAGTTGTGAGCGGTTGTGGGTGATTCACTGCGATGGAATGTCAAAGAATCAACCCGTAGAGAGCACTTGATCCTTGCGTGGATCAAGGGGGAGCTACACCCTTGCGTGGGTGCTCCAACGAGGACTAGTGGGGAGTGGGGACTCTCTGATACCTCGGCAAAACATTGCTGCGTTCCTCCTTCTCTCTTTACTTTGAGCATTTACTTTGAGCATTTACTTTAAGCAATTCAATTGTTATCTTTACATTCATAGAATTTCCATGCTAGAGTAGGATTGGAACTTAGGTTGCAAGACTTTTTGTGCGGTAGAACATTAGAAACACTTTCTATGCACAAGGGGTGAAGTGGGCTAACCGTAGGGTTTGATTATTACAAAGAAATTTAGAATTAGCCCAATTCACCTCCTCTCTTGGGCATCTTGATCCTTTCAATTGGTATCAGAGCCTTGTGCTCATATATTTAGACTTAACCGTCTAGATAAAGATGTCTTACGGGGATGGTCCTCCTTCTATCTTTGAGGGGGATGATTTTCTATATTGGGAAATCCTCATGGAGGCGTATTTAGAGGCTCTAGATGTTGGAATACTTAGAGCTGCCTCACAACGCTTCCCAAAACCTCGGGATGCCACACACCTATAAGGCGATGAGGTGAATTACGAGAAATAGAATACAAAGGCTCGAAACACCATCTTTAGAGGTATTTGCAAAGATGTGTTCAACCGGATGAGCAACCACAAAGACACCCATGCACTATGGTCGGATATTTGTGCGCTCCATGAGGGAACAAAGAGCGAGCATGAGGAACGCTATCATCTTGTCATGAAAAAGCTAAATTCATTTGAAATGCTTTCTAAAGAGAGTGCTAATGAAATGTACTCACGCTTGAATGTCCTTGTAGAGGAAGTCAATGGGCTTAGACTTACTCAAATGCAACCATCCAACGTTGTAAGAAACATTTTGAGTGTCCTCCCCATTGACAAATATGGGCATATTGTGACCGTGCTTCATCAAGGTGATCTTTCCACCGCTACACCGACACAAATCTTAGGAAAGATCAATGCTCATGAGATGTACATGCACATCACACCACAAGATGGCTCATCCTCTACTAAGAAGAAAGACAAGGACTTAGCATTCAAAGCTAGCTAAGAGAAGGGCAAAGCAAGGTTTGAGTATGAGAGCTCATGTGATGATAAAATTGATGATGCAAGTCTTGCTCTCATAGTGAGAAGAACCGCCAAGATGCTAAAGAAGCTTAACAAGAGTGGCATCAAGTTTGATGGTAAGAAAAAGAAGTTCTTCACTAGCTCTAGAAGGAAACCAATCTCAGAGATGGATTGCTACAATTATGAAGAACTTGGTCATCTTGCACACCAATGCACAAAGCCCAAGAAAGACAAGCACAAGAACAAGTACAAGGGCAAGAAAGATGACTCAAGTAATGAAGAAGAAGATGAGAAGAAGAAAAACAAGCCATACAAGAAGAAGGATGGCAAGAAGAAGGACTTCTACAAGAAAAAGAAGAATGGCAAGGCATACATCATCGGTGATTGGCTCACGGACATTGATTCATCAAGTTGCTCATCCGATGATGATAGTGATAATGAGAAGGTGGTCGCCATTGTGATTGACTCTTCATCATCTTCACCGATACCACCGCCATCATCCTCTACACACCTATGCCTTATGGCCAAAGGTGAACGTAAGGTATCAAATGATGATGATAGTAGTGGTGATGATCATGCTAACAATGATGATAGTGATAGTGATAGTGATGATGATGAATATGAAACACCTTCATATGATGATCTTGTTAAATTGCTAAATCAATATACTAAGATCATTAGAAAGACTAGAGCTAAAAATGACAAGCTAGAAGCTAAGAATGATTCTCTTTTAGCTAAATGTGATGTAGCCAAAAAGGCTAGTGTTGAGCTTAGAGAAGCAAATGATGTTGTGTCATCCAAACTCAAGGAGCTCAAATCTTCTAAGAAAGAGCTTAAAGATAAATATGATAAACTTGAGAGGATACACAATGAGCTCATCACTAGCCATAATATGCTAAAAGATGAATATACCAATCTTATGATTAATCATGATAATATTGTCATTGCTCAAGATTTTTTTCCAATGAGCCACATGATGCTACTAACGATATTGTTAAGATTGATATAGCTACATCATGTGATGATTTGATCATTGAGAGCATTGGGCAAAGTTCTAGTAGCAAGGGCAAGCAAGTGGTTGAGACCGATAATTATGATGAGTATATCAAGCTCAAGAATGACAATGAAAAGCTAAAGAAAGATCTTGAAGAGCTCAAAACCACCAACACTATAGTGCTAGAAACTCTTGATCATGATGGTGACTTGATTCTTGAGAATGAGAAGCTCAAAGAAGAGAACAAGAAACTCAAGGAAGAGAAAAACAGTGATGCACTCAAGGAAGAGAACAAGAAGCTCAAGTTGGAGAAAGAGCATCTTAAGATTGGATTGAGCAAATTCACAAGAGGCAAGCATCTTCAAAGTGAGCTACTAATGAACACCATCATGAAGATAGATAAAAGTGGTATTTGATACTTGGCGAACCAAGAGAAGAAGGCTCAAGCTCAACAACAACATAAGTCAAAGCCAAAGCCAAAGAGATATTTTATGTGTGGACAAGAAGGTCACTTTGCCCATGAGTGTCAAACTCCACCACCACAACCCTTGCCCAAGCATGCTAGACCTTTTGCTTTCAATGCTCATTACATGCTTAGAAAGGATTCTAGGAGCTCAAAACCACCTCCTAACAAGAATAGGCCTAAGAAAATTTGGGTAGCAAAGTTACTTGTTGAGAAGGTGAAGGGCCTCAACAAGTTTGAGTTCCTAAAGCTTGATCTCTTGTATGTAGGTGAACTACAAGACCGATAGAAGTCATTGGGTAATTGATAGTGGTTGCACACAACTTATGACTGGTGATCCTTGTATGTTCACCTCACTAGATGAAGAAGTAGATGGACAAGAAAGAAACACATTTGGAGATAATTCAAAGGGCAAGGTTAAAGGATTGGGCAAAATGGTAATATCAAATGATCATTCAATCTCAAATATGTTATATGTTGCTTCATTGAGCTTCAACTTGCTATTCGTTGGATAATTGTATGATCTTGGCTTTCAATGCCTATTTACCAAGAAGGAAGTGGTTGTATCCAAGAAAGATGATGATCAAGTGATATTCAAGGGATTTAGATACAACAACCTATATCTAGTGGACTTCACCTCTAAAGATGCTAATTTGAAGACTTGCCTATTTACCAAAATAACACTTGGGTGGCTATGGCATAGAAGACTTGCTGATGTTGGGATGAGTTCACTTAAGAATCTAATGAAAAATGATTTGGTGAGAGGGTTGAAGGATGTGAAGTTTGAGATGGACAAGCTTTGTAGTGCATGTCAAGCCAGCAAGCAAGTTGCAAATACTCATCCTACAAAACCTTTCATGTCAACCACAAGAGTACTAGAACTCCTTCACATGGACTTATTTGAACCAACAACATACAAGAGTTTGAAAGGAAATCTTTATTGTCTTGTGATTGTTGATGACTATTCAAGATACACATGTGTGTTCTTCCTTCATGACAAATCCGAAGTTGCATAATGCTTCAAGAAGTTTACCAAGAGAGCACAAAATGAATTTAAAGTGAAGCTCAAGAAGATTAGAAGTGACAACGATAAAGAATTTGACAACACCAATATAGAAGCCTATTGTGATGAAGTTAGGATCAAGCATGAGGTCTCCACAACATATACTCCTCAACAAACTGGTGTAGTTGAGAGAAAGAACTAGACATTGATCACTCTTGCAAGAATAATGCTTGATGAGTATAACACTCCCAAAGCTCTATGGGTGAAAGCTATCAACACCGCTTGCTATGCATCCAGCTGTCTATTCCTTAAAAAGTTTCTTGGTAAGACACCTTACGAGTTGCTCAATAAGAAGAAGTCGGATGTCTCCTTCTTTAGGGTGTTTGGTTACAAATGCTACATCTATAAGAAGCGGCAACACCTAGAGAAGTTTCAAAGACGTTGTGATATTGGTTTTCTTGTTGGTTACTCATCAAAGTCCAAAACATATAGAGTATTTAGTCATGCCACCAACTTGGTTGAAGAAACATATAATATGGAATTTGATGAATCTAACGGCTCCCAAGGAGCACATAAGAATCTTAATGATGTAGGTGATGAACCATTGAGGGAGGCCATGAAGCATATTCTGGTTGGAGACATCAAGCCTAATGATGATAAAGATGATGTACAAGTGATCAATCCACCTTCTTCATCAAATGTGCCACAAGATGATGATAAAGATGAGAGAGTACAAAATAAAGACACTCATATCTCCCATGAGCAAATGGTGACACAAGCACATGATGTTGATGCTCCACAACCTCCCCCTCAAGTGGTTGATAGAATAAATTCATCTATACTACAAGCTCATCCACAAGATCTTATCATAAGGAGTCCATCAAAGGGAGTAATGACTCGCTCTCAAAAGCTTGCTTCTTTTATTGAATATCACTATTTTGTCTCTTGCTTTGAGCCTACTAAGGTAGAAGAAGCTCTTCAAGATCTGGATTGGATAAACACCATGCATGAAGAGTTGAACAACTTCACCCGCAATGAAGTGTGGACTCTTGAAGAGCGACCACAAGGTGCAAGAGTCATTGGAACAAAGTGGGTGTTCCACAATAAGCAAGATGATCAAGGCATTGTTGTGAGGAACAAGGCAAGACTAGTTGCAAAGGGGTTCTCTTAAGTTGAAGGTTCGGATTTTGGAGAGACCTTTGCATTGGTTGCAAGACTAGAAGCCATCCGTATCCTCCTTGCATATGTATCACATCATGAAATGAAACTATATCAAATGGATATGAAAAGTGCATTTTTAAATGGCTTTATTAATAAACTAGTCTATGTTGATCAACCTCCTAGGTTTGAAGACCCTAGATATCTCAATCATGTTTATAGGTTGTCCAAGGTGTTATATGGGCTTAAGCAAGCCCCAAGAGCTTGGTATGAGCGCCTTCAGGATTTTCTCATTGAGAAGGGCTTCACCATTGGGAAGGTCGACACCACACTATTCACCAAGAAGCTTGATGGACACATCTTTATTTGTCAAGTGTATGTTGATGATATTATCTTTGGATTATCAAATGAAGATTCTTGCAAAGAGTTTGGTGAATTGATATCAAAGGAGTTTGAGATGTCAATGATTGGAGAGCTTACATTCTTTCTTGGTTTTCAAGTCAAGCAAATGAGAGAAGGGATTTTCATCTCTCAAGAGAAATATAAGTCAATTAAGATACCAATGCTAACTAATGGACATCTCGACCTAGATGAGGGAGGTAACATGGTTGATCAAACTATCTACCGCTCTATGATTGGTAGCTTGCTATATTTAACTGCATCTAGGCCCAACATCATGTTTAGTGTATGTATGTGTGCTAGATTTCAAGCTAATCCTAAGAAAACTCATTTGATAGCCATTAAAAGAATCCTTAGGCATCTCAAGCACACACCAAGCATTGGCCTTTGGTATTTCAAAGGAGCTATATTTGAACTAGTTGGATATTTCGATTCGGATTATGCTAGTTGCAAAGTTGATAGAAAAAACGCATCCTGAGGGTGCCATTTGCTTGGTAGATCACTTGTGTCTTGGTCCTCCAAGAAACAGAATAGTGTGGCCTTGTCCACCGTCGAAGCGGAATACATTGCCATGGGTGCTTGTTGTGCACAAATACTTTATATGAAGCAAACTTTGCTAGACTATGGTGTAGTTCTAGAAAAAGTACCTCTTTTGTGCGACAATGAAAGTGTCGTAAAACTTGCAAATAATCTGGTTCAACACTCTCGCACCAAGCACATAGATATCCGCCATCACTTTCTTATAGATCATGTTGCAAAGAATGATATTTCATTAGAAGGTGTAAGGACCGAGGATCAATTGTCGGATATCTTCACTAAACCGCTAGATGATGCAACTTTTTATCGATTGCGGAATGAGCTCAATGTTCTTGATTTTAGCAACTTTACTAGAAAATGAGCTTGTATTGTCCCTTGCATTGCATTATAATATACAACATATTTAATCTTTGGTAATGCATATAGGGCTTGTCTAACATGATTAAGATAACCACCGTAAAGTGTGTGAAGAAGCTTAACCTTGGATCAAACTTGGCAAGCAACTAGATTTACTTTCAAGTATTACATTACATATGCATAAATGTTGTTTTGTCATTTCTCTTCAATCACCCTTTTATTGCCTATTTTCTTAAAAATAATTATAGCCTAAGGCAAAATATTTTAAAAAATTTAAGGGTTTGAGAGAGGTCACTCACATCAGTCCCAATTGGTATTTATTTGGATCTTATTGAAGTTGGGATTTGATTGGGAACAGGCAGCATGAAGGACTTTGAAGATTTGCTGGAAAAGAGTGACCGGACGGTGCACCGGACTCTGAAGTCCAGCGTTCAGTCAGTTCACAG
This sequence comes from Miscanthus floridulus, assembly GCF_019320115.1. Taxonomy (NCBI): domain Eukaryota; kingdom Viridiplantae; phylum Streptophyta; class Magnoliopsida; order Poales; family Poaceae; genus Miscanthus; species Miscanthus floridulus. Next base: position 26,655,620 of record NC_089581.1, on the reverse strand, counting down.
GAGGTGAACCTTGCTGCGATGGAGTGACCGTACTCTGCTGTTCAGCGTCCAATCAGAAGGTGTTCCTACGTCCAGTCGAGCGAAGACAAAGGAGACAGGTTAGACCGGACTTTGGCTGCATTCGGTCAGTGGTGATCGGACGCATCCGGTCGCAATTCCAAGGCTTTTGGACCTCTCTGGAATCGACTGGACTCTAGGTGGCAGCGTCCGATCATTGCCACCGGAGCGTTCGGTCGATTGAAAACGTGCGGGATTCAAACTCTTCTCTCCGTTTCCTTATCTACGCCATTGGGGACCCCATATAACCGCAGCGTCGTCGTGACCTAATCCCGTACCCTGCACCGACATCACCATCGTCCGTGCCCTAGTTGTCGAGTCGTCGCACCCGCGCCTCCACAGCTCGCCGCACCGCCCTGCTCCCACGCCTACGCCGCCACGACCTCACCCCACGCTACTGCCCAATGACCGTGCCCGTGCCTTCATGCTGCCACACCACCGCACCCCAAGCCACCGTGCCCTACTCATGCTGTGCCCACGCCACTGCTCGCCCGTGCAGTGCCCTAGCGCCACCATGCTAGTGCCCTACTCCAGTGCCGCCGTGCCGCCAACTTCACCAGTGCCACCACCAGAACCCTGCCTGAACCCTAGCCGCCAATTCACCATGCAGTGCCAACCCTAGCCTTGCATTGTCGATCCAGTGTTTCCCTGATTCGTTCTTCTTCTCTTCAATTCGTTAGTTTGTCAGGTAGCAAGCCCTTGTTTCCAATTTCGTATCTATTCCTTGCTTTCTTAGGGTTTCGTATCTCTAGATTTATATTGAAATTATTCATATATCTGATCTATTCTAACATGCAGTGAGTCGGTGTTTTTGAGATCTCATTGGCAGGTGTCAGTCAACTCAGGGCCAAGCTTGCATGTACGGATCGAGGCCAAGCCTCAAAAGTGACAGTTGGTAGTTGATTCTTCTTAGTGCAGTTGTTCTTTTCAGCTCCATCAGATGGCTCGTGTCAATAATGTCAGAGGTGGTCCCTGTGATGAGGATATGAGGGCCCCACCTCGCCTGCCTTCTGAGTCAAAAGGCATGGCGACGAAGAAGCTTGCAATGAAGAAGCACAAGTATCCAGATGCTGATACAACGAGAGTAGCCGCAGTTGCAAACGCCATAGAGCACAGAGGTAGGAGGTGCTAGGAGTGGTGTAGTCATTGTAGATCAGCTTTCACCAGCTCAGAGGGTCGCTGTCCAGGAGGTACAGCGTCATCATGGTGATCTAGCTAGGATAGCCATGGTTGGAGGATGGCGTGTCGCTATTGATGAGAGTCCGCCTTAGGGGTAGTCATAGCAGGAGCCATAGCCAGCAGAGCAGACTCAGGAGGGAGTGTAGTCCGAGGAGACAGAGTCAGCACCTCAGCCATAGTTATGCCGCTCTGGTCGTACTCGTACCTAGGTGACACCGAGGGCAGAGACACAGCGGAGGGGTTCTTGTCCACCACCTAGACCATAGGGTCCGCCTCCAGTGACTCACTTGGATTTGAGGGCTACCACGGCCAAGTAGGTGCAACAACTCAGGTTTGTTCAGTTTAAGGAGTGATTTCCGCCGAGGCGGGATGAACGTGCATTAGAGGGCTTCTACACACCACTGTAGGATGATTTTTACCATGCATATCTTAACAGTGGGGCTATATTCAGATCACAGAGGGTGTGCAACATTGAGTCTATTGTAGCAGCAGCTGGAGAGCATATTCACCCTTACCTATCCTACTTGCCAGGGCTGACAGACTTACTTGGACGGACAGGCTTATATGTTCCATCTTAGGTCCGTGAGTTTTATGCTACACTTTGGATTGACCCGCAGCACAAATTTATACATTTTGCTTTCAGAGGCAGAGATTATAGGCTAATGAGCTTTTGGGTCAGAGAGATACTCAGGCTTTAGGAGCAGCCCATCTGGTTACATGAGGTGTGCTATGGACAGACAGAGCCTCTCAAATGTCCTCATGACGGTCTTGTACCCCCTACAGATCTAGTCCACCATTACTTCATAGAGCCTTTCGGTGAGGGGTCGAGCAGAACACCTAGAGACCTCACTCCTATAGCTAGAGTGCTTGATGCTACTATGAGGAGGACCTTGCTTTCGAGGATGGGATACTGTGAGGGCCTGACTCGCATACATTTATGGCTACTGAACTCTCTGATGTAGCAGCCTATATTTAATATTTGGAATCTCCTACTGTCAGAGATGGAGAATACTATTGTAGAGGGGTTCAGATGTCACCGATAGTTGCCCTATGCCCACTGGATTACTTTTTTGATACATAGGGCAGTTACAGTGAGGCCACCTGAGATACTAGCAGAGTACAATGGTGCTACTATAGAGTTCCCTACATACAACATGACTCAGATGCTCTGCCACAGTGCAGTGAGGCCACCTAGCCAGCTGCGCCATCGCCCAGAGGTGCCTAAGACTATAGCCCAGTAGGATGAGACCATCAGGGGTATAGCAGCTATAGAGGAGGAGGAGCTTGATGCTCAACAAGAGGGGATGGTCGAGAGCGACCCTAGTGACAGCTCAGATGATGACTACTAGGCTATCCCTTAGATGCCTCCACGATAACATGACCATGAGGTCGGTAGCTCCAGTTCAGCTCCACCTACACCATAGACAGACCCCGCTCTTCTTGCTATACTTGAGCATATGAGGCAGGATTAGGCTCATCAGGTCTAGGAGACCGCTACTATATTTGCACAGTTCTAGACTAGGCAGGATGAGTTCTAGTGATAGCAGCAGGCTATACAGCTGCAGCAACAGCAGGCTATGCATCAGCAGTAGCTCCTCATGCAACAGTAGATCCTTGGATTTATGCAGCATGTTGTGATAGCTATTGGGGCTCCACCACCACAGCCTTCACCCTAGATCGGCCAGCCTACCACCACTTCTACGACTCTAGCTTTACAGCTCAATGGACTTCAGAGTCAGGGACAGCCACTAGCATAGTTTCCTTCTCCTATAGAGTAGGTGTCCTAGTGGTTTGCCTCGCCAGTGCCAGCCCCATAGTTCATACCTTTTTAGATGGGCTTCACACCGGCTTAGACTTCCTCGCTGCTAGTGCTAGATATCACACTTTCTAGGAGCCTTGGTGCTACCTTCAGTGAGTTGATAGGGTAGCCTACTCCACCATATCTACATGTCCCAGGTCCTTCCACAGTTGCACCTATTACCAAGACTACAAAGACGCTCCCTTCTTCAGTTGCAACATCAGAGCCACTTGCTATGGTCATACCTACAGAGTCTCAGGCCGCCCCAGTCCCTGATCTGACCTAGACCACTTTAGCATCGCTTCTAGCTACAGAGGGTTAGACAGCTCAGAGCTTAGGATCAGATGATGATGGCACACAGTTCTAGCTCGCTCCTCATACCTTAGCGCTCGACTCATCCACTACAGCCTTGCCGACCGACCCTTAGGTTTTGGTGTTTGACGCCAAAGGGGGAGAGGAATCGAGTATGTTAGACTTAGGGGGAGCGACTTATCTAAGGGTAGTTTAGCTTATCTATTATATTTGGTTTTTATGTGTGATACACTATTATGCATTCGTGTTTTTACTTTTATGCATCAAACTATATTTATGTGATAGTGATATCTATATGATCGTGATATTTGACATGTGTGCTCTCTACTTTGAATTAATTATATGTCATATCACTTGTGTTATGCTCATTTGCTTTGCTTCTGCGTTTTACTCCGATGCAAATGAGCTTTATTACTTGTACTCATACTTATTTCATATCTTTGGAGTATATTATGTTGGCTTGGGTCATATAAGCTTGCCTAACTCTTTTGTTCTTATTGACAAAAGCTTATATAAACCAAGCATGTTAAAAACCTCATCTCTTTCACATACTCGAGGTTGTATTGTCATCAATCATCAAAAAGGGGGAGATTGAAAGCATCTAGGCCCCTAGTTGGGTTTCGGTAATTAATGACAATACGTAATTACTATGACTAACGTGTGTTTTGCAAAGGCAATTAAGTTAGGTCATGGTAATAGAGATTGATTGGGCAATCTTGGTTGTCATGCCCCTATGATGGAAATTATTTCGGTTTTCAAAGGATGGACAATAAGGTTAAGGATGGACTAGTTCTAAGTGTTGTTTAGAGTTGGAGAGACACTTAGAGTAGTTTAGGACTTTGTTCTTCCTTTGGTCGTACTATTAAGGGGGGTATAGAAGGGTAGCTTGACCTAGGTGAATCTAGTGGATTAGGTGTGGTGCACACTTGCTAAATCTAGCACCAGGTAGCTTCTAAAAAGCCCTTAGATCAATTGGAGCAAACTTCATTCATATATGATTATGAGTTGAAAGTGAATGGAGGATCAAATATTGACCGGACACTGGTTCTTGTGTGACTGGATGCTGGCACAGAGTTCGGTCAGTTTATTTGATCAAGGTGAAATCATCTGGTGCGACCGAACGCTGAGAGGTGAGTGATCGGATGTTGGGTGCCAGCGTCTGGTCGACTCCAGTAAGGGTCTAGAGAGGAAAAATCCTGATCGGACGTGTTTGGTCAGTGCTGACCGAACGCTGATCAGGTTCCGACTACTGACCGGACGCTGAACAGCAAAGTGACCAGACTCTGAGTTCTAGCGTCTGGTCAACATTAGTAAGGTTCTAGAGGGTAGTTTTTATGACCAGACACGTCTAGTCACAACTTAACTACTCAGCTACAGGGAGAACTGACTGAAGCGTCCGGTCACCTTGACCGGAGCATCCGGTCACCCCGTAGAGGTATATAATGGTTTGTTTTGAATGAGAGGTTATAAATACTTCCTCTATTCACTCAAGGGATCACTTTTGCTCATTCCAACAGCTGAGAAACACCCTTGAGAGTGCTAAGAAGAGCAAGGTCCTAGTGAGATGATTGAGATTTGAGAATCCAAGAGTGAGACCTCATTAGTGAAAGCAAGAGTAGTAAAGTGTGCATCCACCCTTCTTATTAGGTTTGTTGTGATCAAGTAAGAGTTTGTGCTTGTTACTTTTGGTGATTGCCATCACCTAGATGGCTTGGTGGTGGTTGGGAGTTTGGTGATCATCCGATAGAGCTTGTGGATGATTTACCGCGATGGAGTGTCAAAGAATCAACCCGTAGAGAGCACTTGATCATTGCGTGGATCAAGGGGGAGCTACACCCTTGCGCGAGTGCTCCAACGAGGACTAGTGGGGAGTGGCGACTCTGATACCTCAGCAAAATATCACCACGTTCCTCCTTCTCTCTTTACTTTGAGCAATTCAATTCTTGTCTTTACATTTATAGAATTGTCATACTAGAGTAGGATTGGAACTTAGGTTGCAAGACTTTTTATACGGTAGAACATTAGAAACACTTTCTAGGCACAAGGGGTGAAGTGGGCTAACCGTAGGGTTTAATTATTGCAAAGAAATTTAGAATTAGCCCAATTCACCCCCCCCTCTTGGGCATCTTGATCCTTTCAGCAGAGAATAAAGAGACTTATGCTCAATGTTGCAAAAACTGAAATGCTCTAAAGTGCAAACATCTTGACCTGAAAGCATATACTCAGTATGCACAAAGATAATCCATACTTACAATATCCTGAGATGTTTCAACCGTCCAATCTACGTGGGAATTAGCCCTATCAACTTGTTATTGTGGAGATCCCTATTAAGTGGACAATTAAGTTACATACTGGTCAAAGTCATAAAGTCATTCTACTGTAGCCCTTCACAAGGTCATTCGATAATAAGACCGCCTTCGATTAATGATATTTTTTTTGACAGAAAATAAAAGTGCAACTCAGAGAAATAAACAAAACAAAAGCTGGCATAGTTAAGTTATTAAGTGATGATAGTTTAGGGGTAAATTTAACTTTCCCTTGCGACAATTGATCTCTCCAAACTCAGGACATAGCGCAACAGACATGGAACTTCAATGCTTCTTTTTACAATAAAGTATAAATCTATTAGATACCTTGTTGTGTGGTCTTAGTATCTTACCACTGAATGGTTATCTAAAACCAACAGACACTTAACAACATGTATATGAAGGACATGAACCCAATCAGTTTATATCAAGTAATCATGATACATAAACAGCCATGTCCTACTAGATGCTAATATCGAACATATTAATAAAAGAGGACTGGCAAGGAAAGGTTCTTACAATCTTCTTAGATCCAACAGGTTAGTTACTGTTGTTGGGAAAGGACCAACTATTGATACAGCATAGACTTCCCTGAAATAAGATATACAATATGGCATTCAGGCATGTATGCGTAAAAATGATTGATGATGCATGAAGCTTCAGACAAGCAGTAAACATGATCTTGCAATTCATAGAGTTGAAATCCATAACCAGAACACTTGTATTGGTCATAGATGCTAAATTGCAAAGTATCTTATTTATTTCCAACCATGAAATAGCTTCCAAATGCTCATGCATGCCAGGAGTCCAGGTGACAGGTTACTATCAAGAAAATGATAGAATGGTGCTTACAGTTCTATCACAACTCTATAATCCGCTTGCTGAGAACATGTCACAACAGGCCAGGGGGGTAGATCACCATGCCCACAACCATCATCGTGGACCCATGAGTATAAAACTCTCTAGCCTAGTGAAGATTTGATCTCATTCAATGCTTTCACTGCATAAAAATAGACTAATTTTAGTTCCAGCGCTTAAGCATTGAGCACCTACTGAACAGTTTATAAACATTGCTAACTATGAGCTAATATTTGAGGAGTAATTAACTACCACAATTCAGTACTATAAACAACAGGCAGATATATTGGAAGCAGCTGTATCACCTCAACTTTCCTAAATCAGAGACCACTCCACACAACCATAGATATTAACTCCCTAACTCTAGAGGTTGGGGTTCCTCGATTTAGCTCAACCCATTTCAGCAGCTCATACGAAGGTGGATTAGCTCTGTACATACGCATCCACAAATAATTTTCTAAAACAAGGATTGACATTCGAAGGGATTACGTACATGGATGCATATGTTATGTCATACGGAGGGTAGTTCCAGTACGCAAAGCTGAGAGTGGGCGACGGAAAAGAGAACTTGCCTTTTGGATCTGTTTGCATCGTTTTGAGTGGAGGTTGTAATGGCTGCCAGCAGGTGGAGAGCAAGACAAAGTCGACGACACTGCCAGTTTGGGCACCATTGGTCACTAGCAGACGAAACATCCCTGAAATGTCTGTAGTGCAAACATAGAGCACACTTGTAAGATGTTAAACATAATATGAAAATAGAACATTTGCAGTGGTGAAGAACATTAAATGTGTACTGTTAAACATAATCTGAAAATAGAATATCACATTTTGACCACGGGAATAGTAGTGTTGTAAATTCATTAGTCAAACTTCCATGTTTAGTTTGCAAAGTTCAGCTGCACATTGTAGGACGACAAGCAAAAAAGAAAGGAAGGGAATACATAATTTGCTTGCATAATCATACTACCTTTGACATTGTATTAAATATATCAATTACTAGTATACTTTGATTCAAAGCAAACAACCACATCATATGTACAAGGATGACATGTACACTATCAGTTTGATGTAGAGGTCAACTAGGCCAAGAGTTACTACAAAACATGCTTGGGTCCAATTTCCTAGCTCAATAATCACTGAAAAACTATATAACTACAAGGTATGGGACTGCAACGAGAAGAAATATACTCACAGGGCCTAATGCCCAACATTACAATTGTACCAACTCCAGCAGTGCCCACAAAATCCCAGTCAAAGTGTGTGGATGATAGGGTGAGACTGTGATTGATTTATAGTGGTTCTATTTCTCATCATTTGAAAAAGAGCCAACATACATAGAACCAATCTTAGATGGGCACTGTGGCAACTTGATTTGGCCTTGGAAACATGGATTGGCATATGGTATAGTAAGCTAAAACATGGATTGGGCTTGGAAATAGTGGGAGATGGAGGTGGGCACTATGGCAACATGAGCCGAAAGAGAGCATGGATATGTCAGTCTTTTCTGAAAATTAATCATCCACCCTGATGCTAGCCACAATTCAAACAAGGTTCAGTAGTTTACTACATGATTTCCTACAGCCATTTAGTAGTTGGTTCAGTAATTTAAGAAAACAACAACCTGGTTGAGCGGAACTATAGGTAGAGCAGATCTGTAATATAGAAACAAAAAAAATTACAACGCAAATTCATTACATAGCCGGAATTCCTTTTGTTTATTTACAAATCTGTAAAATTTTTCAACTTGATACAAGATGTACTAACACATATTAGAAACTTCCTCAAATAAACGTACATTCAATCTCACAAGATTTGGGGATTTCTATCCTACACATACAGGAAAAGACATGAATACATGTTGGATGTTAGATCCAGTCGGGTGAGACTGCGGTAGCGGCGGGTTCCGAGGGGGGGGGTTACCATGCTGGAGAGAGTCATCATTGATGGAGGCGAGGTCTGGGGAGAGAGGCAGAGAACACTGTCACCGAGGCCCGGCGAGAGTGCAGGGAAACCCTAGCCACACGGGGGTCAAACTACAAGACGATGAGCTAGGGCTCAGAGGTGGCCGGGTGAGAGGACGACAACATGGGATTCGGGGGTTACCTTGCTGGGCGAAGGTGCCGTCGATGGAGGCAGGGTCAGGGAAGGAGGCAGAAGTCACTGTCACCGTAGCCCCGGCAAGGAGGACGCCGTAGAGAGGTGGCCACCGACGGGAGACAGAAAAGGGGATAAAATGAGAGACGATGACACACGCTGTGACTTATAACACCAACCGTTTGGCTGGGGCTGGGCTACCGAACGGCTGGGCTGATAAGCCTAGCACTAGCCAGCCCAGCCAGCCTACTGAACAGGCCGTTAGTCGGCTTACTATAAAAGCTAGATTCTATAATAGGACTAGGACTCTTCTCTTGTAACCGACTAGGACTAGATACGTGCTCTTACCCTCTCTCCTATATAAAGAGAGGTACTGTGCACCCCCTTGTAACCCTAACAATCATACAATCAATTCAACGTAAAAGGATACACGCCGACAGGACGTAAAGGCTATTACTCGATAAGAGGGTTCAAACCAGTATAAATTGTTTTGTCTCTTTGCGTTTACTGTCGAGTTCTGCGTACGCTGGAGCCCTTTGAACACCGTCTCGGGTACCCCCGTGATGGGTTGCCGGTCATCAAACACTGACAGTTGGTGCACCAGGTAGGGGCTTTCGGTGACTTCACGATCGAGAGCTTAGCGGACTTTGATGATATGATTTTCTCAATGGGTATCGCCTTCATCTTCGGCTCCTGGATCTCCAAGGTAGACGACAATGGCAAGTTCCAAACTTATCTCATGGAGATCTCGGCGCCTCAAGCTTCACTAGATGTCTTGATGACCACGCTAGATCAACTCGCCAAAAAGTTTTTGCACCACTCAATCTCAGATCCAACTTGAATTTAGGAGGTCACCATCAACCATGAATGCCGCTCGGACACATCATCTTTGTCCAAGCTGGAGATCCCATCTCAAGTCCAACATGAAGACCCAATTTATTTTCCACTCGGACTCAAGAACTCAGCTTCAATCTATCAAGATACAATCAGCTATCCTGTGCAGTTTGAGCAAGAAATCCCTCTTATGGGTGCCTAGAGAGGTTTGGTTCTATCCATAACACCCGAAGGAGGCATCGCCCATTGGCCGAGTGCTCGACCTAATACTTCTTTAACAGATCCATCTTGTCTAGTTGGCATGGTGGAACTCTTGCCTTATCAGGACGATAGAACTCTTCCACCGGATAACAACGATCACGGTTCTACAGAGACCTTGGATATCGTGATGACTACAGAATCTGGAACTCACTCGGCCATGAGGCACTCTAGAGAAGTCTTTATGGCTGGGTAACCACCTCAGATCCATATGCCTAATCCACCAGATATCCAAGATGGAGAGGAAGCCTTGTCTGACATCTCCTCGAACACTGCGCCACCCAACGGAGAGACAGATGAGTAGAAGACAGCTAGGGAAAAGAAGAACAAAGTTTGATAGGCTCAACACAACCATGCCCAACACCACAAGGAAGAGTGGTAGCAGTATCAGCCAGCTTGTTGAGATGTTGAACGGCGACACTTGGCTGTAGAGGCAGCATATGAACAACGTCTACGGGACAAAGAAGCAGAACAACAGCGCCAAGACTGTGATGCCGCCAGATCCTCTGCTTCACGCAACCTTGAGCCTGAGTTTTTGGAAGTAGCTAGCCACAGGGTCCTCACTATGTCCTATGCCAATGTCTATGCCCTGGTAGAAGAGATGGTGGTCATAGAAAACCTTACTCTAGATCAGCAATGACTCAAAGTCATTTTGGAATCCACAACACTTCATATGTAGGCTGCAAAAGTGGCATCCCAACCTAACCCTTCCCGAGGACCAGAGGCATGGGCACCAGCCCACTCTCGTCTAGGACCATAGGGTAACCAAGGAGGAGAATAGCGAGTACGAGCCCACTCCCGTCTAGAGCCATAGGGTAACTAGAATAGGAATCAGGGTGCCGCACAGTTGGCCTATCATGGGTACCAGTACAGCAACAGGGAAGGCAGAGGCGAGTCCAAGTACAGAGAGGCCGGCATCTCAACAAACAGGTTCCCATGTTTTTCTAACAGACTACTCTATGTCTAGCATCCCTACAAATTCAAGTCGTCCAACCATACCAAATACAATGGGAAGACAGAACCCAACCAATGCTTGCGTATCTACTCTTAGTCTATTGAGTTGGTAGGCGATAATGATGACATCAAAGTGTTATATTTTCACATGGCACTGCCTCTCACCAGGTTTGATAAGCTATGAGCCAACTCCATCGATACTTGGGGACAACTTCAGCGCAAATTCTATGAAAATTTTTGCGGCGTCCTCACCCAACCAAGTACTCGGAATGAGCTTAGAACTTGCAAGCAGAAACTAGATGAAACCTTCCAGCAATATTATCACCACTTTGCTGAGTTACGAGCCCAAGTCTGTGATGTCACAAACAGGAAAGTCATAGATCACTTCGCCAACAGGATCAAATACAAGTGGTAGTTTGAAAAATTCTACGACGATAATCCAGAGACCGTCAAGGAATTTAAGCGTATAGTACAGATGATGATTGCATCTGAAGAGTGTACTCATGAACGATTCCAACATGGCCAACAAGACAAAGGTTACGACCCCAGAAGCAATCAGGGTGGATAGTCTGACAGAAAGAAAGGACCCGACAACACCCTTGCTTCCATGGATAGGTCCAAGAAGTCTAACAAAAATAACAAGAAGTTTGAAGAACTCAAGAATTTACCCTGCCCTTACCACAAGAACACCAAGGACACGGCAGCCGACTGTAGACAACTCCAAGAACTGGATTTCTACGGCAAAAGCAACAAGGGCAAGGGTAAAGCTGATAATAACAAAAATGGAGATGATAACCCTGACCCTGGCTTTCAACAGTCTAAGGGCCAAATTGCAGTAATCTTTGTGGGGCTACCGACTTCATCAAACAAGCGCTTAGGGAAGTTGGCTCTTTGGGACATCATGGCAAGAGAGCCCTCAACACCAAAGTATCTTAATTGGTTTGAGTACCCGATCTAGTTTTCTAGAAAAGATCAATGGACTAGCGTGACTAACGCTGGCCACTATCCACTCATCTTGGGTCCAACAATAGCCGGCATGACAGTACCAAGGTCCTAATCGATGGCGGTGCAGGATTGAATATAATATTTGTAGATACGCTAAAGAAGATAGGCCTAGACTTTACTAGCCTACTCACTCCCAATGGCGTCCCCTTCTATGGGGTAGTACCTAGCAAGGCAGCCATGCCACTCAGATAGATCATGCTCCTAGAAACGTTTGGCAACCCAAACAATTTCTGAACGGAGTTCATCAAGTTCGAGGTGGCTGACTTTGAATCATGATACCATGCTATCTTCGGTCGACCTACTTGGTCCATGTTCATGGTCATACCACATTACCCATACCTCTTGCTCAAGATGTCGGGTCCTAATGGCATACTCTCCTTCCGAGGCGACCTCAAGCGCTCATATGACTATGAAGCACAGGAGATTGCCAACATTGCACAACAGACTAAGCTGGAAGACATGGAGATTTTGACTAAGAAGGTAGGAATCATTACACCACCCTCTAAGATGGATATCATCGTGATTGATCTAGGTACTGATGATCCCTCTAAGACGGCTATCATCAGCGCCCACCTCCCTAAAGAATAGGAACTTATGCTCACCAACTTTCTCAAGGAAAACAAAGATATCTTCGCATGAAAGTCGGCTAATATGCCAGGTATTCTGAGAGAGTTGGTTGAGCACAAATTGGATTTAAACACTGGCTCAAAACTAGTTAAGCAACGTCTACGACGGTTCTCACCAGATAAGAAAGCGACAATCAAGAAGGAAATCACCAAGTTATTGGCAGCCAGCTTCAGTTGGGAAATCCTTCACCCTGACTGGCTAGCCAATCCTATACTCATCCAGAAGAAGAACTTGAAAGAGTGGCACATGTGCGTCAACTACACATATCTCAATAAACATGACCCGAAGGATCCCTTCAGCTTAGCTCGCATTGATCAGATCATAGACTCTACGATCGGGTCGACTCTTTTATCCTTCCTCGATTGCTACTCGGGTTACCATCATATTTCCCCTATAAAGAAGATCAGATCAAGACATCCTTCATCACTCCATGCCTACTATTATATGACCATGTCCTTCGAGTTAAAAAATGCCAGTGCAACCTATCAATGGGCTATCCATGAGTGCCTAAGCGAATAGATCGGTCACAATATAGAAGCCTACGTGGATGATGTCATCATCAAGACCAAGGACCCTTTCTACTCTGATCGTAGACTTAAAGTAAACATTTGACAGTCTTCGTTAGTACAAGTGGAAGCTTAACCCAACAAAGTGTGTGTTTGGAGTTCCTTTCGGACAACTATTGTGTTTTCTCGTGAGCCATCGGGTTATCAAAGCTAGCACGAAATAGATTCAAGCAATCACTCAGATGACTCAACCTCACTACGTCAAAGATGTTTAGAAGTTGACAGGGTGCATGGCTGCCCTCAGTCGTTTCATCTCATGACTCAGGGAGAAAGGTTTTCCCTTCTTCAAGTTATTGAAAAAGTCAGGCAAGTTCGAGTGGACAGCTGAAGCTGACGAAGCCTTCCAAAAGCTCAAAGATTACCTGCCCACCTCTCAAGTCTTGGCTGATTTCATAGCCAAGTGGACCAAAGCCCAGTAGCCTACTCCGACAGTTATCCTTGACCATTGGAAGATGTATTTCGATGGTTCCCTCAAGCTAGAAGGCATAGGCCCAGGTGTTTTCTTTATATCTTTAGATGGAAAATAGCTTAAATATGTCCTACAAATACTTTAGCCTACTACCAACAATGAAGCCGACTATGAGGCCCTCCTTCACGGCCTTCGAGTAGCAGTCTCACTCGTCATCAAGTGTTTGCTCGTCTATGGTGACTCCTCGGTGGTCATCAACTAGGTCAACAAGGATTGGGACTGCACCAAGGAGACCATGGATGCTTACTATGTAGAAGTCTACAAACTTGAGAAACACTTCCAAGGTCTAGAAATCCTCCATGTTATGCGAGATCTCAACGTTGCGGCTGATGTTTTAGCCAAATTGGGATAAGATAGAGCCCAGGTACCCCCTGATGTGTTTGTTTAGGAACTACAAGTCCCTTCAATCAAATAAGAAACCTCCACATCCACTGGTAATCTGAATCCTGATGTCCAGGTACTAGTGGTCAACCTAGCATGGACGCAAGTATTTATTCATTACATCCGAGACCATAAGTTGCCTGATGACAAGGTAGAAGCAGAGCAAATCATGTGCAGAAGCAAGAATTATGTCTTAGTCGGTGATAGGCTCTACCAACGGGACACATCATCTGGTGTTCTCATCAAATGCATTACACCTGAAGAAGGGCAGAAAATCTTGGAGAAAATTTACTCCGGGTGTTGTGGCAACCACGCAGCCTCCAGGACCTTAATCGGCAAGGCTTTCAGATCCAGATACTATTGGCCTATAGCACTGAAAGACGTAGAAGAGTTAGTGTGCTACTGCAAGGGTTGTCAGTTCTTCACAGCAAGCTCACGTCCTAGCTCACAACCTTATATGCATCCCTCCATCATGGCCTTTTTCGTGCTGGGGACTCGACATGGTTGGACCTCTCAAACGAGCACCGGATGGTTTCGAGTACATCTACGTGGCTATTGACAAGTTCACTAAGTGAATAGAGTACAAGCCACTCGTTAAGTTCAACGCTACAAAGGCAGTTGAAGTCATGCAAGACATTATGTACCAGTTCGGTATGCCCAATCAGATCATCACAGATCTCGGCTCACCTTTTACAGCTATCGAGTTCAGAAGTTGGGCTCAAGATTGCGGCATCAGCATCGACTATGCTTCTATAGCTTATCCTCAAGCGAACAGACAAGTAGAGCAGGCTAACGGGCTACTTCTAGTCGGACTAAAGCCCAGGCTATTCGACGAGCTTAAAGACTACGGCGGCAAGTGGATCTATGAGTTACCCAAGATAGTTTAGGGACTGCACACTCAACAAAGCAGAGCGACAAGGTACTCTCTCTTTTTTCTGGTTTATGGCTTAGAAGCCATTTTACCAGCAAATTTGATATGAAACTCTCTCAAGGTTGAACAGTACAATGAAGGCAAAGCAGACGAAACCCGACGGCTAGAAATTGATAGTGCCGAAGAAATCAAGCTTAACACACTCTTCCAGTCTGCCAGGTATCTACAAGGCCTACAACATCACTACGACAAGAACGTGCGCCCCCGTACCTTTTAAGTCAGAGATCTAATCCTCAAGCGTATCCAGAATACCTTGGGATGACACAAGCTCCTCAGCCCCGGGGAGGGCCCTTTCATCATCTCCAAAGGTACTCGGCTAGGATCCTTCGAGTTAATCACAGAGGACGATAATCCTGTGCCTAACTTTTGGAACATCGATCAGCTACGGAGATTTTACGCTTAATATTATTGAGTAGTTTTCTTGTTTAAGTAAATTCGGTGTTCTAACTTCTGTACTTAAGATTCTTTGTTATTAATACAGAGTCAATCTTCTTCGCTAGATGAATCTATATTTTTACTTTTGTACAAGATACACAACTACTCCAATTATATCTCTTTGTTGCATCCTTTGTTACATCATATACGAGATATACAGCTGACTAATTGCGCAGCTACACATCTCTCAATATGATAGAATTACTCGACACACAGTTCTTATTCTGTATACCGAGTACTAGGCTACATTATATGAGATATGCCTCCTATTCGGATGGCTTACATCTCCTTGGTTAGGAGCCAGTTACCGACATTTAGTTTAACTATTGCATGTCGTCCTGGGTAGGTTGATTCCCAGAAGCAAGTAACCTGATTCTTTGGCTACGGGACGACATCCTAATAGCAAACAATCGTTACAAGGGTTCCTTGAACAAGTGACTTCGAGCATTTAACATCGACGGAAGAGTCTAACATTTAATCATAGCAACTACGTTGATCACTTTTTACTCGGCTACTCAGTTTTACGTGCCTTTTTAAAGGACTCCTCAAGACAAACTTATAGCCTAAGCAGACTACAATCTTACTCAAAAGATTACCATGCCTAAAAGATGTTAACTTTGCATGGACAAGTTAGCTGAAATAAACCGTCTTTGGCGTTTAAGTACTCCAACAAGACACATTACTTACAGGTTATGTTTTTCATTCAACTAACATACTATGTAAGCAAAAGAACATTGTTTCTTACAACGTGCCTACCTGGTACACATGCTTAACAAGTTTTTTCAAACTTACACAGCCTATTCGTCAGGCTTCTCCATCCTAAGGTCTAATTCATCTGTTATGGTGGTTGCAAGTCCGTCGAGTTCCTCCTCAACTCTTTCCACGGCATCAAGATGGCCTTCATCATCATACTCTGTGGTTATCTGATGGAGATCCACAGCCGGGTATAGCATTCGGAGCGTACCGAGTACATTCTGGACGCAGACCTTGGCGACTCCACATACATAGCTCTCGAAGCGGTTGGAGATGTCTTTCACTATATCCACCCACCTTTTTTCACCATCTTCTGGCCTACGGAACATGAGGGCGAGTGGCTTCACAGCTTCCCAGAGCGTGTTCCGCTCCGACTGTGCCCTCTTTAGCTGGACCTTCATGTCGGTCACCAATTTCAGAGCCCACATTAGATCACGATTAGCTCCTCGCTTTATTAGCTTAGCCCGAGCGAGTTCTTCACTCGCTCGCTCAGTTACCACTTCGGTTTGATTGTGCTTGGTTCTCAGGGCTTCATTCAGCTTCTTCACCTTACCTTCCAACCGCCGGGTCTTGATCTGCAATTCTGCAAAGAGGGCCATACACGATCATTATCTTGATCACCGACTACTGCATGTCAGGAACTGTAGAGAAGTCATACAGTTCTCTTACCTTTCAGCTTGGTATCAAACAGCTCGGCCTTCTCTGTCATCTTCAACAAAGAATTAAAGACGTCATTCTTTCTAGTTTCAGCCGCTACCTTTTGGTGCTCTGCCCATCATGCTGAAGCCCTTCGAACACCGTCACGGGTAACCCCATGACGGGTTGCCGGCTATCAAACACCAACAGCGACCACTTTGGTGTGATTGCAAAGCCCCTGACAGAACTCCTCAAGAAGATGTGAGACATAGTACCTAGGTACCTCGTAAGAAAGGGAGAAGATCTAGTCCGACTAAGAATTTCTCACATATAATCTTAGTAACATTGCTACCCTTTAATCATACTAGGACTCTTACATTGTAACCAACTAGGAATCCTGCCCCCTGGACTATATAAAGTTGGGTAGGGCTTCCTAGATCGGGAAGAGGAACAGACCTCACGGTCTAAACCCCAAGCGCAGGGCGCAATATACTACTCACCCTAGATTAGACGTAGGACGCTATTCCGGCGGACCAAACTAGTATAAATTATTGTCAATGCTTTTACCGTTGAGTTCTGCATATGCCGAAGCCCACCAACCATCGTCCCAGGTAACCACGAGACGAGTTGCCAGTCCTCAAATACCGACAGCTCATGCGTCCGGTAGAGGTTTTCGACGCAATTGCGTCCGAGAGCTCAAGACGGATCCTAAGATCAACGTCATGTTCTTAGAGAATCTGCGTCAATTCAGCGTCCCGAGGTGGAGTCCTCGGCGTCGCAGTCGCACGAGGTTGACCTCCAGCCCGATGGGTTTCGATGTCTCGAGGCGGCAAGCGACGACTTCATCTGAGAGGGCCCCATGTCGTATCGGCACGCGGGCTGTCGACGAGGCTGCCTCGGGTGTCACTGCCTTCTCTAACGACGTTCGCACCACATGTGACAAGGCGTACACAACGGGTCAATGCGCACCCGCCACCGGGGACACACGGACGACATGTGCTAAAGTCCAACTCGTCATCCATCTCAGCGTCATGCTATTCGACGCGTCGTGTCGATTCCCAGGCCTCGGCGGAGTGGCTCCGCAGTACATGTGGGAGTCCTACTTCTACGAGTCCGACCTGAAGACTACTAGCTGGAGTTCATCACCTTGCCGAGAAGCCCTGGTTGAACATCATCAGCAGGCTCACAAACGGGATGATCGTTCCATCTTCCATCTAAATATTGGAGGCCTACGGAACAGATCCACATGCCGGATACAAGTCAAAATGTCAACGGTGAATTCCCCATTGGGGGTTACTGCCCCATCCCTGTCCTCGCACGGATAAATTTCCCCCGTCCCCGTCCCCGTGAAGGCTCGCGGGAAGCATTTCTTCCTCATGCCCGTCCTCGCTCAGGGATTTAATCCCCACGGGAATCCCCATCCCCGCATCCCTTCTTGTCGTCGACGCTGACGACCACCTCGCCGTCCCTGGACGCGGGCGAGCGAAGGAGCAGCAGGAGGGCAGGAGGAGAAGGGCCCGTAGACCTACTCTCGGCGGCTGAGCAGCGCGTGGCGCAGTGCAAGCACAAAGCGGCGCCGGACGTGGGGGAGAGGGAGAGGCGCCGCTGTGGGGGAGAGGGGGAGGCGCCACTAGGACTTGCCCGCAACGCCATTGCGGGGTCGTCGGTGTCGGGTCGGTCGGCGGTTTCGGGCGGGGACGGCACAGCGATGGTAGGTCGGTGGAGCCAGATCCGTCGCCGTTGATGCCGGTGGTGGCCAGATCAGTCTCCACCGCTCCTCTGGCTGGACGCCGCCGGCGCTATGGGCGAAGGGCACCGCACCCTACACGATAGTTGTGGGGGAGAGGTAGAGGGAGGGATGCTCGGCCTTGGGAGCGGCAAGCGACTGCTACAGCTGGGAGCGGGAGGAGATTGCGGCAGCTGCGGCTGGAGGCGAGCGTGCGAGAGCGAGAGCGAGAGAGCGGCGGCTGCGGCTACGGCTGGAGGATGGAGTGAGTGACCAGATGGGGATTGATGAATTAGGGTTGGATGGCACGTTATATACCTCCGCGACTTTTTGGGCCTTTACATGGGTTGGCACCTGGGGTACCTGCTGCGTGCTTCACGGGGCGGGTTGGCGGGGATCGGGGTCGGGGACCAGGCAACCATCCCCGTCCCTATCATCTCCGACGGAGACAACCTTCCTACCAAATCCTTCCCCGTGGGGATTAATTCTCCTCCATCCCCGTCCCCTAATGAAAGAATTCACCGCGCGAAATCGGAGATCTGGTCCCCATTGACATCTTTAGATACGAGCCACCAGCCCACCAGCGCGAGTTCCCGAGTTCGGTTGAAACATAGCATGCGTGTCAACATTAAAATTGCCCAGATCAAATCCGATCGCGAAGGACGGGTATGCAATGTCAAGGCCGTGCAAGCATTTAGGAGACAGGAGTTGCACGTACTCATGCATAACTGGCTCCTACAAGAGACCAAAGCGCCTCGCTCGACCGCATCAAGCGACCACGCTCATTCGACTACGTCATTTGTCCGACTACAACTTAGCGCACCCGTCCGACTCAAGCCGTCCAAACTGGAAGCAAGCTATACGACTGCATCGAGCCGCAAGCGAGCCATCGAGCCCACATTCCATTGACTCAGATACTACGGCTCACCGACTCCCCAAGTCGACCACAAATCAAGCTAAGTCAAGCTTTAATATTTTTCTAAATATTCTTTAATCCATATATATATCTTCGGATATTATATATGTTCCTCCACGATCATACTATAAAATTGTGTTCCCGACTATTCACACAGCCAGAACTACACCTAATGGATGTACAACATGCGCTCCGCGCGCATTCTCTTTTTCGTGCAGCGCCGACTGCTCTAGTCTTCTCTTAACGGTTGTAAAAAATACTTGAGTAGTACGAACTCACATTTGTGATGCACTATTTACTCACATGGCTCGCATGGTTACGGTCATGAACCTCACTACCATACATCGGAGATACAAGTGCTTACAAATACGGGTCAACTACTCAAGAATTTACACAGCCTAGCAAGAGCAAGACACGAAAATTTTTACATGCATTTCATAATACTGGGATCTGCTCCTGACCTATTATTTTACATGCATGGGACCTGCTCCCAACTTGATATCCTGAATATCAATAACTATAAAATTTTGTATATTTATCTTACAGGGAACCAAATCTGGATGAGCTACGCACCTCCGTGGGCTACCTTACTCGGACCACTACTTCATTGGGTGATGTACATGCCTCCGCGAACCGCCTCTCGTCAACAGCTCGCCGCCATAGCTCTCGTCGGTCCTCGTCGATAACTCGCTGCCATGACTCTCGTTGGCCCTCATGGACGACTTGCCACCGTGGCTTGCGTCGACAACTCGTTGCAGCCTACCTTGGCTCTCGTCAGCCCTGCTGACCGCCTCGGCTCTCGTCGACAACTCGTCGCTGTCGCCGCCTCGACCCTCGTCGTGAATGGCTCATCATTGTTAGCATACACGACGGTCATCACCGTCAGCATGCAACGACCCTAGTCGTTCCTTCCTACTATAAGGTACACAACCAAGCATTGTTCACGCCTTGGACGGGTGGCCATGCTGCTACCCTATGTCCGCTACAGAGATAGGCCGGCTACCACGTTGCCACACATCTCTACGACTAATAACAAGGTACACAACCACACGTTGTTCACACCTTCGATGGGTAGTCATACTACTACACCCTTATTCATACAAGATAGGCTGGCTAACCACGCCGCCACACATCTCTCCGACTATGATGTCATCACCCGACACGTGACCTTAACAAGTTGCTCACGCTGGATTCTTGGCTATGTTGCCATCTTGCGAGATACGCAGACTACTCAGTCGGCTCACATCTCTGCGGCCGATGTTTGCTGTTAACCGACATTTAGTTAACGCTATCGCATGTCGTCCTGGGTAGGGTGATTCCTAGAAGCAAGGCACCTGATTCGTTCACTTTGGGGCCCCTTGATACAAGTGGTTTTACACACTTACGCGGACGGAAGGGTCTAACATGATTTTCATCATAATGACTGCGTCGACTACTCTTTTACTCTGCTAACTTGTCTTATGCGCCTTCTCAAGGACACAACAAGGCAAAATGAGTCTAAATTATGCAGACTACAATCTCACCAAAGACTACCGATCCAAAGCAACTTTTTATAAACAAAAGTTACTCAAATAAGTTAATCCCTTGGGGCACTCGGCTTACTAACAGACTAACAAAATCCATTGTCGATTCAATACAATCTTACATTGTCTACAGGCTACAAGCTAGCCTACGACAGGTTTAACTAATTAGCAAAAGTGGAGACTATCTCTTCAATGTCTCTCTCGGTGCGGATGCCAATAGAGAAGCAGTCAATAACTCTCTTAACCTAGTGCTTAATGATGCACTCCACTCGGAAGCATGTTACTCGGTCGTCATACTGGTTGCCAAGAAGGGTGCGCACATATTCAAGTCGGACCAACATGAAACTTCGTCGGTTCGACTTCGTGCTACTCGGTATGGGATGCCGGCCTTTGGACTTCTCTCAGACTTCGGCCGACTAAGTCAAGATACTACATGTGCATATACAGAGGCATGCAGCTCTACGTCCTGCAGCTCTACGTCCTGCAGCTCCACGTCAACATGCAGAGCAAAACAGGCCAATTACTGCAAGATACTTGCATATGCTTGAGCAAGACAAGGGCCGGTTGCCAGGCATGCCTATGATGTGTCATACTCAGAACGGAGACCTTGTATGGCTCCAAACTACAAAAGCCTGCATTACAGCTTTAAGCTTATGTCTTGTTTAGTTCCACCTCAAATTCTCAAAAAGTGCTACAGTATCTATCATATCGAATGTTTGCGGCCCGTACATGGAGCATTAAATGTAGACGAAAAAAACTAATTACACAGTTTGGTGGGAAATTACGAGACGAACGTTTTGAGCCTAATTACTCCATGATTGAACACTAATTGCCAAATAAAAACGAAAGTGCTACAATAACCCCAAATTTTAACTTCCTAAAACTAAACGCGCGCTTAGTAGGTGTCCATCTACCGCCGGGTGTAATATTTGGTCAGCTTTGTCAACGACGACTTCGTCGTGTCATCCGCTGGTACGATGACCGCTCTCTCTCGGCTTACTCGGACTCAACAGCAGCACCATGCAGCGGTGCCCTTATACCCATCCAGCAAGCAGACAAAAGAGGAACATGCATGTATCATACGGAGTCAGACTCAAGGCATCAAATATTTCGATACGGAGTATATCCTTAATTAAGGTTTCAACGACGACTGATCCTATCAGCCTGACCAAAGCACCACGTGTAAACGAACAAAGGCCACAGCTGATCTACAGTATCATGCAAGAAGAAAACAAGCTAATTAAGGTACTCGTGCACGTGTGTATCAGACATGTACATACAGAAATATTGCCTCGGCTGCTCGTTGATGCTTGGGATCCGACTCCACTAGGCACTAAGCTGTCCGAGTTTCAAGCAAGTCAAACGCCAAGACGATGCACACGCTGACTTTTCTACTCGGCTGGTCATTGTAGCGGCTTACTCGGTTTCGTTCCGACTACCATCCATTGTCTCGGCTTAGTTGGTGTCACTCCGACTACGCTCGAGAGCTTGGATTCAACCACTCGATGACAACTAGTTACTACTCATTGTCTTTGGGAGGTTACTCGGCTGCACCATTGAGGACGTCTACAAGATCCTATAATTGACTCCGAGTAGTCGGATTGTATGCTCGGGGGCTGCGGGATACATATCCTTAGAGGATGCATTCAAATTTCTTTGAAAAAGAATTGCAGACATGAGGCTCCTACAGCAAGAGGCTCGGGAGCTACACTCAGTGAGTGCACTTTTTGTGACTCCGAGTAGTCGGATTGTATGCTCGGGGGCTGCGGGATACATATCCTTAGAGGATGCATTCAAATTTCTTTGAAAAAGAATTGCAGACATGAGGCTCCTACAGCAAGAGGCTCGGGAGCTACACTCAGTGAGTGCACTTTTTCAAAAAGTGCACATCACTCGAAGATTTCAAGAAGCACTACATGGTTTCTCTTAAGCAAGCATTCGGACAACGCTTGTTTCTACTCGGCAAGACCTAGAGGAACAAGAAGGCTTCCAAGATCAACCATACAGTGCTCGGGGGCTTGTGGGACATAGTCCCTGGGTACATCGCAAGGAAGGGAGAAGATCTACTCCGACTAGGAATTTCTCATATGTAATCTTAGTAACATTGCTACCATGTAATCATACTAGGACTATTACATTGTAACCGACTAGAGAATCCTGCCCCCTAGACTATATAAAGGAGGATAGGGCTCCCTAGATCGGGAAGAGGAACAGACCTCACGGTCTAAACCCTAAGCGCAGGGCGCAATATAATTATCACCCCAGACTGGACGTAGGACGCTATTCCGACGGACCGAACTAGTATAAATTATTGCCTCTGCGTTTACGGCCGAGTTCTGCATACGTCAAAGCTCACCAAACATCGTCCCGGGTAACCCCGTGACGAGTTGCAGGTCCTCAAACACCGACAGAAGAACACCACCATTCATGTGGACATCTATACGCGCCGCCTGTCTCCTTCGCTGCTTGCGGCTACGGTGATCATGCCGCCACGCCATGCCGCGCCGCTCCGTCGTGTGGCCTCACGAAGACCGCACTCTGCGTTGGCACTGTTGGCAATACACGGAATGCATACAGAATTTGTCGGTCCATCCATGGAGGGGCCGTTGCCCCTAAGGGCACCCACAATGGCCTGACTCTTAAGCCAGTTCTAAGCATTTTCTTCATATTTTAATATAAGAGAGAGAAAAACTAGTTTTTATCAAGAAATAGGCTCATACACACATTCTAAGATGATGTGAAACTGTTATGTGAATATAATCATACTATAAATCATTGCTAAATGCTAGCATTATTGGAGAGATTGACTTATAACATTGCATTGCAGGTGCCCCGAGCCCTCCCCTGCTGCTTCCGGGTGGTGCCGTGGTGGTCGGACCCTGAGTCCTGACCAGTGACTCGTAGCACTAGCTAGCTGGCTAGCTGCAACGACGAGCCAGCCGGCCTAAGCAGCAGCCAGAATACACAGGACGCATGCACGCGCATGGGCATTGGGCACACAGCACACGCGGGTCGCGGCGGCAGGCAGCCTGGCACCTCACCGCCGATCCCCTGGCTAGCTACCATGGTTGTTGGGCAGTGGACCGTGGACAGAGGCACGCAAGGCACATAGACGCCCCTCGCCCGGGCACCGCCGCATGCAGGTGTGGTCCGTGGCCGGGTCCCGTCGCGTCCACGGCCGATGCAACCGGCGCTGACATGGTGCGCAACGTACGTACTGTGGGGGGATCATAGAATTTCTGAGTTTTTCTTGTAAAATCAAACGGGTTCATGTGGAATTCCCGCGCGATTTCTGTGAAATTTCAGCGTTCAAAACGTATGCAAGGACAATGTATGCATGCGGATGGAAAACCATTTGCGCACACGCCGTCGTCAAAGGAATGGATGGGAATCTTCCGGGAAAGATGGGATGGGATCGGATCAGATCGGAGGCGGACGTGCACGCACAGTGCCGGAGATCCGCGGTATATGTACGTATCACCATAAACTAGGGATATGCATGCGTGCTACAGGCCGGAGTACTTGCTGAGCATGTCTAAGTGTTCCCTAAATTCCTTTCTAATCTTTGGTTTTTAGCAAAATGAAAAAAAAATCTCTTTCCAACAACTTCTAATACATCCTCCTAATCTTTTAAAACTTGGGAAAAATCATCTTGTTCCGCATAAAATTACGCGCTTTCGAGCCACGCGTATCTTCTCTCTCCCACGTGTGTTTGTCGGGCAATATAAAAGTGGAAGGATATGGAAAAAAAATAGTAGGAAAAGATTCCTGATGCAAATATACGATAGAGAAAATATATAAAAATAATTAGGATAATTTAGAAATACTATAGGATTCATGATGTAAAATTATCTTTTATATTTTAGATGTGGAATATTAGAAATTTTTGGAGATTATCTTCTTTATTTCTTTCAATATATTTTTAGAAGTCTGTAAAATTTTATGTCTTTAGAAACAAAATATCGATTCTCTCGAAGATGCACCGTACTTCCATTTTTTTATATAATAATGCGCACGAGCGGGGAATTGAATGCATGGGATGTCACTTCGCAGCAGCCTCCTCCTCGATTCCACATGGATGGCAGCCTGACAGCCTCACATGCATGCCCATCCTTTACCACGGTATACTTCCACCTTACTAAGGCCTTGTTTAGACGGTAAAAAAAAATAAATCCGAGGAATAGTATCATTTTCGTCTTATTTAGCAAATATTGTTCAATCGTGGACCAACTGGGCTCAAAAGATTCATCTCGTAATTTCCAACTAAACTATATAATTAGTTATTTTTTTACCTATATTTAATACTCCATGCAAACGACTAAAAATTGATGTGATGAAGAGAGAGTGAAAAAACTTGGAATTTGGATGGCATCTAAACAAGGCCTAAAAAAATAAGTTCTTTTAAACAAGTCTTAGATCAAATTCTGAGAATATAAATTATGAATGATTTTTAAGTTGTTGAGTTTGAAAATATAAAAACTATATGTATAGATTTGTCTTAAAAAATACTTTCACAAAAATTTACATATATCACTTTTTGATAAATATCTTTATAAAAATAAGTAGTCAAAGTTATGCTTTAAAGACCGTGTCGCTATCCAAAATAATTTCATTTTTAGTATGGAGGGAGTACTGTATATAGGAGTTCTATTTTTGGTAGCTCATTATTTAGTATTCCTTCGTCCTAAAACCAAGCGTAGTTTTAGAACTTTAGTGAAGAGATCAATACTAGTGATAAATTACATATGTACCCTATAAAGATACAATGTTTGGCTGGACTTCTCCGGAGAAGCCGGAGCCAATTTAGAGGAGCCATAATTTTTCAAAACGGCTCTGGCTCTTTTGTTTTTCATCGGAAAAACAGTCTCCCTCGCAAAATATTTTGTAGAACTCCTCTGGAGAAGCCGGAGTTAGGGGAGTCGGGAAAAAGCCGTACCAAACATGCTCTAATTATTGTACCTAGGAAAGAGAAGAGGTAGAAAAAAGATAACTAAAGTAAGGTTATCTCGTACCAGAGGTGCACTTATTTTAACACAATTTTCAAAATCTAAAAATGCAGGACGGAGGAAGTACAGTGCTACTACGAGTACCACCTGTTAAGTTGTTGCTTGTGCAGTTGTGCGCGTGACGTCCACTTGCAGATTTTTATTTTATCATATCCATCATCGTCGTCTCGTCTGTGATCTGTTCCTGTTCGTGCGTCCTGCCTGCGGGTTTTCAGTTCGTCCTAGCACTTTTCCTTTATTACTATGTGTTTGCCGATCTCGGACTAAACTTTACGTACGTCCTGTTCATTCGACGGATAAGCTATGATTAAAAATACAGTTGATTGATTTAGTGTGAGAAAAAAATATTATTGATTGATTAAAAAAATAGATTTATAAACCAAGCAAATAGGACATTAGTCTCTATCACATATGATGTTTAATTACTAATTAGAAAAACTAAATATAAAGTAATTATAAAACTAGTCATATAAGTTGTGCCTATTTCACGAGATGAATCTACAAAGCCTAATTAATTCATGACTAGCTCATTTTACTGTAGCTAATCATAGATTAATTAAGTTTAATAGATTTGTCTCGGCAAATTAACCACAACTTATGCAAATACTAGTTTTATAATTAGCTTATGTTTAGTCCTTCTAATTGATATCTAAACATCTGATGTGATATGGACTAAAGTTTACCGGTAACATCCGCTCCCTCGGTACCAAAATACTCCTACTTGTATTCTTTTAAAAAAATCACATACTTTCTCCGTCCCAAATTAACTATCGTTTTGGGTTTTCATACTGTAAGTTTGACTAAATTTGTAGAAAATACGTGCAATATTTGTATATCTAAATAAATTTATTATAAAAATAGATTTAACAATCTATCTAATGATATTAATTGTGTACCATAAATATTAATATCTTTTTTATATAAAATTAGTTAAAGTTATTTCTCGAGAAATAAGAACGACAGTTATTTTTAGAACAGATGGAGTATAAAAAAAACTAGTACTAGTACTGTCCTCCTCCGTTCTCCGACCTCCCACTACTACTAGTAGGGCTAGGAAGTACGTATGTCAGTGTGTGTTTGTTTGGTTGTGGTGTATCGGCCGGGCGGACGGGGGTGATGGCCATCAATCAAATCAGGAGTTGCACGAGGGCCTCTTCGTTGTCCTGGCCTGGCCGGCCGCATCGACCGGGACCCGCCGCTCCGCCGATGGATGCCTCTCGATCGCTTTCCTTCGTGCTGCACGCACGTACGCCACCCTACGTGGCTACCTGCTCATTCAATTCGTCCGATCACTATAATCCATGTCGCCCGCCGCGCACTAGTGGAGCGTTACAAATTACGGGTCAAATCTACCAACTACTACACCACTCCTATTAGCAGGAGGGTAGGAACAGACTCTAGACTAGATGATACTTCCTCCGTCCAAAAAATATATGAATATAACTATATAAGAACCGTTACAGTTAAATTGTCTCAAGTTTGTTTGATCATATTTATAATAAATAGTATTAATATTTATGTCTTCAAATAAAATTATTATAAAAATATATTCTATAACTAATCTAATGATATTTATTTTGTCCCATGAGTATTATTAGTTTTTCATATAATTTTTTAGTCAAACTTTAAACTGAACCAAGCGAGTACCAGTTCCGTGCCGTTTCACCCTCCCCGTACTCTCTTTTTTTTTCCCGATACTTCCCGTACTCTTTCACATTTTACATGGATCCATGGAGCCCCGCGCTGCTACCTTCACGTTGACATGCACGTGCACCCATAGGGTTCCGGTACGAGTGAGGAGCCGTATTACTCCTATATACAGCGTGCATGCTTCGCGGTTTTTCTTTACTTACCTCTTTGTTATATGATTTTTTGCAGAATATGCGCGCCGCACACAAACCATAGCAACTTGGGCTGCTTACAAGCGGAAGTGCAGGGAGCTATTGCACACTCGACTGCTACATAACTCCATCATATATACTGGTGCAGTGGTTGCTCGCTCTCAACATCAACTGAACACGTACAAGAACTATTCTTTTGTACTAGGTGACGGAATCGCTAGCTGCTACGACTACATCAGATGTTTAGATGCCAATTAGAAGGACTAATATAGGAAGAGTGGTGCTTCAACCCTGCAATATAGGAAGAGAGTGGTGCCAGATATGAGCAATGAGGTCAAGTTCTTTTCAACCTTCACTGCGACATCGTGGAAGAGGGCCTAACGAAATCCTATAAAAGACAAGAAGACTATCGTGCATCATCCACGTTAAGATCCTAATTAAGTTAAGCCATCATGCATGCTAGCTGCTACTACTACGCCACTTCATCAAGGAAGCATTTAGTATCCCATACCGAGGTTTGTTTGCAACTTTTTCTCGGATAGGAGTCCCGTGCACCGTGCACGCATGTGATCGATTGCATCCACGGAGCAAGGCACCAAATACATAATCCAAAAAGGAGTGCCGTTGGAGGTCATATATGAGCTTTTACTGATTTACATGCATTTTTGTCAAAAAGGAGGACTGAGCTTTCTTGAAGTGAGCAAAAGTTCGGTACCATTAGGTGCCACTGGATCGGAAGAAATGAAGCTACCGTACGTTAGGCCTTGTAGCACATAGCTAATAATTGAAGAAGAAAAGAATGGACATCCCACTCACCGCATAGTACCACGGGAGCAGGCAGCTTCCTGCATCGTGCAATGCAACCAATGCAACGAACAAAAACCATGGTTGTTTGACGATCACATGACAAGATCTAGGGCCGGGCCGGGCCAGGAAAACAACAAGCTCTCCAGTGACCCGTCGTGTGGGTGTGCACAGACTACACAAAAAGGCGTGACAGCAACTTTCATTGGGCGCGAAAGAGAGAGAGAGAGAGAGAGAGAGAGAGAGAGAGAGAGAGAGAGAGAGAGAAAACTGAATTAAATTTGTCACGAGAAGACGCGCTCATCATTATCAAATCATTTGAAGGATCGTCGGATCGAGCGGTGTGCGTGCTGTCGCTTTACTTGCAGTTGCTTGGCCATCGACGCCAGTACGCCACGCCAGGGCTGGCTGATGCTACGACTAGAACGGATGGCTAAAATTAATATCCAAGTTTCACAGCAACTACAAAGGATGGCTAAAATTAATAGCCAAGTTTCACAGTTTAGCCATTTTGTAAAATCAAAAAAAAAATTTAAAAAGAAGAGGCATACAACATCCTCGTTATTTCTCATATTCAGATAACTTTTAGCGTTCGTGGTCGGTTTATATGGTCATCGAAAATTAAGAGATAGCCAGCTTTCTATTTTACAAAGACAGAGATAGCACGTATGACAGAGATAGCCAGCCTCGTTATTTCTCGCTATACAAATTCTATTTGAGTTGTTCTAACAATAATGTAGACGATTAAACCTCTCCTAAAACCAACATATATATGTGCACGGATGGATGGACACAGACATAGCAGATATCATGGTCATGGTAGGGGTGCCGTTCCTATCCAAAATCTAGCCAGTATGTCCTTAAATACACGGCGAAATTTGTACCACCCGTCTCATAATGATGTAATAATTGTGCATTTGGTTGAGTCAAAAATTTAAGTTTGAATAAATTTTTTTCTAGAAAATATTAACTAACCTAATGTTATTTATTTGATATTATAAATATTATTAATTCAATTTAAAACTTTTGACTCGTTAAAAAGCAAGGACAAGTCTTTTTAAGATGGAGGCGGGAGTACCATACACGATCGGCAGTCGCAAATAGCTAGTTGTGCCTCGTGCATCATCAAATTAATCGATAACACCCCTAACTACACGTTGATCGGTCGATTGATCACCCGTCTATCGTGGATGATTAAGCCAACAATGCAATGCAAGCTGCGTGTAGCGATCACACATTGAATTGGAAAGGTGGCCAGAGAGCTTCCAATCATGAATGAATGATGAAACTGCTGCGTCGGCCGGGGGCATTGCATGATTGGGATCGTCCTCCCATCCATTCGTGTGAGTGTGACAGGGCAGGGTCGACGGAGACGACGCTGCTGCCTGCTGGTTAACCATCTGGCGTCCGGCCAAACCTCCTACTGGTACTACTAGCTATAGCTAAGGCTGCTAGCTACCTCTTCCATACTACCCGGGCAAGAAATAATATAATTTTAGATCGGATTCAAATCAAACTATTTTTTTTAACTTTGATTGAGTTTGAAAAAAATGTTAAAATATTAACTTCAAATAGTTATACTATGAAAATATATTTGATGAGATGGTGTAGTTGTGACACTGAGGGCCGGGTTTCTTATGGTCCAGGAGCTAGCGTGTCGTCCAAAATTATTCAGACATCTATTAGTATTTTCTTCCGTATGAAAGCTAGGCGCATTAAAACTTTTCTCTTTTCTTTTTTCGCAAAAAAGAAAAATATACAGCAAGCTTAAGGTCAGTCTTGATGGGGTTTCATGGCCTTAAATAAGCTAATGTGGCATAATATTAATAAAGAGAGATATGATAAAAATTTCATGGGATGAATGAGTTTCATGGGAATGAAACTTGTTTTTACACTGTTTTTAACACATGAGAGTCTTGAAAAACTATGACATAACCCTCATTGAGACTGGTCTAATATAGTTCGGAATTTTGATGTTCATTCACGCATGCACCCACAACTCCACCACCGCACCGATCGATGATGGTGCACATTAAGATGCTTAAATTGACCACACAGCCTGGATTTCTACTGCTATTATATTAATTGAGTAAAGCTCGCTCGACTACCTTTTCCAAGGATAAAGGAGAAAAGACTACGATTGCAACTGAGGAAGAGAGCTTTGTGCCGTTTCAAGGTGCTACTCGTGTTAGAACCTCCATCACACAAGCAGATGCATGTACGTGGACTCAGACACCTCTCTCGGTGTGTATTGATTTGCATTGTGAAGGCAACTTTAATTTGGTAGTAGTACTCACCTTGTGCTCTTCACAGCTTTAGCACTATATATGCACTGCACCACACCATAACAAAGACAGGGCGGCATCAAGATTTTCATATATATATATATATATATATATATATATATATATATATATATATATATATATATATATATATAATACCCTGTTTTCTTAAGAAGAGCACATTTCAGATCTCATACGAGTTCATGGGCTAGCCTACTTGCATTCCTGAATATGATACCATATTTTCCAATATTGGTCAATCCCATATTTCTTACTCGCCAAGAGCCGGATAATAATAACATATATGCATGTCAAGAGTTAGTACCCATGATGGTGATGTCACGTAACCTCACATCACGAGAGTAATGTATCATGAAGAAGGGCGGCATGTTGGGAGCTAAAGAAACACCACCCACTCTAGCATCGTTTGTGGTATGCCGTGTGTTCATATTTTTCAACCAAAAAATATATGCGTTCAATTCCATCGAGAGGACGTGGTTTCTTGATGGCGTGGCTCACTGAGGATGGTAATAAAACCCTTACCAAATAGCAAATATATAATCCAATTAAACCTTCAATGTTTTCACTATCGATATGCATGAAAAACCTTGCTTATCCTGCATGAAACATGTCAATTGTGAAATTTTCTTCTTCTTTTTTTAGTTTTACTATTGAACATGGAAATATTCTCTGAATAGTGTAAACTCTACTGACAATTCAAGACAAAATCAAAAGTAGTGTTCATATATCCGGTACAAGTTATTTTGAGCACTGCTAGCTATATATTGTTTCATACTCCGTATAATCGTCTTAAGTTAGTTACTCCACCCGTTAAATTATAAGTCGCTTTGACTTTTTTGGTACATCTATTTTACTATGTCTAGACATAGTGTATATCTAAGTACATAACAAAAACTTTGTACTCCTACCATAGAAAACCCAGAACGTCTTATAATCTGCCCAAAAACACTTGATCTACCGTACCTTATCCTCAAACTTAGCACTAATGATCTGAATTCTGATGATGTAGCGACTATTAATTTATAGCATGTTTATATCACCTTATTATACTTGCTCGTCGACACGATAGAGTGACGTTACCCATAGGGTGACCATAGGAGTATCTGCCTGTTCGTTTGGCTAGGCTGGTTCATTGCTAGTTCGTAAAGAAGTACTGCTGATTGGTTTGTGTGAGAGAAAAATACTGTTCCGGCTGGAAATTTACGATCATTTCACCCCAACCGAACAGGCTGTATATTCCAAATACAAAACATGCGCGACAGGTGACAGCTCGTACGTGCAATAATATTAATTAATAGTAGCAAGCTAAATATATAGCTACCACGTGACAGTGATGCCGGTTGACCTTCCACTGCAAACATGAGATTCGGATGTCCAATTCGTCACTCACAGTCACAGGAGCTGGATATGCATGAATGGAAAATTCGCACAGAAGAAGCAAGCTGCCATTGATAATACTGGCGCGCGCTCGATCACACACGGCTTGCAAGCGACGGGATTTATTAAGGCCAGCCTTTCGAGCTTTGAGCTAGCCACATCACAACAGCTACATGCCATTGTTCTGCACGCGCTATGCGTACGGTGGCCATGAGCTACACGTATGCACGGTTGTGCACATGCATGATGCATGCACCCCGACCTAAAATAATATATATTCTCGTGTAACCTTAACCGGCAAAGGAATAAGGTTCTCCTATTGTTTTTTCAGACAACATGCGTGCATGGTATCAATGTGTTATAGAGAGAGACACACACACACACTTCTGACCACTAGTTTTTGTTACTACTATATATTGTATTTATAATTAAAATCCATGTACAATGAGATCATGGAAAAAAAATTCAAGATAAATTCATATACACTTAGAGCTTAATTTGCTCATAGAGTAGTCCACACTTTTGATGCTTTATGAGGGATTTTCTTCATCAGCTGGTGGTTAAAACTATGTAATAATGAATGGTTGGGTGCAAAACTCTTGTAGAAAGCTCGGCGCAAGCTGTGTTTGCAGAGATCAAAGATACTGCTTGCTGCTGGTCTCTTGCGGGAGGTTCAGTCCTAAACCCCAAATGGTTGCCAATTTAGGTAGTGAATAATTAGCTTGGTAATCCATCCCTACCCATCAGTTTAGGCGCTGATGTAGGGGGGCGCTCCTCGCGTATGTCGTAATATGTTGTCTGCTACCTTCTCTTCATTACTAAGAGCATCTCCAAGAGAAGGCTAATAATACCCCAAAAACTGAAATTTGCTTGTTTAGGAGAAAAAACACCTCTCCAACTGCTCTCAAAATTCAGCCCGCGCCCCTCATAAGTGCAAATCGACGGCGCGCCCTCAATCTTCTCATGTGCTTCTCTTCCCGCGCTCGTGCCCCATTCTGGTTGAGAATTCCCGTGCTCCTCCTCCTGTCCACGCCATTACTGCTAGCAGTTTTCACGCCCTCCATCCTAGCACCGGCATAGAGAGGTGTTGCACGTCCTGCAATTTGGCCGCGAGCACCTTCAGATGCTGCCGCCATGACCTGCTGCCGCCGTCCCGGGGCATGCTATGCGCGGCGGCGTACAAAAGCGGGTTGTGGCCCCGTCGGCCGGTGGTCGCAACCCCCAGGCTGGAGGCGGCCGATTTCTGCCGGGATTTGGTTGCAACGACATCTATCCGACCGATGGCACCCACAACTGGAGTGAACAGCAACGTCGATTACGGTGTTTCGAACAAATACCGGCTAGTAAGTTTATAATTGTTGCACGTTAGGCCCGGATGGTGCACTAAAGGACACAAGGTTTATACTGGTTCGGGCTGAATGTCCCTACGTCCAGTCTACTGCTGCTCGTGTTATTAGTACCGAAAAAGATTCGTAGTAGGGGGTACAAACGGTCGAGAGGGAAAGCTCCCAAGTCTCTGATGGAATGGTCGAAAGGACTCCAAGAGCTCGGTCGTTGCTTGGTTGTATGAGTGATGTGTTGGGTGTGTTTAACTGATCCGTCAAGCGTCGGCCCCTTTAGTGGGGAGCCCTGCCCTCCCTTTTATAGACCAAGGGGGGAGCAGGGGTTACAAATGGGAGAAAGAGGAAAATGCCGAAGGTATAGAAGGTCCTTTGAGGGAGCCGGGTCTTCCTTTTTCTCTGTGCCTGCCCTGCTTAACACGGCAGGCCGTGTTAGAGGTGGTGTGTTCGCTGATCCTCGCAGGCCATGCCCTGGCCTCATTTAGCAAGTGGGTGCGTCCTATCCTACGCCGACGGACGGTGCGGCGTGTCGGAGAGCCAAGCTGTGACCCCTCGGGGAGTAATAGGGGAAGTGACCATACGTCCGTCACTGTAGATGATGTGATTTCTGTCTTGGACCATAGTGGCTATCGTATGCATGTGTTAGTATCCACGTCCAAGGACTAAAGGCGGCGCCTACTACACTGTGGGACAAAAGTCGGCGCCTACAACCCTATTCGGACACTGTTACGTCGGAAAGGGCTTAAAGCGCCCGTCCCATCATATCCTGATGGTACCTTCCTGCAGGCGTGCAGGGCATGGTCCTCGGCACTGCGTTTGACTCGAATGTCCTGTCGTACCCTGTGCTTGTCATCATGAAGGAGCAGGGTTCGATCGTCGGGTGAGGTGGAGCCCGCCCTCGGACGTTGGGCGAGGCAGAGCCCACCCTTGGACATTGGGCGAGGCGGAGCCAGCCCCTAGCCGTCGGGCGAGGTGGAGCCCGCCCTTGGATGTCGGGTGAGGCGGAGCCAGCCCTTAGCCGTCGGGCGAGGCAGAGCCCGCCCTCAGACGTCGGGTGAGGCGAAGCCAGCCCTTAGCCGTCGGGCGAGGCGGAGGCCAGCCCTCGAGGGTCAGGCGAGGTGGAGCCCACCCTCGGATATCGGGCGAGGCGGAGCCAGCCCTTAGCCGTCGGGCGAGGCGAAACCAATCTTCCGTCATTCGGGCAAGAAGCGTAGTAGTGTTCTTGTCTTACTGGAAGCGTCAACGTTCGATGGTCATTAGTCCCACCTCATTGGGTACCCCGATATTAGGTCCCCGACAGTAGCCCTCGAGCTCCTGGGTGATTCGGATAGAATCGCCTAGAGGGTATTTCGATTTGCCAGAGGGTGCGCGCGAGCGCACCCGTCGGGTGTAGCCCCCAAGCCCCCCGGGTGATTCGAATAGAACCGCCCGGGGGGTAATTTCGGATCCTTCGTGGGTAAGGCTGTGGGATTCGGTTTTTGTCAGCTGGATAGTTATAAGGGAACCCTGATATCTCATTCGCGGGGATTTCGTCCAGGGTCAGCCTGGCTGGGACTCAATTGTGGATCGAGACCCCCCTGCTGCTCGTGTACCTAAGTCCTAGTCGCTTGTGGGCCCATCCCTCGTCGGGACAGCCATCGAGACTGTTGGGCCGGCCCTTGGACCCGTATTCCCTCAGTGGGAAAAAGAGTCCCAGTCTGCCTAGGGAAGGTGAACCGTCCGACGTGATTTTGGTGGGAAAGGATAGGAATCACGGGCGCGTATCCCACGATGTGACGTGGTGGTGTGTCGTGGCAAGCTCAGAGATCGAGGCAGACGGTTGCCCTTCTCGCATCCGTCGCCCCTATAAAACCATGGGGTTTGCCCCCGGGGTTCCGTACTTTGCCTTTTTGCCTTCGCATTGTCCACCTCTGCCGCCAATCGCCAGAGCCTCCCACACTCGCATTATGGCCGCCGTCAAGCTCGCATCCGCATCGCAACCGCCGTCGAACTCGCATCCGCCCCCCTCCCAGTCATTTCAATGGAGCCATGGAGCGGATCCAGCATCACCCCTCATCGCCTAGAGGGCCTTGTTCACCGTGGCCACCTCCGCCCGCTGACCGCCGCTGAGGAGTGGCGGCTTCCCGATAATGAGGACGTGTCGTCGCCGCCCAAAGGGTATGTCATGTCCTTCGCTCACTTCCATGAGCGGTGGTGGAGAGGCCCAGCTGGGGTCGCCCTCAGCCCTGGTGTCAGGGGGCAGCTGCTCGCCCGCGTGGGGTGAGTCGCCGCTCCACTAGATGGATCCCCAAGACCCAACGTCGACTCTCTTCTCGCTCAACGATGCTGCCGAGAGCATAGAGCGGGGGAGTCTTGACGAAGGGATCTCGACGATGATGGGCATTCTGGATTAGGCCCAGGTCATCCTACGTGACATCATCGTTCCCAATGGCTGGGTATCTGTTTGATCTTTCGTCTCATTTTCTTCTTGTCTTCATGTTTTTCGTATTTCTGACACTGGTCTTCTTTTCAGTCCCTCATTGCTCGCAGTCTGGAGAAATCTCGGTTCCTCCATGAGCAGAAGGTGGAATGGGACCGCCTCACCGAGGAGGCCCGGTTGCGCAGAGATTTGAGCGCCCAGCTCACCGCTGCCCAGCAGTGGGAGACCGAAGCGTGTCGAGATGCAGAGGAGATCCATGGGATGTTCGAGGACCTATCGGTGAGGGTGAAGCTGGACAAGGAGGCGGCCGCCAGGGTCCAAAAGGAGCAGGACAAGCTACTCCAGAAGGATGCCGATGCCCACCAGCGGGCCGTTGAGCTCCTAGAGAAGCTGGAGACGCAGCGGGATCTCAAGCTAAAAGCCGAGGACAGGTCCACGGCGCTGTAGCAGAGAGCAAACCAGGATGTCGAGGTGATCGCCTGGCTATGTAGGGAGCGGGACGAGCTGCTTTGGACCGAAGAAAGATTTCCCTTGGAGCACAACATGGCCCACGAGGAGCGCGACCGGGCCATCTGAGAGCGCGATGAGGCACGTCGGGAGGCCACGGCCCTCTGGGCGGATCTTGGAGACGCGGTGGCTCGAAGGCTGGAGGCTGAGGAAATTTCTGCCGGGCTAGGCACGGAACTTGCCGAGGTGCGGGGGGGGGCCTTCAAGTTGAAAGCGATCAGCACGATCTTCTATGCTCTGTCGTCATGGTGGTCTGCGATGACCTGTAGGTGGCGCAAGAGGAGGGGACCAACTCCCTTATGACTCGTGCCGCTGGTATCACGGCGCAGGTGGGCCAGCTTGAGGAGGACACCTTTCACGCCGAGATCACCCAAGCCTTCACTGTTGCCCATTCTCATTACGATCGGGAGATCAACTTGGAGGTAATGAGCCAAGGTTTCGCGCCTGGCTATGAAGACCCCGAGCTAGATGAGATCGAGAAGGCGGTGACTCCCCTTGCGTGGAACCTAGCGAACAGGCTGAAAGACATGGTTCTCCCTTCGAGGAAGTAGTTAGTCGAATAAGTTTGATAAACATTTATCTGTAATATATGGACAAGCATCGGTACTTTTGTGTCCAAAAACAGATTCATGACTTTGTTTTGCAATTTCATTTCGTTTGTTTGATCTTACATTTTTCCCTTTTTGCGATGAAAAAAGATTTATGCGATCCGACCCTTCCGCTCGTTAAGACTGTAGGGCCCGAGGTGTTCAGGGGAAATTTTGAATGTGCTGGTGAGCAAAATTACAGTAGTCGTCTGAGTGTGGGCTTTTTGTGGTCTTACCTATCTATTCCCCTGAACCTTGCCGCTAGTCTCGACGCGAGGAAAAGGTCTGATGTAATGACTATTTCAAAAAAAGAAAGGAGGTACTTGTACCTTTGTTAGCCCCCGAGTGACATCCGACCCCTTGCGGTCGCTGGGGCCGGATGTTACTGGAGACCGGAGTGAGGGTCGCGAACTTAGTCTTGCATTCGCACGTACCCCTTACTTAGGATTTTGGCAATCGCTGCGTGACCATGCGTTTGGTCTTATCGCTGGCCCGACCTTCCCCAAGCCCCCACGCGTGGTGGGGATTTGGTCAAGGGCCAGCTCATTTTATGTCTGTCGCCCCATCCATGGTTTCCATAACTAGAGGGGTTAAGGCGACGTCACTTGCCTCGATGGCTCGAGTGATGCGCTTTATGAGCTCGCTAACAGGGATGTTCGGACAGAATCCGATCCCGTTTGCTTTGCGACAGGGTCGACAAAGCCCTCGGGTGGTGTTCTGTTGCTCCTTGATCCGCCTTCCAACAGATTCCCCTTCAATGGGGATTCTATGGGCTTGGCTAGAGGCTAGATTGAACTAGAAGGTTGAGATGACCCTTCCCGCCTTAATGCAGGTTGGGCAAAGGCCGCTGAGGCTCATCTGTGTTTTTCTCCCTTGGCTCTTGTTGGACGCGAGGCGGCCTTAGACCCTTCATGAGTCAGCCTTCGAACCTTGGTCTCTCGATCATGGATCGAGCAGCTCGAGCCCTCGAGACCATTAGGGTCTGTTAGGGGTCGGTCATGTTTCATGCGTTACCCCATCCACGGTTTCCACAACTGGATGGGCTGAGTTGATGACACTTGCCTCGATGGCTTGAGTGTCGTGCTCAATGAGCTTGCTAACGGGTATGTTCATGTGAAATCTGGGTCCATCATTCACTGATGGGGTCGACAGAGCCCTCATGTGGCATTTCACTACTTCTTAACCTGCCTCGTGGCAGATGCCCGAGCCATTCGATAGGCTCAGGTGGCCCATTGGCCTCTCCTCGATGGAGATTCTATGGGTTTGGCTTAGGGCTAGAATCGAACGAGAAAGGTCAAGATGTCTCTGTCCGCTTCTGAGCAGGGTCGGGCAAGGCCTTTGGGGCTCATCTCGGTTTTTCTCCCCTAGCTCTATTTGACGCGAGACGGCCTCGAGCCCTTTGTGGGCTGGCCTTCGAACCTCGATCAGTCGCCGCTCATATTGAATGAGGCGGCTGCCACTTCGTGATGCGACACGAAGCGTTGGAATGCAGCGATTTGCATATGCAACGTTTGGATGTATGGATTCAATGTATAACTTAATTGAAACGAAAACGGGGATCGGTAACGTTACCCTAGTGGTGTGAGCGATGGAAAGCTCTTACCAAATATGTCAGTGCGGGGTTCGGGTCCAACGTTTGCGACGAGGTCGGTGTAACTTGCATAAGCATTGCCTTTTTTCGTTTCTGTCTCTCGGCGACGATCCGAGCCGTCCGATTGATTTAGGTGACCTGACAGCTTCTCCTCAAAGGAGATTTTGCAGGAGGACCCCCCAAACCCTTCTCGAGAAGGCAGGAGCTAAAGCTTGTGGTGCAGGGAACTGTGAATTCAATTATGCTGGTGAACAAAAACACCATAGCCATCGGGGCGTAGGGTCTGGTGGTTCGTCCAGTTGTATTCAAAGTTTTATACCCACACGTCGTGCTTCCAATTTTAGACATAAGGAGGGGTCGGGCAAAGAGGATGTCTAAATAGGTAGACACCCTCGGCAGCCGCCGAGTGGTGTCCGTGCCCCTACCGTTGCTGGGGTTGGAAACTCGGTAATGAAATTAACGCGCAAAGTAAGAAAACAGAGGTGCTTATCTTTCTGTGGCCGTTCGTTCGTTGTTTTGCCTGGGCATCCGATCGACCTAGGAGGCCCATTGGGCCCCCTAGATGGGGGTTCCATTGTTGAGTCATTCCATGGTCCTACCTAGGGAAGCGGAGAGTCGCCTGCATGCGGGTGTGCCCTGGTTCTCGCGCCTGGTGCGCGTTAGTGGCGGGCCACTCCCAGGCAACGTCCTGTTTGACCAGGCAACGTCTCATCAACCAGAACACGTCCTCTCGGTTCCGGCGTGTCCCCTCGGGGTCCCGTCGGCATTGATTTCCTATCTGCATTGAATAAAGGAAGGAAGAGAGTTTTCTGCCCCAACCTTTCGCCTTTCCTCAGCCGTCGTGCCTCTTCCTTAAATAGGGAGGGGGAGGGAAGTTCACATCCCATTCTCTCACCTATTCTTGGGCCGCTACCTCTTCTCCTTCCTTTCCACCGAATGCATTCGTGTGTCGCGGCGGGTCCTAAGTGAGAGAGGGTAATGTCGGGGAGAGAAAAACTCATAGATCCGCTCGTGAATCCGGAGCGCGATGTCAAGCTGGAGGTCATCCAACGTAGATGAGATGGTGCAGGCCGCCTTTGTTAAGAAGGGGCCACTGCTACCAAAGGAGGAGGGGCACTGGAGGGTGCCGAGCGTCGTTGGCTTTGTCGTCGTTCATTGCGGCCTTTCCTTGGCGGGAGACGCCCCCGCCTAGACGCCGTTGTTAGGGTTATGGCTGATGACAATTATGTAGTCCCTGGATGCCCTGAGGAGGGCACCGCAGTCGCCGACATGGTGCTCAACATTGCAAATGATGGTGCCCTTGAGTATCCCATGGAGCGGTAGGGCGCCATCGATGGAGAGCGTGGTGCGGCAACCATAGCAGTGCTCATAGTAGGGCTGGTCAGAAACTGTAATCGAATAAGTTTATGGGGGAGCCTCCGAGTGAACAGTCTTTTGTATTTATGAATACATTAGTCCTTTTTGTGATGGGATCACTTTGTAAGCGGTGAATTTGTGCAAAAATGAACAAATTTTCATCTTTTGTTTCGGCAAACAGTTTTTTAGCTTCCTCTTTTTTTGTAGAAGAGGTTTCGGTGCCTTCCGACCCTTCCCATGGTTTAGGTCACAAAAACTAGGAGTGTAGGTGAATCAATTCTGATCACACTGGTGAGCAAGGAGGTCGTAGCCATTGGGGTGTGGGTTTCCCGCAGTCCTACCAGTTGTACTCAGAATTCATTCCCAAAATCTTAGCCCTTAGGACTTGTTATGAGAAGAATGGAAAATTTAGAGAATGTTTGCAAAGGTAACATAGGGAGTGTTTGTAAGATAAACATACATATATCACTTATATCAGCCCCCGAGTGAGGTCTAACCCCTCACAATTTGCAGGGGTCGGATGTCACTAAAGATCGGGGATTTCTGAAGACAAAAACTAATAAGGGAAAGTATGCATTTATTAAGGGAAAAATGACATAGCTGCTCAATGTTCTAGGCATTGGTGAAGACCTCGCCATCGATGGTTTTCAACTTATAGGCGCATGGCCGGAGTACTTCTGCGACAACGTACGGCCCCTCCCAGGGTGGGTAGAGCTTGTGGCGGTCCTTGTTGCTCTACACGAGGCAAAGAACCAGGTCCCCGATGTTGAAGGCTCGGTCCCGCACCCGTCGACTGTGGTACCGACGCAACGCCTACTAGTATTTGACCGAACAGAGGAGGGCCATGTCGCGGGCTTCGTCTAGGTGGTCCATGGTGTCTTTGTAAGATGCCTCAGCTCCCTGTTTATCGTATGCTCTGATTTTTGGCACTCCGTAGTCGAGGTCCGTCAGGAGGATGGCCTCGGAACCATAGACCATGAAGAAAGGTGTGTAGCTGGTGGCCCGGTTGGGAGTTGTCCTCAGGTTCCAGAGCACCATAGGGAGCTCGATGACCCAACATGCGCCATACTTGTTCAACCGATTGAAGATCCTATGCTTGATGCCCTGTAGGAGCATGCCATTTGCATGCTCGACCTATCCGTTTGTTCGGGGGTGCGCGACGGCAGCCCAATCGACTTGGATGTGTTGTTCATCGTAGAATCGAATGAATTTCTTGCAGGTGAACTACGTGCCGTTATCTGTGATGATGGAGTTCGATACTCTGAAGTGATGGATGATGTCGAGGAAGAAAAACACAGCTTGCTCGGACTTGATCATAGAGATCGGTCGAGCTTTGATCCATTTTGTGAACTTGTCCACGGTGGCAAGCAAGTGGGTGTAGCCCCCGGGCACCTTTTTGAGAGGGCCAACCTGGTCAAGCCCCCAGATCATGAAGGGCCACGTGATGGGGATCATCTAGAGTGCCTAGGCCGAGAGGTGAGTTTACCGAGCGTAGTACTGACACCCTTCGTAGGTGCGTACGATTTGCTCAACGTCGGCTACTACAGTGGGCCAGTAGAAGCCCTATCAGAATGCGTTCCCAACCAAGGTTCTTGGCGCAGCATGGTGGCCACAGACCCCACCATGGATGTCGCTCAGCAGAAGTTTTCCCTATTCGATGGGGATACAGAGCTACAGGATCCTGATGTGGCTCTGCTTGTAGAGTTCACCCTCCATAAGAACAAAGGATTTGGCGTGATGTGCGAGCCGTCGAGCCACCGTCTTGTCCATTGGTAGCATGTTGCAGAGGATGTAGTCAAGGTAGAGTGTTCTCCAGTCGTCCAGAGGGTCAAGCTCTATTGCTGGATCCTCTTCAAGCTCCATGACACTGGGGCCAGGCGGAGCCATCAGTTGGTTAGCCCCTAGGGCTGGATGAGATGGGCCATCATCGGCCCGCTCTGAACCTTCATAGCGCACCGAGGGTTTGTGTTGGTCGCTGGCGAAGACACCCATTGGCACCAGTTCTCATCTGAATGCCGCCTTCGCAAGTGTGTCGGCTGCCTCGTTGAGGCGCCTTGGGATGTGATTGAGTTCAAGGCTATTGAACTTGTCTTCCAGTCGTTGGACTTCTTGGCAGTACATAGCCATCTTGGCATCATAGCAGCTTGACTCCTTCATGACTTGGTTAATGACCAGCTGAGAGTCACCCCAAATGTCGAGGCATTGGATGCCCAACTCGATGGCGATGCGTAGGCCATTGACGAGTGCGTTGTATTCGGCCACATTATTTGATGAGGGGGAATGGAGCTAAACCATGTACCTCATGCGGACCTCGAGTGGTGATACGAAGACCAGCCCCACGTTGGTGCCCTTTTTCATCAAGGATCCATCGAAGTACGTCATCTAGTACTCTTGATCGACGACCGCTGGTGGTGTCTGGACCTCGGTCCATTCGGTGATGAAGCCAACCAATACCTAGGATTTGATCACCGTTCGGGAGGCATATGTGATGCATTAATCCATCAGCTCGAGTGCCCACTTTGTAGTTCTTCCCATGGCGTCCTGGCTCTGGATGACCTCACCAAGGGGGAACGACGTCACAACCATCATAGGATATGACTCGAAGTAGTGGCGCAGCTTCCTCTTGGTGATGAGGATGGTGTAAAGGAGCTTCTAGATTTGGGAGTAGTATGTTTTGGAGTCAGATAGTACCTCGCTGATGAAGTACATAGGGTGCTGGACCTTGAGGGCGTGCCCCTCTTCCTCCCGCTCTACCACCAAGGCGGCGCTGACCCCTTGCGTGGTGGCCGCTATGTATAGCAGGAGGGATTCTCCATCGCTCGGAGGAACTAGGATCAGGGGCCTTGCTAGAAGTAGTTTGACCATGTCAAGCGCCTCCTGGGCCTCGGATGTCCACTCGAAGCGGTCGGCTTTCTTCAAGAGCCAATAAAGGGGGAGTCCTTGTTCGCCGAGGCGCGAGATGAATCGGCTGAGGGCAACAAGGCACCCTTTGATTCGCTGAACCCCCTTTATGTTTTGAATTGGGCCCATCCTTGTGATGGTTGAGATTTTCTCTGGGTTAGCTTCGATGCCATGCTCGGAAATAATGAAGCCGAGCAGCATACCCCTCGGGACCCCGAAAACACATTTCTCAGAATTGAGTTTGATGCCATTCGCCCAGAGTTTCGTAAAGGTTTGCTCAAGATCAGCAATGAGGTGGTCAACCCATTTGGACTTAACTACGATGTCGTCGATGTAGGCCTCAATGGTCCGCCTAATGAGGTCCCTGAAGCATCTGAGCATACATCGCTGGTATGTTGCCCCAGCGTTCTTCAAACAAAATGGCATCAAAACATAGTAGAATGATCTGAAGGGGGTGATGAAAGACGTCGCGAGTTGGTTGGTCTTTTTCATCGCGATTTGATGGTAGCCGGAGTACGCATCAAGGAAGCAGAGGGTTTCGCATCCTGAGGTAGAGTCGACTATTTGGTCTATGCGTGGCAAAGGAAACGGATCCTTTGGGCACGCCTTGTTGAGGCTCGTATAGTCAACACACATCCTCCATTTCCTGCTCTTCTTTCGTACAAGGATGGGATTGGCTAACCACTCTGGGTGGTGTACTTCCCTGATGAATCCGGCGGCCGATAGTTTTGCTATCTCCTCATCAATGGCCCTGCACTTTTCCTCATCGAAGCGGCACAGGCATTGCTTCACTAGCTTAGAGCTTGGATGGATTTTCAAGGTATGCTCGGTGACCTCCCTCAGAATGCCTAGCATATCCGAGGGTTTCCACGCAAAGATATCTTTGTTGTCACGGAGGAAGTCGACGAGCGTGCTTTCTGATTCGGAGGAGAGCGTGGTACCAATGCATACCATTTTACCCTCGGAGCTATTGTGATCTATGAGGACCTCCTTGGAGCCCTCTACCGATTCGAACGACCCAGTTGACTTCTTTGCGTCGGGCACTCCTTCGGCGACCTCCTCCTTGAGGGCGGCGAGTTCCCTGGAGGCGACGATTGCCGTGGCATGGCCACAGCACTCGACCTCGCATTCATAGGCACGCTAGAAGGAGGTGCCAATGGTGATGACCCCATGGGGGCCCGACATCTTTAGCTTGAGGTACGTGTAGTTGGGGATGGCCATGAACTTCACGTAGCATGGACGTTCTAGGATGGCGTGGAAGGTTCCGAGGAACCCAACCACCTCAAAGGTGAGGGTCTCAGTCCTGTAATTGAACTGATCCCCAAAGGTAATGGGCAGATCGATTTGTCCAAGTGGCATGGCCTGCTTCCCAGGCATGATGCCATGGAAAGGTGCTCGGATTGGGCGGAGGTGCGTTCGATCGACGCCCATCACGTCGAGCGTCTTTGTGTACATGATATTGAGGCTGCTGCCTCCATCCATCAGGACTTTGATGAGGCGCTTTGGGCCGACGATCGGGTCAACCACAAGCGGATACCTTCCTGGGTGTGGGACGGCATCCAGATGGTCAGTCCGATCAAAGGTTATGGCGGACTCCGACCATCGAAGAAAGGGAGGTGTGGCCGATTGGGCCATGTAGACTTGGCGGCGTGTGACCTTCTGATGATGTTTGGAGTCATAGGCCATTGATCCCCCGAAGATCATGAGGCAGCCGTCTGGCATTGGAAAGCCATCGTCCTTCTTCTCGGCGTCATCCGTAGCGGGGGCAGGTTCCTTCCCCTACTCCCCTTTGTTGGAGCCACTAGACAAGAACTTCCACATGAGGCTATAGTCCTTGAGCAGATGCTTTATGGGACAGGAAGGCTCCTATCACATCGGCATCGATGACATTAGGGAGCTCGTTGCACTGCCAGGAGAAGCACCGGATGTACCCGCGGAGGGTCTCACCGGCCTTCTGGCGATAGTTCTTGAGGTCCCATGGGTTCCCAGGGTGTTTGCATGTGCCCTAGAAGTTTCC
The DNA here is from genome assembly GCF_019320115.1 of Miscanthus floridulus. Taxonomy (NCBI): domain Eukaryota; kingdom Viridiplantae; phylum Streptophyta; class Magnoliopsida; order Poales; family Poaceae; genus Miscanthus; species Miscanthus floridulus. The sequence goes on along the minus strand of NC_089581.1, from coordinate 26,610,950 downwards.
CACAAAGATCTCCTTTAGATCTACCCAACTCTGGATTGCGTTGGACGGTAGGTGTTCCAACCATGCCCGAGCCGAATTGGCCAAGAACATTGGAAGGTTGCGGATAATGAAGTCGTCATTATCTGCACCACCGGCTTGATAGGCAAGCCGATAGTCTTCAAGCCAAAGCCTGGGGTTTGTCTCCCTGAAGTACTTAGGGATATTAGTAGGTGGTCGATACCTTGGCAGGAACGCAGCATTGAGGATGTGCTGGCTGAAGGCCTGAGGCCCTGGGAGGCCGGGGCTCGGGCTCCGGTCCTCGCTGCTGTCATAGTGTCCACCACATCGAGGATGATAGCCGTGGTGGGCTCCTTCCCTTGGGTCGCTATAGGTGCGTCTGTGGGCGTCGTGGTTGTGGCCGAGACGTTGATGTACCGGGATTACAGCATGCTATCCGCCGCCTTGCGGCGCTTGGTGGACCGATGCATCCCTGGTGGGGTGCACCAAGGGCGTATGCTGGCTAGCGTTAGGCTCATGTCATCGAGACAACGAGCTCTTCGCCTGCTGTGCTGCCGCACGCTCAAGTAGCGTGCGAATTTCGTGGTGGACCCAACGATCCTCGGGCGTCGCGGCCTCTGGAAGGCCATGAAGTAGGGCTGTTGCGGTGGCGATGTTCTGGCTTGCCTGAATGAAGTGAGGAAAGGTTTCACCATCGGCGATGATCCTTCGGTTTACGTCACGGGCCATGGTACGTGCGTGCCCACCATCTCTGCGGCGCCCGATCTCCTCACTGACCTCCATGTACTCCCAACAAGCTATTGTTCGGCTTTGTTTATTTCTCGCTTTTGGGCTCTCAGCTGCTCCACCCCTACGTGAGGTGGGGCCACTGTCCCCCTCTTGGTTGCGCCGCCGAGGTTGCCTTTCGGGGTAGTCTCCTTCGTGGAGACGCTTTCGACATGTCCCTCGGAGGTTTCCACCATGAAACATTCTCGAGAGGGATGATGGCTCCCCCTACCAGAGTCAGAGCCAGAGTATGACCCGGCCCCTCCACGAGGAGGCCGTGAATGGATTCCGTAATGCTTTCGATCATCCCTACAAACTCATTGTTCGTGGGGGGCGGGATCGTGCGCTGTGCCACAAGGTGGCTAATGGTCGCCGTGGCATTGCGGAGACTGAATGGAAGCATCATCGGGGCGCTCCATGCGGAGTGTTCTAGAGAGAGGGTGAGGCAGCATAGGTCCTCCCTGGATGGCTGTGGTCTAAGGGAGATGCTGGGCTAGCGTTCAAGCCTCCCATAGTTGAAGTTCACGGAGGGGAGAGACTGGACAGAGGCGTGGGCCAACGCCAACTCTCCTCCTAGCGTGACGATGAAGTCCAGGTCACCGAAATGCACGTGCGTGCCTGGGACCCAACTGATTGTGTGGTTAGCCATCCGAGGCTTGATTTGGAACGTGCAAAGGCCTCTACCTAGCGCACCAACTGTCAGTGTTTCGTACAAACACCGGCTAGTAAATTTATAATTGTTGCATGTTAGGCCTAGATGGTGCACTAAATGACATAAGATTTATACGGGTTTGGGCTAAATGTCCCTACATTCAGTCTGTTGCTGGTCGTGTTATTAGTACCAAAAAAGGTTCATAGTAGGGGGTACAAATGGTTGAGAGAGGGAAAGGTCCCAAGTCTCTGATGGAATGATCAAAAGGACACTAAGAGCTCGGTCGCTGCTTGGCTGTATGAGTGATGTATTGTGTGTGTTTAACTGATCCGTCAAGCATCGGTCCCTTTAGTGGGGAGCCCTGCCCTCCCTTTTATAGACCAAGGGGGGAGCAAGGGTTACAAATGGGAGAAAGAGGAAAATGCTAAAGGTATAGAAGGTCCTTTGAGGGAGTCGGGTCTTCCTTTTTCCCTGTGCCTGCCCTGCTTAACATGGCAGGCCATGTTAGAGGTGGCGTGTTCACTGATCCTCGTAGGCCATGCCCTGGTCTCATTTAGCAAGTGGGTGCGTCCTATCCTACGCCAGCGAATGGTGCGGCATGCTGGAGAGCCGAGTTGTGACCCCTCGGGGACTAATAGGGGAAGTGACCATATGTCCATCACTGTAGATGATGTGATTTCTGTCTTAGACCGTAGTGGCTATCGTATCCATGTGTTAGTATCCACGTTCGAGGACTAAAGGCGGCGCCTACTACACTGTGGGACAAAAGTCGGCGCCTACAACACTATTCGGGCACTGTTACGTCGGAAAGGGCTTAAAGCGCCCGTCCCATCATATCCTGACGGTACCTTCCTACAGGCGTGCAGGGCATGGTCCTTGACACTGTGTTTGACTTGAATGTCCTATCGTTCCCTGTGCTTGTCATCATGAAGGAGCAGGGTGCGATCGTCGGGCAAGACGGAGCCCGCCGTTGGAAGTCAGGCGAGGCGGAGCCAGCCCCTAGCCGTTGGGCGAGGCGGAGCCCGCCCTTGGATGCCGGACGAGGTAGAGCTAGCCCTTAGCCATCGGGTGAGGCGGAGGCCAGCCCTCGGACGTCGGGCGAGGCGAAGCCAGCCCTTAGCCGTCGGGCGAGGCCGAGGCTAGCCCTCAAGGGTCGAGCGAGGTGGAGCCCACCCTCAAACGTCGGGTGAGGCGGAGCCAGCCCTTAGCCATCGGGCGAGGTGGAACCAATCTTCTGTCGTTCGGGCAAGAAGCGTAGTAGTGTTCTTATCTGACTAGAAACATCAACATTCGATGGTCATTAGTCCCACCTCATTGGGTATCCCGGTATTAGGTCCCCGATAGCCGAGGTCCAGGCCATGATGGCTATTGCGGCGCATCCCGTCAGGGCAGCTGCGGTCTTCCTTGGCCTACAACATATGCCGGCGATGCTTCAGATCCCCAGGCTCCAATGGTATTTTCCTTCTCTAACAACACCTCTAAGGCCTTGGAAGATGTGGACGATGTTGACATGTTTTGTAGTGGTAAGAATCTAATCCATTCTGATTGAAATAACGGATGGCACCAGATGCTTGTTCAACTACATGCATTTTCGATGTGGTTTCTAAAAATATCTCAAATGTGGTTTACTTGATGCCAACATAATCTGCACACGTGGCTTCAGAAAAGATCTTCTAATTGCTCCAAGTGTTACTGAGGATCATGTCTTGTTATATGTACAACATGTGTTTTAGGAATTTTATCTTTGCAATGGGTGATATTCTAATAAGTCTAATATGTCTTCTGCAAGTGTTTCTACAGAAAACCCTAAACTTTTTAGTAACTGAATGTGTGTTTGGGTATCAGCATATCAGTGGCACTATAGTTTACATAGTATCTGATAGTACAATTCAGTTACCTGTGATCATGATTTAACTTATTTTCTTGCAAGTTATCTCTTCTATTGTGATAATGTTTGGGTTTCTGTTATTTTTGAAGTTGGCTTGTCAATTGTTATCTATCATATACCTAATATCAGTCCATCATTATTTGCTTTGTCCATCCTAGCTAAGAGGGCAATGGCAAGTGTCCCTGTAGTACAATTGCATTTTGTGCTAAAGGAAGATTATTTCTGAAAGCATGAGTGCACACCACTTGAAGAAATGCCAACGCTTAGTACCTTGAAAATTTTCTGAGTTTCTATTCATTTTGGAGGGAAGTAGTTCAATGTTTTGGTTTCATTATGGGGTAGGCATTTTGATATACCAACCTGATGATTATGTTGTTTGCATTAAGAATGGAGATCTGAATGCAGTTACTCTGGTGCTGTTGCTCGTACTATTGTTGCTTTCTCTGGTGCTACTGATGGTCCTACTACTGCCTTCTCAGCCACCGTCATCATTGTTTGTCCTTGTCCCTATTTGTCTCCCTCTCTGGCTGCTTGCTTGATGCCTGCCTCGTGTAGATGCGTGTGTGTGTGATATTATGTGAACCAAGTTGGCTTAAGTTGGCTTAAGTGTACATGTAAAAGTAATATCTCTGATTCTCTATATAAGGTTGGTGTTTTTAATTTTTTTAATAGGATCTATGGTGGCAAACGGTAATTATTATACCAGCATGATGAGTGAAGGCACTCATCTAGTGGATTTTGAAGACTTTAGCAACTCTTGTAATGAGCAACAATCACAGGAAGTGCAAGTGACTCCATCAGCCTCCCCTGCAAGACCAAATCATAAGAGATCAAAGAATTTCAGTGAGAAAGAAGATGAGATTTTGGTTTCTGCGTGGCTGAATGTGAGCTTGGATCCAATCACAGGAGCAAATCAAACACATAAATCGTATTGGACTACAATGCATGATTACTTCCATGAAAACTTGCCCTTCCCCTTAGACCGTACGCAAAATTCTCTTATGCACCGTTGGTCTACTATACAAGACAGTGTGAATAAGTTTACAGGATGTCTCTCTAGGATTGCAGGTAGACGACAAAGTGGTGCTACAATGCAAGATAAGGTTCTGACCAGCTATGTATAAGCATATGTTTATTCTATCTGACGCATAAATTACAATGACTTTCCGATACATGGGTGTTGCATGTGTGCAGATTGAGGACGCAAAGGCTACGTACAAGTTTGAAGACGGGCAAAAGAGATCATTTTAGTTTATGGATTGCTGGAGATAATTGAGAGGACAAGCAAAATGGATGGCTAAACTAGACGAACTGGCTGGAAAGTCATCTAATAAGAAGCAAAAGAAAACCTCCAATTCGAGTCTACCTACACCTTCGCTCACTACTGTAGATGGACATGAAGTTGCTGCTCAGAGGAGAATACATTATCGAGACCAATGGGCCACAAGAAGGTCAAAGCAGCACTACATTAAGGTGGCAAAAAAGGTTGCACAGAAGCTTTAGAGAACTTGTGGGCAAAGAAGAAAGAATTTGATAGTGACAAGGAGCTAAAGAAAGATGAAAGGTTCAAACAAGCTTTTGCACTTGAACAAGAGCGGGTTGCGAATGAGAAATTAAATCTTGAGTTGAGGAAGAAAGAGTTAGAATTGAGGGCACAGGAGGTAGAGTTGAAGAACAAGAAGGACGAAAAGAAGATTATAACAATGGACCTTAGTGCCATGCCTGATGATCAACAGTAGTACTACATGTCCTGCCGATCTAAGATCATGAGCCGTCACCACAGTAGCTAAAGATTTTAATTTTAGGTCCTTTTCATGTTTAAATCAAACCTTACATTATACAGCATACATATGTAAGTGTCAGAACTATGTGCTTTCTATCAGCATACATGTGTAAGTGTCAGTACTATGTGATTTCTATCAGCATACATGTGTAAGTGTTAGTACTATGTGCTTATACATGTGTAAGTTCAGAACTATGTGCACAAAAATATATGATCCAAATATGATTCAAGCTTCTATGAATCTTAAATATTCTCAATAATATATATGAAGCAAATATGACAACAATAGATGAAGGAAAATATGACAAAGCGTAATTACAAAAATTATGTCCACAATAATTTTGTAATTAAAATTATTCTACAAAACAGTAAACTAAAACCATATATAGAAAAATAATTATATTTGTTTATATAGGCCCGGATGATTTTGTCAAAGGTGCTCAACTAGATCATCTTTAAGCTGCGTATGAATTTGTTGATCCTTAATATTCTTGTAGTTCTGAATAAACTCCTCAAGTTTAGGTGTAGAGTCATGAGAAATTTTCATATTTTCTCCCACCACATCATAATTGAAATCATCTTCTTTATCTCGCTCATCCTCAATTATCATGTTGTGCATAATAACAAAAGCCCTCATAATTAGGCTAAGCGTATCATCATCCCAAAAATGACCTGGCCCTCGAACGATAGCAAAACGAGCTTGTAGAACTCCAAAGGCTTGTTCAACATCCTTCCTATAAAGATTCCTGAGCTAGGGCAAAATATTTCTTCTTATTACCTTGTGGCTCAGGTATGGTCTTTACGAATGTGGCCCATGAAGGATATATGCCATCTGCAAGATAATAACCCATTGTATAATTATGACCATTAATGATATAGTTGACCTCTGGAGCTTGACCTTCAGCTAGCCTTGCAAATAGAGTTGACCGTTGCAAAACGTTGATGTCATTGTGTGAACCTGGCATCCCAAAGAAAGCATGCCAAATCCATAGATCTTTTGAAGTAACAACTTCTAATATAATTGTAGGCTCATGCACATTCCCTTTGTACATACCTTGCCATTCATAAGGGCAGTTTTTTCACCTCTGGTGCATACAATCTATGGACCCAAGCATACCAGGAAAACCTCTTCTTTCTCCAATTGCAAGTAATCTAGCGGTATCATCTTCATTAGGTGATCTCAAGTACTCGTCTCCAAAAACTTCAACAACAGCGGCGACAAACCTCCTGAGACTTTTAATTGCAGTACTCTCACCAATATGGACATAATCATCCATAGCATCAGCTGCTACTCTATAAGCTAACATCCGAAATGCTGCTGTAATCTTCTACAAGCTAGACAGACCAAGTATACTGGCAGCATTCTTCTTTTGCACAAAATATTTATCGTGTTGTTCTACAGCTTGCAGTATGCGCAGAAACAACATACGACCCATTCGAAACCTACACTATAAAATAATTAGACACACATATATAAGCATCTTTTCTACAAAATGTGTTTCGTGGCATACCTTCGGTTGAAATAATTTGGTGCATACGTTGGATCATCGGAGAAATAATCTTGGTATAGCCTCTGATGTCCTGCCTGTCTATAGCGCTGAAGCAATCGATGTCCATGAACAGAACCGCAATGTTTTGGTTCTTCAGCAGACTCATCCTCATCAATTACCGCATGTACGACATCAAAAAAGAAATCATCATCATCACCTGACGAACGATGAATCATTTAACACCTGGTTCATGAGAAAGCTATGTTGATCCATGGCAGATCTTTTTTTCTTATCTCGAACTAGAATTAGACAATATTACAGAAGATCTTTGTGGTGTCGTAACAAGTCGACAAGAGGAGGAACGCTAGCAGAGAACAGGCAAGGACACAGGCGATGGCGATGAGCACAAGCCTGATGGCGGCACTAGCATATATGGAGATCAGCCTGCCCTCGTACGTGTATTGCAAGGTTGGAGACCTGGAGTCACCGTACTAGGAAGGATGAGCGGACAGAAAAGGTCAGACTCCAGGAGCTATGGAGGAAGGAACAGCTGGCCGGCGGAACAAGTTAAGCACGGAAAAGTTAAAATCCAACCAATTCTGTTTTTAGCCCCGTCCTCATCCAACTAATTGACGATGTGGCAAGTTCAAAATATTTTTGGGTGCAAAATATTAGAGAGCTGCTGTGGAGGGAACTAGTTTTTGGAAAACAATTATTTAAGAGAGCTCCCAGTACAGAGTTTTGAGAGTTATATTTTTGGGAAACTCCTGGAGTTGCTCTAATCAAAGCCAGGTAACCGGATCTTTAAAAAAAGAAATTCCTTTATCTAGAAAAAATATTGGTTTCGTTCATGCTTTAAAATGCTGTACAAGCCATATAGATAACCAATGCTCAAAAGTTTTTGATGGAATAAACTTGAATTAGTCAAGAGCCTGATTGGAAGATGTATTTCTGAGAAAATGTAGTACGAACACAATCTAGAATTTTAGTATCCGGAGACTTAAAAATGAAGCCATGTTGTCTTCTTCTTCCTTTTTTTTTTTTTTTTTTTTTTTGCAAAATGAGGCCTCGAGTGGAGTTTTTCTGGTACAACTATAAAGAGACTACGTTATTTTTCCGGCAATAGTATAGTTTTGCAAATTAACTACATACTATAGAGTCATTACATCCAAATATTTTTTTTAGATAAGGATTACATCCAAATAAATAAACAAGTGTCACGTAGCATTTGGAACCACACGGATCGGAGAGCCTTAATTAGGTTTATGCATGCACCAAATTAATGGGTTGTTCACCACCATGTCGGAGCTATATTACACTCCAAGGTACGGTGGTGCGAGGAAGAACCTGCTTTTGAAGGAGCCTACGTGGCACATTCACGGCGCTTAGACTTTTGATGACCATTCCCGTAGAGGAAAAGCAAATCCAATCCAGGACCAGGAGGGTGACACACGCAGGTCTGGTTTTGCAGCAGGTTATAAGACTAGCTATTTAGCTGAAATCCTGCATGACTAGGCCATTTAGCTGCTTATGCAAGCTATATATAGCTTTACAACCGGTACTTCTTCGTTCCAAATTACGTAACAAGTTCATATAATTTTGTTAGAAGTTTATTTACTGTACAACCAAGGAACCTATTTATTCTCGAACAAAGAGAGTATTAGCAACAAAAAAAAACATATACAGTATAAAAATCAAAACACCTTATAGTTTGAGATTGGAGTAAACAATACTGGTACGCTGCCAGTTATATATAATAGTAATTATTAGGTGGACGGACGAGGCTTTAATTAATGAATTAAATTAATTGGATGGAATGCGATGTCTGCGGGCAAATCGCAATTTATTGGGTTTGCACTCGTGCGAGAGGGACACGCTTGGACGTTGAGCGATCCGATCCATGATGGACCGGCGTAATGATCGATCGATGCATGCCATATTCACATCCATACCAATGCCCATGGGTATCTACGACGACACGACTATTCCGGTAGTACGGTGCTTCACATGACCTGAGTTTCACCGTACGTGTTACACCACACCACGTTCGCTTCATCGTTTCTGTGGCTTATAAGCCAGCTGATGTTATTTGGTTGTGAGAGAAAAACACTATATCATGGATGATACTTCGAGCCAACAGGATGTTAATCTCCTGATTACTCGCATCGCATCACTGCTAATAGTAAATGTATATATAAATAAAAGTGGTCCACAGGTGTGCACGAGCTAGACGCGCATCAGCGCATGGACCGCCGTCCGTCCACGATCCAGGGCAGCAGCAGCTTTTGCTAGCTTTCCAATTCTCAATCCAAAGGAGTGTTCAATCTTAATTGCAAGCCGACAAGCGGCGTCACCTGGTTTTCTGCTGCAACTCCGGAAAAGCCGCTGTCTTCTACTGCCCCCTTTCCGCTTACTCCCAATCCCTCTACTAGTGGATGCCTAGTTGGCTAGTTCTATCTTAATTCGTATTAATTACATGCCCACCCACTCGCCCGACTTGAGCCTCAAATGTGCTCCAAAATTAAGCGGAGGTACCTAGTGTGTTGTTGTTGGGACACGGCCGAACTGGCCTTAGATTTGGGTCTGCGGTCTACCTCAAGTTTAGGTAGAAGAAACCTTGGGAAGATTGGGAAAAAAAACCCACCCAACCCGCGTAAAGTTGCGCGTTGCTCCGCTCGTGCGTATCGTTCCCCACGCGAAGTTAAGGGAAATATGTATATGATATAACATGGAAGGAATCAAGGAGGCGAATTTATAAAAATGTATAATGATAGAGATACAGAGAATTACCTCTGAGTAATAGATATAAGAAAGTATTGCCTTGTATTGATGATCACCTAACAACGTTCAGGTTAGCTGTACCTTTCTCAATCAACTTGATCGCTAGGAAGACATGGATGTACGGAGAGGCACATGTAGTAGGCGACCAGAATGAAATGCATGGGATCCATCTCTGCGGTTGCCGTGGGGGCGTGCGTGACAGGGAGGCGCAGAGAGAGCGAGCTAGCGAGTCGGATCATCCATCTCCTCGGAGGCCTGCACTGGGTCGGAGTCCGAGGGAATCCCAGGCACAGCCGCATGCGGAGGCAGGCAGCCGCCCGCCCGTGCGTAGGTGCGCCGAACAACGTGCCTCTCGTCCCGCCCGAGGCAAGCTCCACACGTGCAAGTCTGACTGTCTGCCGTCACGCTAGTAGCATCATCGCAGCAGGTCAGGTACGAGTACACTCCATCACCTGTCGATTGCTAATGGCTGCATGTTCGTACCCTGGATATCCTTGTTCACTCGCTTATAAATCATGCGATTAATTTATTACGAGGGGAAACATCGTTCGTTCCTGGAAAGCTAGCCAATAGAGCGGCTACTTACGGAGTATACTCCCCCTCTGTCCCTTTATTATAGTCGTTTTAGCTTACTACTCCGTACGTACTACCAGAGAGGTTCGAGTGTCGTTGGCCTGCTAATGCAGGCCTATGGATAGATGCACCATCTACCACAGCAGCTGCTTGTGCCTGTGTAGCAGCCTTACCCCCTCCCACCACCGTCAAGACGTATTACGGAGTACTATGTACCATCTACCAGAGCACCTGATTGGCATATATATAGGAGGCATGCATGTCTTCCTTTTGCCTCCTTGGTATAAGCGTCCCGAGCTAAAACGACCGTACTAAAGGGATGGAGTCACTCCCAGCAGAGCCGGTAGGCAATGCAAATTCAACCAGTATACTCCTAAAGTCCTAACTATGTACTCATGTCCAACCAAAATACAAATCTTGTTTTTTTCAACCGAACTCCTGTCCAACCCTGACAATAAGAGGTTCTCGTTTTTCTCTCCTAATAAGACCCTTAAGATGTACAAGGCCATCGTCCTCTTCCCCTGCTCCCCCTTTCTCTCTTCCTACAAAACTGCCAAGTGGGCCCGATACTCTATAGCGTAAACTAGAAAGATTTTAGGAGATCAGTTGTAGTGTGCTGAGAAGTAGGGGTTGAACATGGATGACAGACTCACGTTTGAGGGAATAGGAGGGCAAATTTTGAGGGATTAGGTTACAGTTTGCTCTTACGGGCTAATCAATCATGTGATGAGCACTCTAGTGTGCTCGTGATTAGCAGCCCCCATCTGCTGCAACTACAATAATAATCTCGCCGCTGATCGAGTGGCGTGCATGCAGGAGCAGGGCCCCACAATGCATGTAACACTGGCATGCATCGGATGCCTTCGTAGCTTGGTTGCCCAGTGCCCACCAACATGCATGCTACCCACTCGGAGACTAAAAATATGAGATTCAGACTAAGAGAAAATGCATCGCCACACCTCTCATCCAACTAGTTGAGCTAGGCTCACTTTCTGATTACCGAAGACTAATAACTAAAATAAAATACTTAATCATGCCATGCGCCAATGCGTGCGCGCACGAGCACCTGCCGACTACCGTCCGTCAAACTCAAATAATATACTCCACTGCTTCTTCTGCTGCTGCACTGTGTGTGCTTCGTCGATCAACATGGGTCTGTCTGTCTGGCTTTGTCACTATTGGTCCCATTCGCTTCGCTGAAAAAATAAATCGAAATACTATTTTAACTAATTTATTATGAGAGAAAAACACTGAAAAAATAAGCTAAAAAACGGATTACAAAACAAACGAGTACGGCCAATTATTACTGGTAAATAACTGCAGCCCGACCACCTATACCTCAAATGACCGACACACGTTACTACACCAGTTACAATGATTCTGCTTGCATTGCATTGGACCCACCTCTATTTACTAAATTTTTAGTTACATTAAACATTTTTTATAAAAAATGTGGATTTTTTAGTGGATTAAAGAAATGTGGATGCTTGCAACTTGCAATGCCCCTTGGCCCAGCGGCACTGCGGCAGCCGGCAGGAGGGACCCCAACCAGCCCGCCAGGCCTGCAAACAACTGCCCCAACTGCCACAAACCCAATAGCAGCCCCACGGGCCACGGGCTACGCCCCCCCCCCCCCCCCCCCCAACCCCCCCCCCCCCCCCCCCCCCCCCACCCCCACCCCCACACCAACACACCCACACGCGCGCACGCGTCCGTCCAGCAGAGGTGGCTGGCATGTATGCGTTGACGCCGACGTGGCTGAGGAAGCTCGGCGTCAGTTACTATAGCGCCGAAACGTGTAATCTTAGTGCCAATTACTACGACGTCGAGTCAAGGGTCTAGATTTCATATTTATGAAAATCTTTCAAAAAAAATCAAAAAAACAAAAAAATCGGACAGCTCAGCCCCATCCATATTTTCGGGGTGTTCAGCTGGCAGGTAGGGGCACGGATCAGATAGTTTCGAATAATTCAATAATGTTCTATGAGAGAATAAGTTAAAACAAGTCAAGCCAAGAACAGCCCAACACTTGCCACAAAAATTCACTCTTCTGCTCTGTACGGCTTCCGCGTGCGGTACTCCTGTGCTTTTTCTATTCATCACCACACACAGCGCGTATTAAAAAAAATTACTAGCACAAGTTCTGTTCCAAAATACAGCAAAGCATTCCACCGGACGTTGGACCAGATTTTTTTTTAATGAGGAAGGACGTTGGCCCAGGTGGCCGTGAGCCCGTGACAGTGCCATCATTGTACGGGCTTCTTACTGGGCTGTGTGCAATGCGCTTATTGATGGGATTTGGCCCATGGGCTGACTCAGATGCTAAAAAGCTGTCCTCAACTCCTGATGTTTGGATTTCAGCTAACAGCGCAGCACGTTAGATACCTCGCCTGATGCTGCAGACCTGTGTAGCGTGTCCATTATATCTGTGAAGACCACTATCTACATGATACATCCATGCTACAAGTATTGTGTTGAATCTTGAATGTTGATCGACACTGCTGACCAACCAGACGACATACGAGAAGGTGTACTTGCCTTTATTTGGCTACTCGTGGATTAGGGCGTGTCGGCCTCCAAACCTAGCCTCCCATGTAACATGACCCACTGCATCTGGCAGGACGAGTGTTTGAGCGGATAAAGCGCTCAATACACGTCGATCCATGAGGAAGACAAATATCTCCAGTGGAAGCACTCACGGCTCACGCCTCTCTCGTCCTGGCCCTCGCCCTCGCCCTCGCGCGCGCGTGCCTACGCCTCCCTTCTACACCGCCGCCACTTCTTACCCTCCACCGTCACATCCTTCTCCGCCGCCTTGGCTCATGGCATCGGCACCTCCGTCTCCGCACATGAGTCCACCTCCACCCGCATCTCATTGCCCCTTGCAGCCTTGCTAGCATTGCTTGATCCTTTCCTCGTTGCTCGAGGATTGAGAGAGGTTTGGTGTTGCTCGACTCTCCGAGTGCAAGGTGCAATAAAGTAAATATGGTACCCATGCTTGATATGACATGTTTGGACGTAGGTATCAATAGCAGAACCAACGATTTTGATTAAGGAGGCCAGACAAATATGATGACATCTTTAAATGGGTTAAATATATACATGTGTGTGTTTCAAGAATTCTTTTAATGTTCTTACATATGTAGTTAATATTAATAATGAAAAAACATAATATTGTGATGAAAAATATGTGAATTGATGGCTTGATGTGCTATAAATTGAAAAAATTTAAGGGTATTAAAAACTTTTGTACAGTGCTCACCAGGGGGGAGCGTTCGTATGATTAAGTATAAAAGATATATGCCTTGTTCGCTTTGCTAAAAAGTCATGGCTGAAAGTACTGTTCGCTGATTTGTTGTGAGAGAAAAATATTGTTTGTTCGCTAAAATAGTACGGCTCAAAAGACAAGCGAACATGGCCTAGTACTAGGTGCATATAATATATTTGTCAGAGTGTAAATATATAGGTGTTGCCGAGGTTCCCACAACATATGTATCTGGGTGTGCATATTTAAAGGACTAGTGCACCGGTTGTGGATGAGAGTTTTACGTTTCCGGGACCAGGAAGGCAGGAAGCTTGGTTGGCTCGACGTAATCGGTTGCGGGATTGGAAGCTGATTTGTCTGCTGCAGGTGCGTTAGATAGCTGCTCCTTCCGTCCCAGAAAGAATACAATTCTAACACAATGTCATGAGTATCTTAAGTTTGACTAATTATAGATAAAAAATATTAATATTTATGATATTAAATAAATACCATTAAATTAATCACGAAATATATTTTTATAATAAATTGATTTGAATCTATAAATGGAAATACTATTCACTAGTAATTTGGTCAAAAGTGAACCACTTTAATTGACAGATAGTTACATTCTTTTTTTTAGACAGAGGAAGTATTTACCGCTGTGGGTAAAAACTCCCGGTTATCAAAAAAAAAAAAAAAACAGGACTCCCATACCCGCAAACACACGCGAGCCGATCCCTCGTGCCCCAGCAGGTGGCAGCCCAGCGCACCCTGCACGCGATCTTTTTTCCCACGACCGATGGACGCTCACGGCTGGATTTTTTTTTCCCACGATCATTTTCCCCTCACGACCACATGTACAGGTCAAATTTTCTGTTAATCTCAAAAAAAAAAGGTCAAACTTTCTGTTCATATTTAACTCAGACCCGGTTACTTACTACCTTACCTATCTCAAACCCCTAGGTCACGTGGCCGGTTTTCTCATGTAGAAAAAAACACACCTGGTTTTCTCATTTGTGGTTTGAATGACAATTTTATGGCTACATATATTTTGGTAGTAATAACGATTTTGGTTGTGAAGAACTCATCCTGGTCACAGAAAAAATTCAAAATAATATGACCACAATTTTTCTGATATATAATGTCGAACATTCATTAACTTAAAACATTTGAACACCAATCATGCGAAACATTCAGTTTGGTTACATCCGGAGCAACATTGTATCTGGTGGTGCGGTCGCGTGTACATCCCACTGAAACGACTGGTGAGTAAGCTCCCTGCTCCTCCACGAAGTGTCGACAGCCAGCTACTAGGCGTCCTGTCAGATTCGAGAAGTTAGCTTAACAAGACCCAAATTTTCTCTCGACGGATTCAAGATGCTAGAACTGAACTGAACTATGACCAAACTTTTAATTTGGAATTGGCAAATCCAAGATCCCACTAATTTCTTATATTAAGATGAATATAGTTACAAGGCATGCACGGGAAATTGATTCTTTATTCAACTCGGTGACAAGAAGTTCGACTTGCTGCCAACCGCTTGGTGAGCTACAAGCTGCTGGATCCCTCTGCAGGTCCTTTGTTTTTTTTCTCGAACACACAACAGAGCTGCGTATCTTTGTATTAAGAAGAAAAAAAAAGGGGCAAGAGCCCTTGCAACACACGCCCACACTCCAAATCTCTTAGAAAGGTCCACTGCTGGACACCATACCATTCGCAGAATAGGACAAAGGAAGAAGTTGCAGTTCTTACATCTTACCCTTGATGAAGTGTTCTCTCCACTGCATAAGAACAGAGCAAAAAAAATATTCTTACTGAATATATTGTTACATTAGTATTCATGCATGTTTAGCTTAGTCCCTCCTGATAAGAAACAGAAATTATGTGACATGTTGCTTAACTAAGTCTAATAGTTGCTGCCCAATGGATGAGGATGACCAAACGTCAACAGTTGAACACAGATGATTGAAGCTCTTAATTTATAACAATATGATAAATATGCTACTTCGCTGAACTATAGATCAGAAAGATGGACAGCAACTACACAATCAAAAATCTGGAGTACCTTTTGATGGTGAGCTCAAGTGATAAAATTCAAAGATGCCAGTCCATATAGAGCTTGGGTAATTTTACCTAAACCTGCCCCCAGGATCCACTGAAATATATGTGAGGTTCCTCTTCCTCCCTGGGTAATTTTGTATTTCTGCAAACACCAAAGTACCAAACAGATGATAAAGTGAAGACATAGTATTATCACCAAAAAAATACACAATAATAAAATTAACACAACACCTAACCTGAATTAGCCTGTTTAAGGAAAATCACATATTCAACATATCTAGAGATGGATCCATGGATCCCTCAGTGGAGGAACACAACAATGTAAGGCATCACAAGCACTACTCAGAAACGATACCAATAGTTTTGTACCAACCATATTGGTCAAATGCTCAAATTCCTTTACATTGTCAAGTTTCAGTGGGGTTACAATCACTAGCAGCACTACACACGGGTTCAGGATCTACAGCTAGTAGCTCAACCACTCTAAAAGGCACTTCCTTTCTGCATTTTCTTATCATGTTCAGCCTTCTAATTGCATCCTCCATCCGTCTTTCAAGATTTTCAAGCTGCTTATATGCCGGAATAAGACCCCTTTCTTCTATATCCTCCAGTAGTTTCTCTCCATTCTGCATTCTCCCTGTCAAATACATAGCTCCAGTGAGTGTGATATAGGTAGTAACATTTGACCAAAGACCCTTAGATTTCATTTCTCCATAAAGATCTAGTGCATCAGAGATATGCCTGTCTTTGCATAAACCAGTAATTAGAACATTATAACTGACAACATCAACCTTCAATCTACACAACTCCATCAGCCTCTTCCAGTGCAAAGCATCAGCAATCTTGGATTCTTTGCAAAGACTGTGCATTAGAGTAGTGAAAGTAGCAACAGTTGGCACCATTCCTGAACGCATCGTACTACTGAAAACTATGACTGCCTCCCCAAGTTTTCCACATCTACAAAGTCCTCTAATAATTGAGCTCTCAGCAACTTCAGCAGGCACAATGCCAATAGCTTTCATTTCTTCTTTTAGTCTGAACGCTCTATCAATCGCACCAACCCGACATTTTGCGTTGACCAATGCAATATAGTGTGTATATGGTTGAAGCCCTACTTGTAACATCTCATGTAAAACTTCGTGACTCTGGTCCAAGTAATTTTTTCTGATCAATCCATTTATCATGGCACTAAAAGTTTTACTGCTGGGTGACATATGTAAACACTTCATACAATTGAAAAGTTGTAGTGCATTATGCATCTTGGATTTCTCACTGAAAGCTGTAATCAATATATCGAAAACTAACCTATCAGGGAAAATGCCTTCTAAGACCATCTTCTCCAAGAACTTAACTGCAATGTCAATCAACCCACACTCAGAAAGCCCAAGAATGAGCAAGCGATATGTAACATTGTCTGGCATGATTCCTTTCCTCACCATATATTTGTACAGATATAAGGACATCGAAAATTGTCCCCTCTTGACATACCCATGCATAAGTATGTTATAGCTAGCAGAGTTTGGATAAACTTCATTCTGATACATATCAGACATCATCCTTTTTATAGTATTCACGTTTCCACCCTTGAGGTACCCATTCATCAATGAATTATAGGCAATACAATCTGCATACAGGCCTTCCTTGCATATGATCTCCTGGAAAACATAAGAAGCAGCCTTCACTTGGCCTTCATTGATCAACCCATTCAGCAAGCAGGTGTATGCAACAGTATCAGGGACTACTCCTTTCTCCAACATCATCTGCAACATGACTAACGCAGGCAAAATCTTACCTTTCCTGCAAAAACCACTGAGAAGAATGGTGTAGGTATGGATATCAGGTAAGCAGTTGTTTTTTACCATTTTCTCGCATATATCCAAAGCTTCATCTAGGGTTCCATATCTGCAAATCCCAAGAAGTAGTGCATTGAAAGTTTTCTCATCAATAGCAGAAGGTATGTCAAGAAGACAGAACATAAACTGCTTTGCTTGTACCAAGTGGCCTCCTTGATATAATCCTCTAAGCAAATTCTGATATGTGCAAACATTTGGAGAATGGCCATATCTAACCATATCATCATAAACTGAAAATGCCTCAACTATGTTACCTCTGTGGCAATAACTATCAATTACGCAGTTAAAGGAGACAGAATCAAATGATATATTCATCCTAGACATGCATTGTCTGAAGTGTTCAGCCTCTGTAATCATTCCCTCTCTATAGAAAGCACGTAATAATGCATTATGGATAACTGGATTGGCAACTCGCCCCCTTCGATAAATGTCCACAAAATACTTTAGTGCTTCCTTGACATCCCCTGCCTTACAATAGTAACAAATCAGAGTTGTATATAGCACATCATTAGGTAAAATTCCACTTTTCGGCATCCTTGACAAAATTTCTTTTGTTTCATTCATCTTAGCCATCCTGCACATACCATTGATCAATGCTGAATAAGTGACGACATCTGGATCAATTCCATCCTCAAGCATACTCTTCAAAATTTGTTTAGCCTTGGAAATCTCACCCACTTGACAGAAACCATCAATGGGAATAGTACACATAGTCTTATTGATAGTTATACCTCTTGATTTCAGATCTTCCATAAGATCTAGAGCAGGTCCCAGCATGGAAACTTTGCAGTAACCATTCAACAAAGCACTATAAGTCAGTTCACTTGGCATGACACCAGTAATTTGCATTTCCGACATAACACTTAGGGCCTTATCAATTCTCCTGTTCCGGCAGTACCCATCAATCATTGTAGTGTAAGTAGCTACACTTGGAACCAAAGTTTGTCTCAGCATATGATTAAAGACATAGCGAGCATGATTTATCTTACCTTCACCAAAAAACCCATTGATCAAAGTATTATAGGTACATTCATCAGGTGTTAAGTCATTTTTCCTCATTCTTTTGAGCAAAAGGAAAGCACGTGCACTCCTCTTTATTCTACACAATTTATCTATCATGATGTTGTAGGTATATATATCTGCCTGTATACTATCCCTCTCCATATCTTCTAGAACACACAGGGCAGCCTTAAATCTTCCCTTCTTAACATACCAATGTAGTATTGTATTATAAGTGACAGAATTAGATAGGCGACAGCTCTTCATCTCCTGAAGCATATCTTCAGCCTTTCTAAATTCTCCATTGGTGCATAGGGAATTCAGAAGAATATTGCAAGTGGTAACATCCAAAGGAAACTACGGGCCAAACTCTCTCTCAAGAACAACCAAACATGCTTTGATTCCCCTTTCTCCACAAGAGCATTAAGGACGGTATTGCAAGAAACAGGTGAAGCCTTAAAGTCACAATCATCCATAAAGAGAACTGCCACAGCTGCATCGAGCACTTTTCTTTCCTTGACATATGCTTTGACAAGGAGTTCAAAAACAACATGATTGGTGGAATCAAAACGTGAAATGATCCGCAAGAGGGAGGTAAAAATAGCAGTGCAGGAGAAACCCGTCACAGCAAGATGCTTCAACACTGACATTGCTTGCGAATGCATTTGAGCCTGGATGAGAATTGGAACAGCCATACAGTAAATGTAGGTAATTCGGTCTAAACCTGATCCCTCCACAATAGAACTCAGTATCTTCAAGGCCAATTTTCCATCAGACTTGCCAAGGCTCCCAAATTTGTAGGCCATCTGATTCAGGGTCTCTGGTGTCCTATGTGACAAAGCAGGTGGATGAAGTGGCGCAAAGCATCTGGTGTCCTATGTGACAAAAGGGTACCACAGAAGCTAAAAGGCAAGTTTTATAGGACGGCGATTAGACCTGCTATATTGTATGGTGCAGAATGTTGACCTACGAAAAGACGACATGTTCAATAGATAAGTGTCGCGGAAATGCGTATGTTGCGTTGGATTTGCGGTCATACAAGAAGGGATCGAGTTCGGAATGATGATATACGTGATAGATTAGGGGTAGCACCAATTGAAGAAAAGCTTGTCCAACACCGGTTGAGATGGTTTGGACATGTCCAACGGAGACCTCCAGACAGCGGTGGACCTAGAAAATATTTCAGGGGGGCTGAACAACACTGTTGTTCGATCTTAAGTCTCAGCCCCCCTACACTATAGAACTTTGCCTAAAAATTTATGGGGGCTCCACAGGGGGTTCCACTGCTGCGATATGGGTAGGGGGGCTTGAGCCCCCCCCCCCCCCCCCCCGCCCCACCGCTGTGTCCGCCCCTGCCTCCAGAGGCACCGGTGCGTAGTGGAATCCTAAACCAGGATAGTAACGTGGTGAAGAGAGGCAGAGGAAGACCGAAGTTGACTTGGGTAGAGGCAATAAAATGAGACTTGAAAGGATGGAATATATCCAAAGACTTAGCCTTAGATAGGAGTGCTTGGAAAACAGCTATTCACGTGCCTAAACCTTGATTGCTTCTGCTGGGTTTCAACCCTAGCCTACCCCAACTTGTTTGGGAATTAAAGGCTTTGTTGTTGTTGTTGATGATGATCTGATTCAGGGTCTCCCATAGCGTCATAGTCTGAATGGTAATGATGCTACTGTCAATTCGAAGTGCTGAAAGAAGGAACCAAATCAATGAAACAGCGATTGCACACAGGAAATCTGCTGGGACTTGGAGTTTTACTTCTAACTTCTAAGGAAATGGTACTTCAGTCTCTAGGATTGGCATCTGATACTGGAGTAGCACACACTATCATACGTGTATGCACATTTCTCCAGTGAAATGTGGAGATAATCTTCAATTGAACTGATAGACAAACATAGAACAGCCATAACCAGAGTTTGACATGTTCATTATCACAGTAGTTAATCAAGTGCATTACAAACAGATGAAGAGAGAATCAAGATAGAAAACATGTGTGGAATGCACAACCAGTAGCATTCTCAAATCTTCAGATTTGCACGAATTAATGAGCACTTTTAGTAATTGCAGAAAGCATGAAGTTAGGGTAATTCTTATAGGCCTGGGGTTTGCATTTTGCACTAGAAAGATCAACTAAAGTACTAATACCCGATTTCTTTCCCCTAAACCTTAGAATTAATGAACTACGGAACATAGAAATAACATGTACACAGGTTTGCTGACTGACTGTTCCTATCTACTGATACTAGGGTCAAGCAGTTTTAGTTTTCGCGGAGAATTTTACCTGGGGCGTTGTTGGAGCTGGCAGCGATACGGGGGCGTGCGGGTGGCCTAGCGCGGAAAGGGAGTCGCGAGGAGTAAGCCGCCGCTTTGCACTCGATGATCCTGCGGCGATACGAGGAGTGCGCCAGCGACGAGAACGGTCGTGCCATTAGCGCAGCAGACGCCTCGCTCGGCTGCTCGCGCTCACGCCGCCGCTCAGCTACTGGCGCCACGCGCTCGCGCCGCCAAGCCGCCGCTCTTAGGGTGTGTTTGGTTGGTGGGATGGAGAAGAATGGAATGGAGCGGCTCCAACCTTGGTGGTGTTTGGTTGAGGAACGGTGGAATGGACGCGCAGCCTGGGGCGGAGCCGCTGGAGGGCACGCGGCCTGGGGCGGGCGGAGCCATGGCCGTTGGGCGCGCGGCCTGGGGCGGCCGAAGCTGTGGCTAGGGTGCGCGGCTGGAGTTGCGCTAGGGGCGGGCGGAGATGGCTAGTCGGCGGCGGTGAGATGGCTAGCCAGCGGCGGAGCCAAGGGCCCTGGGCGTGATGCCTGGGCGGCGGACGCGAGGACGGCCATGGCTTGCGTGAAAGAACAGAGGAAGGAGAAGAACTGAAGAAGCGATGTTTGAATGACATGTGGACCCCATACTTAACGGGGTTAAAACATATGTTATCTGATTTTAGGGGGTGTTTGTTCTTTAGTCGGTTCTAAAATTTATGTCACATCAAATATTTAGATATTAATAAAGAGTATTAAATATAGATTAATTACAAAATCAATTATATAGATGGAGATTAATTTACGAGACGATTTTTTAAGCCTAATTAATCTGTCATTAGCCTATGTTATAGTAGCATTATGTTGTAAAATCATGGACTAATTAGGCTTAAAAGATTCATCTCGTAAATTAGTCGTAAGTTGTGCAATTAGTTTCATAATTAGTCTATATTTAATACTTCATGCATGTATCAAACATTCGATGTGACAGGAATTTTAGGAGGGACTGCAGTAACCAAATAGGGCCTTATCTCATCCCTCCCGACAAATACGAAAACAGAATCACTCCGTTCATCCCACCAAACACTAAAATAGAGTCATCCTATCTATACAATAGAAATTGAACATGTCGACAAAATACCGTCGGTAGTCCATCGAGGAGTATCCCGCGATGGTAAATTTGTCGGTGGGGGTACGCGTAATCAGGAACCGGATGGTGACACAAGGCGCAGAGACAGCGATTTAGACAGGTTCGAGCCGTCTGATCGACGTAATACCCTACGTCCTATGTCTTTGGTATATTGTATTGAGATGTAGTAGATAGATCTAGATGGATCGTCATGTATCTTGTCCGCTAGAGGACCCTTGCCTCTTCTTATATAGTCTGGAGGGACAGGATTACAAGTAAAGTATCCTATTTGGTACTATACAATGTCTTGCGGTGCACGCCAAGCAGCGTCGTGCACGCCTTGATCTTGTGGGCTGGGTCACCTCTGATGATGCGGCCCATGTCTTGTCTTGAGGATACCGAGGGCTATACCCCCACAGCTAGTCCCCAAGCCTGATAGTAGGTGACGTAGTCGCGTGGTGCCAGGGTCAGAAAGTAGAAGACCAGTCGAGAAGGCAGCCAGTCCTCGAGCGTCGCCTCGAGATGAGAACAAGCACATTCACCGTAAGGTGAAGTGTGCCCACTTAGTCCCCGAGCCTGCTGGAAGATGAAGAATGAATCTTGTAGCAGAGTCAAAGAAAAAGAAGTCTAAAAGCTTACTGACGTCGTCTGACATGCGCGCATCAAGACCCCAGACGTGCTGCCCAAGATCAGCACCTTAATCCGAACAGCATGGAGCAGCTTGATAGCATACCGACGAGACATAGCAAGATCCGACTACCAAGGGAGCACCGAGGAATCCCCGACGTCGCTGGCGATGACCGAGCACCGAGGAGCGAGGAGTTCCCGACGTCGCTGGCGATGACCGAGCACCGAGGAGCGAGGAGTCCCCGGCGTTGCTGGTGATGTCCGAGCACTGAGGAGCGAGGAGTCCCCGGCGTCGCTGGCGATGTCTGAGCACCAAGGAGCGAGGAGTCCACAGCGTTGCTGGCGATGACCGAGCTCCGAGGAGTCCCTGGCGTAGGAGGCGATGTCCGAGTACCGAGGAGCGAGGAGTCCCCGGCGATGACCGAGCACCGAGGAGTCCCCGGCGTAGACAGCGATGTCCGAGCACCAAGGAGTCCCCAGCGAAGCTGGCGATGTCCGAGCACCGAGGAGCAAGGAGTCCCCGACGTCACCAGTGATGACCGAGCACCGAGGAGTCCCTGGCGTAGGCGGCGATGTCCGAACACCGAGGAGCGAGGAGTCCTTAGCGTCGCTGGTGATGACCGAGCACCGAGGAGCGAGGAGTCCCCGGCGTCACAGGCGATGACCGAGCACCAAGGAGCGATGACTCCTCGACGTCGCTGGCGATGATCGAGCATCGAGGAGCGAGGAGTCCTCGACGTCGCTGGCGATGACCGAGCACCGAGGAGCGAGGAGTCTCCGGCGTCGCTGGCGATGACCGAGCACCGAGGAGCGAGGAGTCCCCAGCGTAGGTGGCAATGTCCGAGCACCGAGGAGCGAGGAGTCACCGGCATCGCTGGCGATGACCGAGCACCGAGGAGCGAGGAGTCCCCAGCGTCGCTGGCGATGACCGAGCACCGAGAAGCGAGGAGTCCCCGGCGTCATTGGCGATGTCCGAGCATTGAGGAGCGAGGAGTCCCCGGCGTCGCTGGCAAGACCGAGCACCGAGGAGCGAGGAGTCCCCGGCGTCGCTGGTGATGACCGAGCACCGAGGAACAAGGAGTCCCTGGCATCGCTGGCAATGATCGAGCACCGAGGAGTCCCTAGCGTAGGCGGCGATGTTCGAGCACCAAGGAGTCCCCAGCGTAGCTAGCGATGTTTGTGCAGTAAAGTGTGCCCACTTAGTCCTCGAGCATGAAGAATCCGAGCGCTAAGGAGTAACCGGCGTAGCTGGCGATGAAGCACGAGCGGCGAACAGTCTGGTCAACTGGTCAGCGGTGAAGTGAGCATTGAGTAGAAGCGACCAACGACCAGTCCGATCAACTGGTTGGCGACGAAGTCAATGAACCAAGCGGTCCGACTAGTTGATCGGTGGAGAAGTCCGAGCACCAGGCGGTCCGATCACCTAGACGATGACCCTACAATACAAACATGTAGAACAGGTAGTACATGATGTAAAAATAAATGAACTCTGAAGAAAAATCAGCAATGGTGATGAAACGACGTATGCAGTTCGATGATCAGTTAGCGTGAAGATATATTTATATTTAATATAAACTGCCCGAACAGTTAGTGTGTAGATGAGTCTCCAGCCCTAGCTAGCCCGTTAACCATAACGTGGAGCGCGGAGCTCATGCACATGTAGGAAGAACAAAGCGTCGCTAAGGAGCCGCTGCCGACCATCCATAACGTAGAGGGTAGACGCTCGTGCACGTGTAGTGAGGAGTCGGAGACAGGGCCGTCTCTGGAGGCGTCCGAGCATCAATATGACTGTTCGAGGGTTCAAAAAATCGTTTGGAGAGCAAACATAGAGAAAATAGCTCAGAGAAACATTATAGCGATATATGAAGATTAGAAAATATTTAGGAAAATATTAAAGTATGACTTAGCTTTAGATAGAACGTCTGG
Source organism: Miscanthus floridulus (assembly GCF_019320115.1). NCBI lineage: Eukaryota > Viridiplantae > Streptophyta > Magnoliopsida > Poales > Poaceae > Miscanthus > Miscanthus floridulus. The sequence goes on along the minus strand of NC_089581.1, from coordinate 26,586,925 downwards.
TTGGTGACGTATGGTGTTATCTGGTCAGCGATGTGGGCAGCTCACTTAACGGCTTGGTTCGTTTGATAACTTAACACGACGAGCGAAGTTGGAGTCGGCACTAGCGAAGTCGGAGGGTCTAGACTCGATCGGAGCGGACTGTCGATCGATCTGCTTATAGACGTGATTGTCCTTTTGCATGTAGATCGTACATCCATCTTGCTTGCTGATGTCAAGTCTTGTAGATGTATGTGAGCGCCTCCTTCCTTGTTTGCTTGCACGTGGATTGAATCTTGGTATAGCTTGTGGATAGGGGCATTGGCTCGAAGATGTGGCACATCAGCCATCGAGTGCCCACATGTTGTCAATGATTCTGATCTGTTAGGCAACTGAAGCACGCCACCGCAGGAAGTCTGATCGCCACGAGCGGCATCAATCTTGAGATCCCATCTGGTTCGCTATGGATCAGCACGCACGTCCCCTACCTGGCGCACCAACTGTCGATAGAATATCATCAGCAGTCCACCAAGGGGTATCCTGCGATGGTAGATTTGTCGGTGGGGGTGCACGTAATCAGGAACCGGATGGTGACACAAGGCATAGAGACAGCGATTTAGACAGGTTCGGGCCGTCTGATCAACGTAATACCCTACGTCATGTGTCTTTGGTATATTGTATTGAGATGTAATAGATAGATCTAGATGGATCATCATGTATCTTGTCCACTAGAGGACCCCTGCCTCTTCTTATATAGTCTAGAGGGACAGGGTTACAAGTAAAGTATCATATTTGATACTATATAATGTCTTGCGGTGCACGCCAAGCAGCGCCGTGCACGCCTTGATCTTGTGGGCTGGGTCACCTCTAATGGTGCGGCCCATGTCTTGTCTTGAGGATACCGGGGGCCATACCCCCACAGAACCGTTCTCGCGATGGCGCGCGGGGTGCAGCATCCAGCGGGTGAAGGCACACACATGTTTCGTAGCAGCAGATAGGCTAAGGGCAAATCCAACCAAACCCTCGAATTTTGACCCTCTATTCCTTCAAATAAGAGTTTCTCATCCATATTTCATCTCCTACTTCTCAGCGCACTCTAACCGATCTCCTAGATTTTTCCTACTTTACGCTGCATAGTTATGGATCTTGTTTATCGATCCCACTTGTCAGCTTTATACGAAGAGAGAAAAAGGAATAAGGAGGAGAGAAACAGGAGACCCTCATCAATCGGGGCTAGGATGAGAGTTTGGTTGGTGATGTGATTTTGCATTTCATCTCTCAAACATAAGATAGAAGTCGAGACAGTAGGTGGGTTGGAGTTGCCCTAAGGGAAGAGCAGGCACGCGCGCATTTCGTAGCAGCCAGCCACCCACTAGCATCACCCCCGCGTCCCTTCACGGCATCAAGCTCCGCATCAGCGTCGAGCTCCACGTCGATGTGCCTCCATTCATCCAAGCAGTAAGTAGATGCTGCACTTGAAAGCATATGTTGCAAGAGTATGTTTCATGTATTTTAGATGTTTCAGAGTTATGTTGCAAGTGTTTAATATAGATGTTGCAAAAGTAGATCGGGATATTACATACGTTGCAATGAACGTACACTTATGTTGCAAACGTCTGTTCTAAATGTTTCATCTATTTTTCAAACATATGTTGTAAGTGTATTAATCTAGATGTTGCATATGTTTCACACATATGTTGCAATTGTTTTATCTGGATGTTGTATATATTTTGCAATGATTTTTCAAGTGTTTTTAGGTGTTTTTGTAAGTGTTTTAGAAGTATGTTTCAAGTATTTTATTTGTTTTTCAGACATACGTTGAAATTTTTTTATGTGGATGGTTCAAAAATAGAACGTGTGTTGCTGCTGGAGACCCACCTGCCATACACTAACTCGTGATGATTAGTAAGGGTTTTTTCTTTTTCTTTTTTTTTGACTTGGCTAGCAAATATGTCCATGAGTTGCAACGGGAGTCCTTTTTCCTTGAGAGTCCAAGAATGGACACGGGGCTTAAGGTTTGTTTGGTTTATAACCACAACTTGTTATGTCATAAGTTAGTCATGCCATAGTTTTTTTATGTAATTATATGGTTCACTATCATAACTACGATGTGCCACACTTTCTTAGCACTATTTTCACATGTCATAGTCTTATTTTTTACCAAACTTTGCCGCAAGTGTGGCTCTTATTTTGTTCGCTGTACTTTGATCATGTTTGGTACGCCTTGTGCATGGCCACCGTGCAGTGCCTTTGTGGTGTGATTCATGGTACAAAAAATAGGACTCCAGTTCAAATCCCATGGACTGTGGCCTGATGCGAGGAAAAAATCACCACAACCATGATGTGTTTGCATGATTTTCGTGTTCTGCAACTAAGAATCCACTTTTAAGCGGTTTCAAACAAGATATATCTATGGCAACCAAACTATGGCACCAACCAAACCTAAAAGTATCTTGGTGTTGAGATCCTTTATTGAACTATAATGCAATTTAGTTATTAAAGTGCCCAATCAAGATGATCATCAAGCACTTCAAAATTACTTTGACCTAATCATTTATAACATTTCATCTTGTACTGTTTCACGACTGAGGTGAAACAAAAAAGAAAAATCAAGTATTTATGTATCAACCTGGATTTCTCGAATCAATGCAACTCAAAGGAGAATCAAATATAAAACATTTTATTCTATATCACGTAAAACATATGGTGCCTTGGTGTGTGGTCTCTCTTCTGTTATTGGAGACCTGGGTTGGGACTACCTAGTTCTAAGTAGTGGACATGTGAAAGCTCTAGTTTGATTTTGGTTAATTGATGAAACCCTAAGTGCTAACCTAGTTTATCAAAGTGATTATGAGATAGGTAGCACTACTCCAAGTGATGAAGCAAATAAAGATCATGACATGATAATGGTGATGCCATGGTGATGATCAAGCGCTTAGACTTAAAAAGAAGTAAGAGAAAAACAAAAGGCTTAAGGCAAAGGTATAAATGGTAGGAGCCATTTTATTTTGGTGATCGAAATACTTAGTGAGTGTGATCACATTTAGGATCGATAGTCGTACTATTAAGAGGGGTGAAACTCGTATCGAAATGCGGTTATCAAAGTGCCAATAGATGCTCTAACTCATTGCATATGCATTTAGAATCTAGTGGAGTGCTAACACCCTTGAAAATGTTTGTGAAAATATGCCAACACATGTGCACAAGGTGATACACTTGGTGGTTGGCACATTTGAGTAAGGGTTAGAAACTTCACCAGCGAAGTGTCCGCCCGTAGAGTGCGGACAGTTCGATGGTGCCACCGGCGCCCTAGACAAAAAAGACAGGGGTTCATAGAGTGACCGGACGCTAGGTTCAGAGTCCGGTCAGTAGCAGCAGTGAGCACGTGTCTTGGTCTTATGACCGGACGCTGGCGCAAAGAGTGACCGGACGCTGGCAGGATGCGTCTGGTCAGTACTGACGTACGCTAACATGAGGCGCATAGAGAAAACATTGAGTGACCGAACACTGGGTGTGTCTGGTCGAGCATGACCGGACGCGTCCGATCGTGAAATTTCATGTTTGGAACCTTACTGAAAACGACCGGATGCTAGGGTCCTGCGTCCAGTCACTTTCTAATTGACGCGTCTGGTCATCACTTGACCGTTGAAATTGGGCGATCGACGTTTGAAGCCGATGACACATGGCAAGCATCGAGTGACCGGACGCTGGGGTCCTATGTCCGGTCGAACTGACCGGAGCGTCCGGTCACCCCATGTTGTGCCCGGTAAGGGGGTACAACGGCTCTATTTCGTGGGGGCTTCTATTTAAACCCCATGGCTGGCTCAAACTCACTCTCTTAGCAATTTACATTGGTATAGCAACCTTGTGAGCTTAGCAAAAGCCCTCTCACTCATCTCCATCATTGTTTCATCATCATTGTGAGATTGGGAGAGAATCCAAGTGCATTGCTTGAGTGATTGCATCTAGAGGCACTTAGCATTCGTGTTTCGTTGCAGGATTCACTTGTTACTCTTGGTGGTTACTGCCACCTAGACGGCTTGGAGCAGCGAGGATCGTTGAGCAGAGGTTGGTGATTGTCTCCGGCTCCGATCGTAATGATTATGAGGGGTCTTGTGCCTTCCCTGACGGAGAGCCAAAAGTAACTCTAGTGGATTGCTCATGTCATTGAGTTACTGAAAGGTCCTAATGGCTAGAGGGGGGGGTGAATAGCCTAATAAAAATTTCTACAACAACACTTAATAAAATGGTTAGACAATTATGAGGCGAAGCAAGTGTTGCACTAGCCTACTCAAAATGTAAGCCACCTACCACAATTCTAGTTTAGATAGTGTCTATTCACATAGTAGCTATGACACTATCCTATGTTAGTGTGCTCTCAAAGGCAAACTAAAGAGCCACACCAACCAACCAAGCAAGCTCTCACAACTAGCTACACCAAAGAGCTTGTCAACTATTTTGTGGTAAAGTAAAGAGAGTGATCAAGAAGGTTATACCACCGTGTAGATGAAGAAACCAATCAATCACAAGGATGAATAACAATGAAGACCAACCACCTCGGAATCAATGATGAACACAATGATTTTTACCGAGGTTCACTTGCTTGCCGGCAAGCTAGTCCTCGTTATGGCGATTCACTCACTTGGAGGTTCACGCGCTAATTGTAACATCCTAAAATTTGCATTCTTTTAAAATTAGTAAATATGATTTATTTAAGCAAATGTGTGTGCATTAAAAGTTAGGGAAATAATAAATTTTGTGGAATTAAAATTTAAAAATAAGGTTAGAAACTTTTTGATGCATACATGCTGCTGCATATCATTTTGTGAATGCTTGGAATTTGTTAAAGATTTCGAAAAGAATTGAAATTTGAATTTAAAAAGGGTTTTGGAAAATTGTAGAAAAAGAAAAAAAAAGAATCACTTTTATTCCCCTTCCTTCTTGAATTTTGGCCCACTGGCCCTCTCTCCTTTCCCCGCGGCCCAGCACCGCAACCCAGCACCAGCCCCAGCCCAGCTCGCCTCCCCGCCTCGCTCGGCCCAGCACCGCGGCCCAGCCTAGCCGAACGGCCTAGCCGCAACCATCGCCCACGCTCCTCCCCAGCCGCTGACGCCCGGGCCCCACTTGTCGGCGCCATCCTCTTCCCCGCGTGGCTCGGAACCGCCCGCGCCCGGTGCTGCAGGAACCGCCGCCCACGACTGGCATCATGGGAGCGCCCCCCGCTCCTCGGCCCTGTTAAATAGCAGCCGAGCCCCCACGCGCCCCCTGCTATCCCCGCGCCGTTTTTCTCTCGCTTTCACGCCTCGGAAGCCCACAGCCGCCGCAAGGAGGATCTCCGCCAGCCGCCGTCCTCACCTTCGCACGGACCGCCGCCGCCGAGCTTCCCCGTCCTCCTCCTTCCCCTCGGTGAGAACCCCCTGGCCTCCCTCTATCTCCCGGTACCCCTACTTTCGTTGTTCTTGGCTTCTTGAGCCCTGGCCGTGAGCTCCACAAGCCTTGGCCGCCGGCCATGGCGGCCACCGCATTACCCGCTGTTCCCGGCTGCCGTATTGGCATGGCCGAGACCCCCTTCTTCCCCCGCATACCCTGATGAGCTCGGTTTTTCATTTGGTGAACCCTAGCCCACTAACCACGCGCGTCCGAGACCTCCACGCCGCCGGCAATGGCGCCTCACCGCTGGCATCACTGTTCCAGCCGGCCACCTTCATCTCTCCCTCCTCTGATCAAATCCGAACCATTCATTTTTAATCCAACGGCCAAGATCATCCGATACCCCTTCGCGTGGATGATTTGCAAAAGAGACCCTGGACTTTTCTAAGTCCTAACCCATAGTCCCCCGAATGCGCATTCTCGTTTGGAAAACGTAAACTTCATGACTTAAGTCAAAAATACGTTTTCAGTATTTACAGAAATGTCATTTGAACTGTTTCGCTTATAAAATTGTCGTTTTAGCTCCGAATTGATCCATTCAAATCGCGTTAGCTTCATAATTTCATAAGCTACATGTTGGAACTACTGTTAGTCAAGTTTGGAACTTTTTAATTTCATGATTAGATTTAATTAAATATATGGCTATAGGAAAACCCGTTTAAATCATAACTTTTGCATTTTAGCTCCGTTTTTCGTGAACTTCGCGTTGACATGATCCTAGCAAGACGTATATTATGTTTACAAACATTTTATCTTGTTTTCAATACTGTTGGTGTACTGTTCTAATGATAGGAATGTTTGCTTTGCATGAATGCTTTTGGAATGTTGTATGTTGACGTGTTGGTCGCGTTCAGACGGTGAGGAAAACGTTGGAGACCAAGAACTCTTCGACGACCAGCAGGACCAGCACGAGTTTGTGAACCAAGGCAAGTATAGCATGGGCCTTCCTTGATATCCTATTTCACTTTAATCAATTACTCATTTGTATGTGTCTAATTTTGATACCCGTAAGGACATCCTAGTGATTGTTTATCTTATTCCTTGTCTCCTATGGGTTAAATGCATATGGGTAGATTGCTAGTGCTCTAACTGAACTTGATATACATGATGATGAATGATACTATGGAACTAAGAGTTTAACATGATTCATAATAACTGTTCCATAGGGTGAAGGTGCAAATGACCTTTGTTCATGTTGCTCCCAGCTCTCCATAAGGACTTATCTGTCGGTAAAAGCTGAGACTGACAGTGCAACCGGGAGAGTCATATGGCTCTGACTTTAGCTCAGTAATAGAATCTTTCCTAGCTAGTTAGAGGTTACCTTTTTGGCGCAAATGGGGCTTGTCACGTTGGGTATAGGGCTGCCTCTATTCCTATGAGTATAGCCATGATGGATATGTGCCATAGGAAAGGGGGGTTCCTACATCTGCCTACCAAGGAAACCTAGCTGCCCTAACTTGTTAGGGAAACCTATGAAATGGCTTCATAGTATACCCTGCCCGCTCACCTTGGTAGTGACATGGGAGTAATTAACCCGGGCATATGGGGATCACGACTCGTGGTGAATGTGCACCACCTCTGCAGAGGGTAACAAACTGTTATAACAGTCGTGCTCACGGTTACAAGCGGCCCGAAAAACTCACAGAATAACTGGATACTTGATGATATTCAATTAAGATGTTCTATGATGGTATACTATACACTTTACACTGATATATGTTCTTATGGGATTAAATGGGAGCTTAAGCATAACTTGATAATACCTGAGAATAAAAGCTTGACCTACTAAAAATGCTAACTGCAGTAAACCAGTGTCAACCTTTTGAGCTTCATAACCCCATGTTAGCTTGTTAAGTACGGGATGTACTTACACTTATTTATTTTCTTTATTTGGATAAAAATCCCGGATGGGTAACAGATGACAACGGGTATGAGGATTTTCTAGAAGATTTTTAGGTTTGTGGTCAACCAGTTGACCTTCCCTGTGATGAAGCCCATGAGAGTTTATTATCTTATATTTTCCGCTGTGTGATGTAAGACTAAGTTGTATTATAGATCTGATGTAAGAGACACCATGATGATACTTTATATGATTTGTCGACTTGTGTGTGTGACTGTTTCCTGGGCACACATGAGTATTGTGCATTCAATTTTATCCTTAAAATTGGGTGTGACACTAATTGGCATTACACGCCAAACCCTCAATAGGGTGCCGCACAACCAACACAAGATGAGAATCATACAAGCCACGAGCAATCCACTAGAGTACCTTTTGGTGCTCCGCCGGGGAAAGGTCAAGAACCCCTCACAATCACCATGATCGGAGCCGGAGACAATCACCACCCTTCGCTCGACGATCCTCGCTGCTCCAAGCCATCTAGGTGGCGGCAACCACCAAGAGTAAAAAGCGAATCCCACAGCGAAACATGAACACCAAGTGCCTCTAGATGCAAACACTCAAGCAATGCACTTGGATTCTCTCCAAATCTCACAAAGATGATGAATCACCGATGGAGATGAGTGGAAAGACTTTGGCTAAGCTTACAAGGTTGCTATGTCAATGCAAATGGCCAAGAGAGTGAGCTTGAACTGGTCATGGGGCTTAAATAGAAGCCCCACGAAATAGAGCCGTTGTACCCCTTCACTGGGCTGAACGCAGGGTGATCGAACGCTCCGGTCCAATCGACCAGACGCTGGGCCTCAGCGTCCGGTCACGTGATTCATGCCACATGTCCCCTACTTCAAATATTGTTCATCAGATTTCAACGGTCATTAGTTGATTGGACGCGTCAGTCAGAAAGTGATCAGACACTAGACCTCAGTGTCCGGTTATTTCCAGTAAGGTTCCAAATGCGAATTTTCACGACCAGACGCGTCCGGTCATGCCCGACCGGACTCATCCAGCGTCTGGTCACTTATCATCTCCTCTATGCATCTCACATCAGCGTATGTCAGCACTGACCAAACACACCCTGCCAGCGTCTGGTCGTAGAGTGACCCAGCATCTAGTCGTTTGACCAATGCCAGCGTCTTCGCTGATACATCTGACCGGACGCGCCGGTCCAACTGTGGCTAGCGTCTGGTCACTCCTAGTGACCTCCGTCTTTTCTGTCTAGGGCGTCGGTGGCACCGTCGAACTATCTGCACTCTATGGGTGAACACTCCGCCGGTGGAGTTACTTACCCTTGCACCTAAACTTCACCACCCTTGATCAAATGTGCCAACCACCAAGTGTATCACCTTGTGCACATGTGTTAGCATATTTTCACAAACATTTTCAAGGGTGTTAGCACTCCACTAGATCCTAAATGCATATGCAATGAGTTAGAGCATCTAGTGGTACTTTGATAACCGCATTTCGATACGAGTTTCACCCCTCTTAATAGTACGGCTATCAATCCTAAATGTGATCATACTCTCTAAGTGTCAAAATAGCTCCTATGGTTTATACCTTTGCCTTGAGCTTTTTATTTTTCTCTTTCTTCTTGGCATCATCATGGCATCATCATCATGCTATGATCTTCATTTGCTTCACTACTTGGAGTGTGCTACCTATCTCATGATTACTTGATAAACTAGGTTAGCACTTAGGGTTTCATCAATTTACCAAAACCAAACTAGAGCTTTCAATCTCCTCCTTTTGGTAATTGATGACAACTCTTATACAAAGATATGAATTAAAATTCAATTGAATCCATGTTGCTTGCCCAAGCATATTTACCATGTGTAAAAGGATATGGACAAGTTTCATGAACCCCAAATTGTAGCAATTGCTCCCCCTACATATGTGCTAAGAGTTTGGATTGTAGCTTGCACATATGCTTAGATAGGAAATATAGGAGTCAATGTCTACCACATGATGCTAAGGTGTAAGAGATGGACCTTTGAAGCATGATACCAATCGGAGTGCACCATTATACCTTCCTTAGCACCATGATTAGCTTGATACCATTTGAAAATATATCACATGGAAATATTTGGAATAGATACCACTTGATAATACTAGAGAATGAAATTACTAGATAATCTATTCATGCTAGCTTTTCATATTATCATTTAAACTTACAACTAGCATACATCACACAAGCATGGATGTTTAAATTTAATACTTGTGCCATGCAAGCAAACATATGAAATGCACACTCAAATGCATCATCCAAGTTCATGAGCTTGCTCCCCCTACTTGTGTGCTCAAAATGTTAATTGATCCCTTTCCTTTTTCACTTCTCTCCCCCTATGTCATATATCAAGTATATCTTTATGTTTCTCTCCCTTTATGATATTTTTCTCCCTTTTTCACTATTTTTACTACTATCTTTGTTTCTCCCCCCCCTTTGTCATCAATGACCACAAAGGTTCAAAATATAGATAGTATTACTTGTAGGGTCAAGATTATCAATGTCAATCAATGGGGTGAGGATCAAAGTTCCAAATTTGGTTCAAACTAGAATATATGCCAAAGATATTTCACTCGGTTTGATCCAAGGATAAGCTTCTTCACACCTCCAAATAAGGGTTATCTTGTACCATGTTGAGTTAAACACTTATATCTCATGTTCTAGATTAAACACTAGGTTTACAAGCTCACAAACATGTCATATGTTACCACTAGATCAAGTCAAACATAGAAGCAATAGTGGTACCATATAATCATCAAATTTATTTGATTTTAATGAATGAGCCTAATAAAATGGAGAGATGACTAGATGCACTAAACATGTTCTTAGCAAGAATGTATGCCATGCCAATCAACTTTTACCTTGGATTGCTTGAAGGAGAGGCATGTCATATAAGTGGGGTGGTGCATCAACACATATTTGAGAAATCCAATATGTTCAACTCATTCCTTAGCTTGCAAAACCTTTTCTCATCCAATGGCTTGGTGAATATATCGGCAAGTTGATCTCCGGTGCCTACACTCTCAATGCAAATATCCCCTTTTTGTTGGTGATCTCTTATGAAATGATGGCGGACATCAATGTGCTTTGTTCTTGCATGTTGAATCAGATTGTTTGTTAACTTGATTGCACTCTCATTATCACATAGCAATGGCACTTTCTTGAACTTGATTCCAAAATCACTCAAAGTGGCCTTCATCCAAAGTACTTGTGCACAACAACTACCGACAGATATGTATTTGGCTTCAACAGTTGATAATGAAATACTATTTTGCTTCTTTGATGACCATGAAACAAGTGATCTTCCCAACAATTAACATGTGCCCGAGGTGCTCTTCCTTTCAACTTTACATCCCACATAGTCCGAGTCGGAGTAACCAACTAGCTCAAACTTTGCTCTTTTGGGATACCACAAACCAATATTTGGTGTATGCTTCAAGTACCTCAATATCCTCTTTGTAGCCTTCAAATGACTTTCTCATAGTGAGGCTTGAAATCTTGCACACATGCATACACTAAACATGACATACGGCCTTAATGCGGTCACATAGAGTAGACTTCCAATCATAGACCGATACAACTTTTGATCCACCATATTGCCACTTGCATCACTATCCAAGTTGTCATTTGTTCCCATTGGTGTACTAATGACTTTGCTATCATTTATGCCAAACTTCTTGATCATGTCCTTGATGTACTTGCCTTGACTTACAAATGTACCATTCTTCAATTGCTTGATTTGAAGACCAAGAAAGTAGCTCAATTCTCCAATCATGGACATCTCAAACTCATTAGCCATTATCTTTCCAAACTCATTACAAAAGTCTTGATTGGTTGATCTAAATATAATATTATCAACATAGATTTGTAACACAAATAAGTCTTTTCCAATCTTTTTGATGAAAAGAGTGGTGTCAACCTTGCCCATTGTGAACCCTTTAGAGAGTAGGAAGTCCCTCAATCTCTCATACCATGCTCTAGGTACTTGTTTCAATCCATACAAAGCCTTCTTCAACTTGTATATATGGTTGGGCTTCTTGTCATCTTCAAAACCGGGAGGTTGCTCAACATATACTTCTTTATTGATGTAGCCATTTAGAAATGCACTCTTAACATCCATTTGATAGAGCTTGATGTTGTGGGCATAAGCATAGGCTAGCAAGATTCTAATTGCTTCCAATCTAGCAACCGAAGCATATGTTTCTCTAAAGTCAAGACCTTCAACTTATGTATAGCCTTGTGCTACCAATCTTACTTTGTTCCTTACTACTATCCCATCTTAACACAAATTGTGTCCCTTTGGTCTTTCTACCAACTCTCATACTTGATTTCTTGTGAAGTTTTTCAATTCTTCATGCATAGCATTCACCCAATCAACATCCTTCAAAGCTTCATCTATCTTCTTTGATTCAATGGATGACACAAATGAGAAGTGTTTACAAAATGATGCCAATCTTGATCTTGTTTGTACACCTCTTGAAATATCACCAATGATAGTGTCCAATGGATGATCTCTTGCAACATTGGTTGGTTGGAGGATTGAAACTTAATTGCTTGCACTTGCTTGATCATTGGATTGAGATGATGTACTAGTCACTTGATCTTGTTCATTGTCATGAGAGCTACTTGTACTAACTTGATTTGTATCATCTTGCACATTTGAGTTAGAGAGCACTTGCACTTGATCATCTTCATCATCATTCACTTGCCTAGGCCTCAATTCATCAATATCCATTTTCTTCATGGCATTTGAAAGTTAAATGCCTCTAACATCTTCCAAGTTCTCATTCTCTACTTGTGAACCCTTGGTTTCATCAAATTCAACATCATGAACTTCCTCAAGAGTACCACTATCCAAATTTGAAACTCTATATGCTTTGCTTGTAGTGGAATAACCAAGTAGGAATTCTTCATCACATTTCTTATCAAATTTTCCTAATCTTGTGCCTTTCTTCAAGATATAGCATTTGCAACCAAAGACCCAAAAATATGCAATGTTGGGCTTTCTACCATTCAAAAGCTCATATGTTGTCTTCTCTTTCAATCGGTGACAATAGAGACGGTTGCTACAATAGCAAGCCGTGTTGATAGCTTTGGCCCAAAAAGATTGACTCACATTATACTCACTAAGCATAGACCTTGCCATATTAATGAGTGTTCTATTCTTCCTCTTAACAAGGTCATTTGATTGAGGTGTGTACTTGGTCGAGAATTGATGTCTAATTCCAAATTTATCACACAACTCATCAATTCTAGTGTTCTTGAACTCACTATCATTGTCACTTCTAACTCTCTTGATGGTTGTTTCAAACTCATTGTGAATGCCTTTGACAGATGATTTGAATGTTGCAAATACATCACTTTTGTTCACTAGAAAGAATATCCATGTGTATCTTGTGTAGTCATCCACTATTACAAAGTCATATTTGTTTCCACCGATACTAGTGTATTGTGTTGGCCCAAATAAATCCATGTGCAATAACTCAAATGCTTTGCTAGTGCTCATCATGTTTTTTAGGATGGGTGTTTCCAACTTGTTTGCTGGTTTGACAAGAGCTACAAAGCTTATCCTTTTCAAACACAACATCTTTCAAGCCTCTAACCAAGTCATGCTTAACTAATCTATTCAATTGTTTCATTCCAATATGACCAAGCCTTCTATGCCATAACCAACCCATGCTAGACTTAGTGAACAAGCATGTAGATAATTTAGCTTCACTAGCATTGAAATCAACCAAGTATAGATTCTCATATCTAAAATCTTTGAAGATCAAATTAGAGCCGTCTACACTTATGATTTCTACATCATCTACCCCAAATATGCATTTGAATCCAAGATCACACAATTATGCCACGGATAGCAAATTGAAGTTCAAGCTCTCTACTAGCAACACATTGGATATGCTTATGTCATTTGATATTGCAATCTTACCAAGCCCTTTAACCTTGCCTTTGCCATTATCACCAAATGTGATACTATCATAACAATTATTGCCATTGGTGTTGATTGAGTTGAACATTCTTGTATCACTAGTCATGTGTTGAGTGCACTCACTATCAAGAACCCAATGCCTCCCTCTGGCTTTGTAATTTACCTACAAAAGAAGATCAATTCCTTTTAGGTACCCAAATTTTCTTGGGTCCTTGAAGGTTAGTCACTAAGCTCTTTGGTATCCAAATGACTTTCTTCTTTGAGCCCATCCATGGTTTACCAATAAACTTAGCCTTCACACCATTTATACCCTTAGTAAGCATATAGCATGAATCAAGCTTAAGGGAGGATACATTAGCATTTTTGCTCTTGTTGGCGCATTCATGCTCTTTATGACCCACTTGCTTGCAACTAATGCAAAATCGACCATTGTTCTTCATAAAACTAGTTTTGTGAGGAGCAAATGCCACTTTGCCTTTCTTAGGGGTATAACCTAATCCCTCTTTATAGAGAGAAGCTGTTTGGCTAGCCAAGCACATAAGCAAGCGATCCTCACCACCATAGGCCTTAGTCAAGGTGTGAGTGAGCTTATTGACCTCCTTCTTGAGGTTCTCATTCTCTACTACTAGTGAGACATCACAAGTGAGACCATCACTACTAGATGAGGTAGAAGTGGAAGTGCTACAAGAAGGGTTAGTAGGAGCAACAATGATAGGCATAGATAGTGATTCATCAATTATATCACAAGTTAAACCTACATTGTAAGCTTCAACATGCTTCTTTTTTATTTTGTTCATTAAGCAAAGAGGAATGAGCCTTTTCAAGCTTTTTGTGAGCTTTGCCAAGCTTCTTATTGGCTTCCTCTAGCCTCTCATGAGATGCATTGAGCTCATCAAAGGCTTGCTTAAGGGCTTTTAGTTCCTTACACAAGCTTTTGCATTCCCTTCTCTTGATATCAAAGTATTCTCTAGCATCTTCTAGCATGTCAAATAATTTATCCTTAGTAGGTTCATCATCATCACTATCACTATCATTTTCATTTTTATTTTCATTATCATCATCATATTCTTCATCACTTTCATCATCACAAGTTTGTACCTTAGTGGCCTTAGCCATGAAGCATGATGAAGAGTTGAAGAGAGAAGGCTTCTCATTGATAGCAATGCTTGCAAGAACCTTCTTCTTGGTGGTCTTGTTATCATCACTATCGTCATCATCATCACTTGAAGAAGCATCACTATCCCAAGTGACCACATATGAACCACCCTTCTTCTTCTTGAAGGTCATCTTGTCCTTCTCTTTCTTTTCCTTCTTATCCTTCTTCTTGTCATCATCATTGTCGCTATTGTATGGACATTGAGCAATAAGATGATCTTTGCTTCCACATTTGAAGCACCTTCTTGACTCTTTTTTGTTCTTGGATGAAGACTTCTTTCTTCTAGCATGGTAGCCCTTCTTCACCATGAACTTGCCAGATCTCTTGACAAATAGAGCCATTTTCTCATCATCATCATTATCCCAAGATTCATCTTCTTCACTTGATATTTCTTGCTTAGCTTTCCCTTTGGATGATGTGGCCTTGAATGCCACACTCTTCTTCTTCTCATCTTTCTTCTCCTTCTTTTCTTCCTTCCCATCTTTATCTCTATATGTATCATCGGTCATGATGTCTCCCAATACTTGGTTTGGTGTCATGGTGTCCAAACCACTCCTTACTAGAATAGTGACCAATGTGCTACATCTTGAAGGTAAGCATCTCAAAAACTTGTAGGAGAAGTCCTTGTCCTTCACCTCTTCTCCAAGTGCTTTGAGATAATTGATAAGCACTTGAAGCCTATCAAACATCTCTGGCACACTCTCATTATCCTTTATCTTGAAGCTTGCAAACTTCTCTTTGAGAATATAAGCCTTTGCACCTTTCACTTTGCACCTTTCACGGCTTGAGTGCCCTCAAATGATTCTTTCAACTTTTTCCAAGCCTCATGAGCCATCTCAATATTCTTGATTTACTCAAATGTTCTCTCATCAATTGCATCATGAATAACACTTAGAGCAATGTCATTGTTTTAGAGAAGCACTTCTTCGGTGGCGGTGAGATTCTCTGGATCACTAATCTCAATTTTGGTTTTAACTACCTTCCACACTTTTCTATTGATTGACTTGATGTGTGTAGTCATCTTTGACTTATAATAAGGATAATTTGTACCATCAAATTGGGGTGGCTTCTTGGTGTTGTTGATTTGAGCCATTTTTACATCGAAGGTTGTTAAGCCTCAAATCACAGTGACCTCGGCTCTGATACCACTTGAAAGGTTCTAATGGCTAGAGGGGGGTGAATAGCCTAATAAAAATTTCTACAACAACACTTAACAAAATGGTTAGACAATTAAGAGGCAAAACAAGTGTTGCGCTAGCCTACTCAAAAAGCAAGCCACCTACCACAATTCTAGTTTAGATAGTGTCTATTCACACAGTAGCTATGACACTATTCTATGTTAGTGTGCTCTTAAAGGCTAACTAAAGAGCCATACCAACCAAGCAAGCAAGCTCTCACAACTAGCTACACCAAAGAGCTTGTCAACTATTTTGCGGTAAAGTAAAGAGAGTAATCAAGAAGGTTATACCGCCGTGTAGATGAAGAAACCAATTAATCACAAGGATGAATAACAATAAAGACCAATCACCTCGGAATCAATGATGAACACAATGATTTTTACCGAGGTTCACTTGCTTGTCGGCAAGCTAGTCCAAGCCGTCTAGGTGGCGGCAACTACCAAGAGTAAAAAGCGAATCCCGCAGCAAAACACGAACACCAAGTGCCTCTAGATGCAAGCACTTAAGCAATGCACTTAGATTCTCTCTCAATTTCACAAAGATGATAAATCACCGATGGAGATGAGTGGGAAGACTTTGGCTAAGTTCACAAGGTTGCTATGTCAATGCAAATGGCCAAGAGAGTGAGCTTAACCGGCCATGGGGCTTAAATAGAAGCCCCTACAAAATAGAGCCATTATACCCCTTCACTGGGCTGAACGCGGGGTGACCGGACGCTCCGGTCCAATCGACCAGACGCTGGGCCTCAGCATCCAGTCACGTGATTCACGCCACGTGTCCCCTGCTTCAAATACTGTTCGTCAGATTTCAACGGTCATCAGTTGATCGGACGCGTCAGTTAGAAAGTGACCGGACACTGGACCTCAGCGTCCGATCGTTTCTAGTAAGGTTCCAAACGCGAATTTTCACAACCGGACGCGTCCGGTCATGCCCGACCGGACTCACCCAGCGTCCGGTCACTTTTCATCTCCTCTGTGCGCCTCACGTCAGTGTACGTCAGCACTGACCGGACGCACCCTGCCAGCGTCTGGTCGTAGAGCGACCCAACATTCGGTCATTTGACCGACGCTAGCGTCTTTGCTGATACATCTGACCGAACGCACCGGTCCAACTGTGGCCAGCGTCCGGTCACTCCCAGTGACCTCTGTCTTTTCTGTCTAGGGCGTCGGTGGCACCGTCGGACTATCCGCACTCTATGGGCGGACACTCCACCGGTGGAGTTACTTACCCTTGCACCTAAACTTCACCACCCTTGATCAAATATGCCAACCACCAAGTGTATCACCTTGTGCACATATGTTAGCGTATTTTCATAAATATTTCCAAGGGTGTTAGTACTCAACTAGATCCTAAATGCATATGCAATGAGTTAGAGCATCTAGTGGCACTTTGATAACCACATTCCGATACGAGTTTCACCCCTCTTAATAGTACGGCTATCAATCTTAAATATGATCATACTCTCTAAGTGTCAAAATAGCTCCTATGGTTTATACCTTTGCCTTGAGCTTTTTATTTTTCTCTTTCTTCTTTCCAAGTTCAAGCACTTGATCATTATCATGGCATCATCATCATGTTATGATCTTCATTTGCTTCACTACTTGGAGTGTGCTACCTATCTCATGATCACTTAATAAACTAGATTAGCACTTAGGGTTTCATCAATTCACCAAAACCAAACTAGAGCTTTCAGTTACCTCACTTGTAGGTAGGTTCTTGCGGTGTCCAATCGTGTGGACGAGGTTCGTGCAATATCTCTTAGCCGCCGAACCACCAAGTGTTGGTCAACACAACGTGGACTAGCGTGCCGACAAGCACGTGAATCTCGGGAGAAAAATTGGTTGTCTCTTGCCCTTTGATATTCTCCCAGTGATTGATTTAGTATTCATCTTGTAATTAGTTCACTCCTCTACACGGCGGTATAATCACCCTACTCACTCATTTATATTCTTGCAAACTAATTATGGCAAGCTCTTTAGAGTAATTAGAATTAAGAGCTTGCTTTGTTATTTTAAGTTCATCTAGTGGAGCTCTTTAGTGTAGCAAGATTGAGAGTTTTTAGTGAACAGTAACATTACAAGTTGTGTGTCTGTAACCATTGTAACTAGAATTGTTGGATAGGTGGCTTGCAGCCCTTGTAGAACTAGAGCAAGTTTGCATTTCGCTATTTGTCATACTAATCAAATTACTCTAGTTGATTTATAGATTTTTAAATAGCCTATTCACCCCCCTCTAGCCATATTAGGACCTTTCAACGTGCTAGAAGACGGAACATAGGTAAGCAGTCGTAAAAATATGGGCAGAATCAGACTGAAAAATGAATTCGATCCTGACTGAAAAAGGCAGAGGAGACAGAAAAAAGTACGATAAAATTTTTGTCTTTTTATTATTAGGTATAGATTTTTCCTGTTTATATAAGAATAACCGGAGAAAAAAAAAGAAGAAGAAGAAGAAGAAGAAGAAGAAATGATCAAAATATTTAGCCTATTTACTTATTGGTTTCAGCCATGGCTTATTAGTCATGATATAATATTTTTCTCTCACAATAAACTAGCACCAACCGAGCTTATCAGCTTAAAAATCAACCAACGAATAAGCTGACTATTCGTGAGGAGAGCGGAAACGTGAAAAAAAATAAAAAAAATCTAGCAAAGGACACGGACAAGAACGCTTTCTACATTGCCCAACAGGCAACAACTCGCAGCGCAGCAGATTGGCCAACAGACTTTACCGTGTTTTTTCACCATGTTCGCTTTGGACGACCGACAAGCAACAAATCGGAAACTTGGCTGGTACAGAAGGTATATAGAGATAGGAGATATAAAATTCTGTTTCTATATTTTTCTATTTGATTAGGATTTCTATTTAGATTACTTGGTTCGGAGACCTAATTAGATTAGGTTTTCTAATTTTCCAGACTACATGTACTTGTTATATAAATAAAGAGAAGAGCTACATACAACTTCTATATTCACGAAAAAAAATTAGTTAAGTGAGGGCTAGAATTTTTTTTTGTCTCTTTAGCCTCGTTCGTTTCGCTGAAAAAAAAGACAAAGTACTGTCCCGACTGATTTGTTGTGAGAAATACTCTTCCGACTGAAAAAAAGTTAAAGAAATCGGATTATAAGAAAAAAAAACAGTGCCTTTAATAGTAGGTATAGATATAGATGACTAGTAAGGTTGTGGTCGACTCCGACTAAAAAAAGAGCGTATACAATACCCCCAGTCTGGATCTTCAGTTTTTTTTTTCCTCTTATCTTAAGTACAGCTGTAGAATCTGTTTGATGCAGACACACACCACCACACACACGCACATCTCACACATACGGTATATAAACAAACCTACAATTATATCTGGACAACGAACGTAGCTGAGAGGTACTCAAAGATCATCAGACTTCGAATGTGACGAACACGTCTCTTATCACTGTGGCACGTCTACGCGAGAGACAATTGAAATTATCAGGGAACAATACTGTTCCCGGGTGAGACACCGTCGTCGAAGCCGCTTCGAACGCGGGCGGACAGCGTGCGCACCTGCACGGCTTGCCAACCGTTCCAGTTCCTTCTCCGTCCAGCGAGCAGAGAAGCCAAAACCCCAAGCCAGACACCCCCCGTCTTCCTGTCTCGGTCCCCTCTTCCGGGCGCACCAGCCTACCTCGCCGCCGGAGACATGAACCAGCCCGTGCAGAAGAACACCCTCTACGTTGGTAAGCCCACCTCCCCTTCCTCCAAGCGCGCGCGCGTCACCTTGTCCAATCTCCCCACCTTCGTGGCCGCGCGCGTCACCTGCTCGACGAAATTCCTCAGCAAGAATACTCGTGGTGTGGCCACGACAGGACCTTGTACTTCCTTGGTCGTGGGTCGTCCAACGGACGGACGAATTCCCCGTGCGCGTGGACTAATCCGAGCTTCCTCGACCTTGATTGATGGCGCAGGTGGGCTGGCGGAGGAGGTGGACGAGAAGATCCTGCACGCCGCGTTCGTGCCCTTCGGCGAGGTCAAGGACGTCAAGACGCCGCTCGACCAGTCCACGCAGAAGCACCGCTCCTTCGGCTTCGTCACCTTCCTCGAGCGCGAGGACGCCGCCGCTGCCATGGACAACATGGACGGCGCCGAGCTCTTCGGCCGCGTGCTCACCGTCAACTACGCCTTCCCCGAGCGCATCAAGGGAGGGGAGCAGGGATGGGCTGCCCAGCCAAGTGAGCCTTCCGTTTCCTCTTTCTCACCGTCTTCCTTTTGCTTCCTCACTTGGTCGTGCCCTGCCTTAGCAGCTGCTCGATTGATTGTTTTGGTTGCCTGACTAACTTATTAGGGCAAGGACTGCCATAACTCTTCACAAAAAAATTGTTTGTAATTCGGTTCAAAAAAGGGTGAGGAAATTGCTTATGATTTTTAGGTAATATAAATACTAGGGTCGCATTAGTACAATTTATAGCTGTGTTCTTGGGGGGGAAAGTGAGAATGCATAAAATTGGGACTCGCAGTAGTTTTCTGGGGGAAAATGTGGATGTTTGTGAAAAGTGAATGCTGAAATAAATGCTCCATCACGTATATACCAGCACAGTTCTACAGATTTTTGGATGTTATTCATATATGCGGCCACTTCTGTCTTCAACTATAACAAAATCTCTATGCGCAAGCAAGATATATACCAGTACAGCTCTACAGATTTTTGGATGTTATCGTACGTGGCCACTTTTGTCTCCGACTATAACAAAATCTCTTCCTAAATGCACAAGCAAGATGGATCCTTGTGCTCGAACTCAATTGTTCAAATGTCAACAAGTGTGGTTGATGGCTGTTCTTTGTGTATAAGATCTTGATTTGTTGATTTTAAGCATTCTTTTATAAAGTTTTGTACTTAGAAACAATGAACAGATAAACAGTTGTTTGTGCTTTGTAACTTTTAGGGCCTTGTAGTTATCAGAATTGGTTTTGTGGTAAAAAACCTACTTGGTTTGGTTCAAACCAATGTGTTAAAATCTCTGTTATGGTCTGGAATATTCCATTTTTTTTCAGTTTACATCTTATGGCCAGCATTGCAGAAGGAAAGAAATACTTCTGTGCTATATGATAATTAGGAAGATAGTTCAGAGTTGTGAGGTTTTATCTTCATTACATTACAGTGTGCTAATAGTAATGCAGTTTATGGTTTCCATGGTGCGGCAGTTCATTGGTGTTCTCTAGTAATCCAATCAGCTTAGGTTTTTTGCTTTTCAATTCAAAGGTACATAGAGAACGCACATAGAGAAAGGTACATAGATAAAAGTAGAGTAGCACCGAATATGAGAATGGAACCTAGATATCTTCTTATCGTCAATCAGTGGTTAAGTTAATACACATACACATACATAATGCAGTTGCCATTGCCGCTGTTGTTCATCACCTTATCCTTCATTAGAGGTGAAGCTAGTAATAGGACCTATCCAACCACATAGGTTAGTTGACTAGCTGTTGAGCCAGCATGTTACCTTGATCAATAGCATTTGTTGGAACTGCTGAAGTGATTTTAGTAGATAATGGAAATTGTTTTGCATACGCTTATGTTTATTGTTCAAGCTGCTTTATTACACCAATTTTTTTTCAATCTGGAGACCCAGGATGGATTGGGGTAGGTTGCTCGTGACATATTATCATCCTCCCTATCCTAATCTAAGCTGTCTCAAGGTAAGGACAGCTGTTTTACTGCCAGGGCTCCATTATCTGAACCTTAACTTAGGTGTAGTTCAAATTACATGAAGTGACGCTCTGGATTGCAATATGCCAATATCGCTAGGGTGGTTTGCTTGTAAGCTTGTTCAACTGGAAAATAGTCTGATACAGAGCCAGGTCTGGTTCTGTTTACCTAAAGGATCATTTAGTGGAAAACTCCGGGGAAAATGTGTTTTTAATATGTCTCAATGGTTTACTGTAATACTGTCTAGAGGATTGAACTTGCAACCTCACCTGTCCATGCCCTAGCGCCCACATTGGGTGACAACCATCTGAGCAATGAATTGTTACCACTGTTCTTATTTGGGTGACAATCCTGTCCGTGCTTTGAGCTATATTGAGGTTAGTACAATTGCATATAAATAAAACATTTACAGGTTTCAAATTTAAAAGTATTTAACTATAATATTTTGAACTCCTACTTTAACCATTGGTCCACATGTTGTACCATTCACCGGATGAACCGATCATCTCTACAGGGTCAGTAACTATAATTTGGCACCAAGGTTCTGACCTGACCTGATGCCTATATCATTGATTTTTTCATGTAGCTCAATAAATTAGTTTAGTAGAAAAAAGAGTTTATACAGTCTGACAAAGACTGAGTTATGAGTGCGGAACAGAGTTTTAACTAACGTAGAGTAATACACAATGACAGTTCTTTATTGACATAAGAGGGTAGGGATAAGACAGGTTTCAGGTTATACATTTTTTAGTTTTCTATTTTCCTATACACCATTGTTGGTCCTAAAGCTAAAATCACATTTACACATGTCATATTTGTTAGAATTCCCCATATTGATTGCAGAATGGGCTGTCTGCGTGAAATCAGTTAGTGGTTATTATTTTTGGTGAAATCGGTTGGGGAGTACCCTTACTGTGTATAATATTGATAAACAAAGGGAGAAGAAAAAACTGACAATGGTAACTTTTAGGCTTCCGAGCTGCTGAAATAAACGTTTGTATCCCTTGGCCCTTGCAACTGAAAAAGAAAAAACACGGAAGAAGCATTTGTTATAGTTTATGGTCTGATGAACTCTTGCCCTGTAGGGGCGTACCCAGTGCAGAGAGCTCCCGCTCTGTGCGGGGTCTGGGGAAGGGTGTCAGTGGCAAGCCTTACCCTCGCTTGTGCAATGCGAGGAGACCGCGACTCGAACCCGGGACCTTCCGGTCACAGGCGGTAAGACTCTACCGCTTGCACCAGGCCCGCCCTTCAACTCTTGCCCTGTAGAATGATTGTAATTATTTCCTTGAAATTTTTATACTAACTTTCATTTTAACATTGTAAATTTGTTATGCTCAGATGATAGTAAGTTGGCAATAGCACTTGACTTCCAGTCAAGCCAATTGAAAGTGCATTAAAAACATACTGTTGATTCTCTTTATCTCTTGTCCAAAAAGTTGCATATTTTATTTCATTATTTGTGGATCTGTTGTATTACTTATTGCTTAGTAAGACCCAAAAGAAAATCCAGAATAGCTAGATTGTCCCTTTGCTGTCTATGCTTCAATTAGTTTGAGCTTGTAGACATTTAGAAAATGACTGGTATGGGGGGGGGGGGGGGGGTGTTAAGCTTCATCTGAGTGTTTTGTCAGCATTGATTGCTAGCAACCCATAACCTTATTGCTCACAAGTATGTTTTATTTGTGTTCAGTTTGGGCCGATGCGGACACTTGGTTCGAGAGGCAGCAGCAGGAAGAGGAGATGCAGCGGCTGCAGGAAGAGCACCGTGCAGCAATGCAGGCAGCAGAGAAGCTGCACAGGGAGAAACTGGCCGCAGAGAGGGAGGGCGAGAAAGAAGAAGAGACAGTGGATCCCATGGCTGCCGCAGAGGCTCAGGCTGTGAAACAAAGTTCTTAAGAATCGGATATCAACTTCATAACATATGTGCTACATTGGTGCCCATTTGTCAAATATATGTTTCTCAGCAGCGTGGCTACAATATGACTAACGAATGCTGTTTGCTTAGCTGAAAGAATCCTATTTCACACTTGGACCTGGGATTTTTATGGGGTTCTCTCTCTTTTTTTTTTTTTTCATGTTGAGGCCGCAGAGTCAAGCAGAGCTTACTAAAATGCTGTGGCCTATGCCTACATGTTGCGTTGTAATATACCTAGTTCTCTTCTTTGCATTCTCCTACTAGGCTTAGCGTTCAAGAACACAGAAGAAACTACCAGACGAGTGTCCCTGAATACTAAGCAATATTCTTGTGGTATCCACAACATATGTGGAAGGCATGAAGGCATCAAATTTATGATGCACACAGCATTTACCTAATGTTCTTGACTATGGGCTTGTTTGGCATAGCTTATAAGTTGGTTATGGCCAAAATAAGTTGAAACCAACAGCTAAATAGGACGCTTTTTTTTTTAGCTTATTTCGGCCGCGCTTATTCTCACCGCTCTCATTTGTACTAAAAAGCAGAAGTTGAATCAAACCAGCTTATTTTGACAACTGGTTTATAGGATGGTGAAACGACAGTCAGATCCAAGCATAGAGGTTGTGATACCCAGGATATCTTGCATTGAACCCCTCGACCTATGTAACACTGCAAGCACAGCTCAACTGCCCATCTCAGCACCCGATACATTGTTGATAGAGAGTGAACCAGAGTTTGCTCAAATATTGTGGTTCCAAATGCCTGCCTTGCCTACATGACTCTATGTTACATTGTAATATGCCTAGTTCTTTGCAATGCACTCTCATAAGGACCTGCCTCCTAGCTAGCATGATCTACCAGGCAAGAATGCCCTTGAGTATTTTTTTTGGGTTCAATGGCATTTCCTTATAAAGACCTATATCTCCTACCAAAGAGTTAGGGCATCCGAATAACTACTCATTAATGTATTTTAGGGAAACATGAAAGTTATTTTCAGGTACCTCCATATTAAGTTGTAGGTGGCGTTTAGGTATGGGTTATTTGGGCGACCCCACTTTGTATCGCCATAGACAACGAGATTCAATCACAACCACTTTATTTATAGGCATTTTACTTGGGTAGCGCCAGGGTAAAAGATTACAACTAATCAATACTTTTCTCTGTTTTACAGTACTTGTCCATGGTACACCATGTGCATAAACCAAGAAAATTTTGGTTTAACTTTTAGTGAAAAATAATGTGAAATGATCATCCATACCCCTATTTAATGAAATAGTACAAGCATTTTTTTTTCTATCGAAGTATTTAATTAGGGGTAAAAATACTTGTTTCACTCTTCGTATATCCTCAATGGACAAGAGTTCTGGAATGTTTTCTTCCGAGATCATGAACATGTATGGTAGAACAGAGGGAGAGTTATTGTGCATTTTACAATATATTGTAATTCAAGCTTTTTTCGGTCTTCTAGTATGAACACATATAATAATTTATAATCTTACGTACTCTTAATCATCACAAATCAAGCAACTTGGCGTTATTGATTAAAAAAACTATCTGAAAACATGTATAGTTCTAGTTATTTTTTAGAGCACAGACGAACTAGTTAATTTGATACTTACACGAAACTAATGTGAGGTTTGGGCATGAGCCAGAGCCCATTTACTTTTTTTTTTAAAATGAGCCAGAGCACTGGTTTCCTTCTTACTGTTATACCAAAGGACTCTCATGTCGAGTTCTTCAGGCTTGGGTTCACCGGGCTGCTCTCAATCAAAGTAAA
Source organism: Miscanthus floridulus (assembly GCF_019320115.1). Lineage (NCBI taxonomy): Eukaryota > Viridiplantae > Streptophyta > Magnoliopsida > Poales > Poaceae > Miscanthus > Miscanthus floridulus. The sequence goes on along the minus strand of NC_089581.1, from coordinate 26,561,983 downwards.
AAAAAAAAAAAAAAAAAAAACAAGACTAGCGAGCACCAACTCCATATGTTAATAATTGGCTAGTCCCAGCGTCATACCAGGGCATACCCTCCCGCCTGTAAGGCTGAAAGAATCATATTTCTCACTTGATCTGGGATTCTTATGGTTTTTTTTCCTGTCTTCTTACTGCCTTACATGTTAATATATATATGCGCACTCGCACAAAGTGCAATTCGTGTATTATATCCGCAACACTCATAAAGAAGGCATGAATACTTGGAGATGCACGCAGCATCTACCAAACTGGACTAGTGGAGCAGAAGCGTTCTGCTCACAGAACGTATCCACTCCTTCCGCCTCAATCCCTCGAGATGTTGAGCCAAGCAGAGCTTACTAAAATGCTGTGGTTCCCATTGCCTAGATGCTGCGTTTTATAACATGCCTAGTTCTTTTCATTGCATTCTCCTGCCAGGCTTAGCGTTTAGGAACACACAAGAAACTACTGCTGCATACACACTTAAACTAGACTAGTGGACAAACAGAGGATGAAGTCCGGTCAAATAATGTATCCACTCCTCCGCCATGATCCCTCGTTGTGTGCTACATATATCTTGCTTTCTAATATCCTTGATCATCGTATGGTGAAACGACGATCAGATCCAATCGAAGAAGCGGTGGTACCCAGGATCGATATCTTGCATTCAACCCCTAGACCATATGTACCACTGCAAGCACACAGCGACTCTAAAGGAGATGCCAATGACCGGATACATTGGTTGATAGACAGTGAAACAGAGTTCACGAAAATATGGTGGTTCCAAATGCCTCCATTGCCTACATTACTACATGTTGTGTTGCAATACACTTAGTTCTTTGCATTTCACTCTCATAAAAACCTATCTCCTAGACAGCACGATGCTACTAGGCAAAAATGCTCTTCAGTATTTTTTTTGGTTCAATGGCATCTCCTTATAAAGACCGTTGTAGGTGGCATCTAGGTATGGGTTATTTAGGTGACACCACTTTCTATCATTGTAGACAACGAGTTTCAATCACAACCACTTTTTTATGGCCACTTTACTTGGGTGGCATCAGGGCAGAATATTACAACTAATCAATACTCCCTACATTCCAAATTGTAGGACGTTTTGGATTTTCCAGATACATATATATACATATACATACATACATACATACATACATATATATATATATATATATATATATATATATATATATATATATATATATATATATATATATATATTACTATGCACTTGATACACACTACGTCTAGATACACAGTTAAAGCAAAGTATCTAGGTTAGCCAAAATGTCTTATAATTTGGAATGGAGTGAGTACTTTTCTCTGTCTTGCAATCTATCCAACACACATTTGCAATGATGAGTGGTTTAAGTACATGTACACGACCCAACTGTATATGGTGTCCGGTCAAGCTACAAAATCATCAGATCACCCCATTACAACAGGAGCATGCTACATTAATGCATAGTTGCACCACGTACACATTCAGCAAACAGTAACCTAGGCTTCAGAGTCGAACAACTTTGAGCAATGCATATGGTGTCCGGTCAAGCTACAAAATCATCATATCACCCCATTACAACAGGAGCATGCTACATTAATGCATAGTTGCACCACGTACACATTCAGCAAACAATAACCTAGGCTTCAGAGTCGAACAACTTTGAGCAATGCAAACGACGAGGCTCTAGTGCAAAAGAGGAGGCACATGGGTGTACTGTCTCAGCCTGACGGAGCGCCTGTATCTTACGTGCAAAAAACTACCAACAGGATCTCATATACAAACTCGATGTGAAAATGAATAACCCGATACCTCCAATGTCTAAATAGTGCTTAATTAACACTAGAGTAAACCTTGCACCAAGGAACTGGCATGTAGCTAGCCAATTGAGTGTATAACATTATTATAAAGTAATATATGTATATGTTGAGTGTTTCATATGCCTTTTGCAGAGAACCACTCTCGGAGCCGAAGCATCTCACAACTTGTCATGGACCTATATATATATAGCCTATAGTCGGATCAGCTAATTTATGTCATATCAAAGGTACAAGACACGCTCATAATACTTTTCGATGCAGAGTAAATGTAACATATCCGAAAGGCAGGATGCATTTTAGCCAAATGATCAGCACCGAATTCATAAGAAATTGGAGGGCAAGGAGAAGTTGTGTCCGTCTTATTTTACTTTTACTGATTGCAAACCCTATGTTAAATAATTCTCGCAAGACACGCTAGAAAATGGAGAAGCATTAGAATTTCAAAATACAGTATCTAACCATCCATTCTATTCTCTATCATTATTGGCAACAATAATCATTGGATTCGATTTGCCAATTAATTACTTGCCTCTGCCATTATGATGAATATTAACCTAAAGTAACCCCTAAATGTTATTGGTATTATTCAATTTGCCATGATAATGAAAAGTAACCAAAATTCCAAAACTAAAACCTAAGTTTTAGCCTAAATTACTCACATTTACCACTATTAACAGTAACCTGTAGTAACACCATAAATCTCCATCAGAATTACTCATCCCGTGTCAGTTTTTTTTAAATAACGATAATAACATATTTAATATAGTTCCCACCTTTTTCTATCTGATAGAATGACATTGTTAGTTCCGACATGGATTTTTTGGTAGGCTTTTGGGTGACTTTTTTTTGTGAAAATAATGGATTTTGGCTTAACCAAGTGTCGGTGCAGAAAGTGACCAACACGTAAATATTTATAGTTTTGCCGTACGCAGTGATCGGATGTGGCCTAGCACTCAATGACATAGAGTTTATACTGGTTCAGACAACGTGCCCTACGTCCAGTTTGAGTCGGTCGGTGACTTTATTCCTGAGCCTATGTGCTCGAAGTTTGCTGTGGGGTTACAAACGAGAGGGAATAAGATAGGGGTGCAAGAGGTCCGGTCGAACTCTGGACCGAAGGGCCGAGAGAGACGGGAGCTCCTACGTGCGCTAAGTATTTGAGCGTGTGCTCTGTTGGAATCTTTCGAATCGTAGGTTGTTCGAATCATTCGTGAATCGATCCTTGTGGTCCAATCGTCCGACTTTTGGAGGGAGCGCATCCCCTTTTATAGATGAAGGAGACGGTTTTACAAGAGAAAGAATATGAGAGAAAGAGAGTGCGTGCGCTACCTAATCTTGTTGCCCACGCCATCGGGTACAAGGTGGTTTGTCGGCACCCACAATACTGTTGATGTCTGGATGCATGTGATAGGCTCCATCGTGATCTTCTGGTATGGCCGATGTTGGCGCCTACCATACTGTAGGATAAATGACGACGCCCACAACATTATTCATGTTCTGACACGTCTGGAAGGTTGCGATGCATCCTTCTGACACGGCCTGGCAGTGTTGTCCTGCAGGTGTGCAGGGTACGACCCTTGATATTGCGGTTGACTGGAGCGCCCTGCCTTACTTGCTCTGTCCGTTTCTTGGGTCTCCACCGAGCGGGCGTCCCTGGTCTGTCGTTCTCCAGTCGGCTCCGGCCTCCCGGTCGGAGAAGAGCTGTAAGCAGAGGTTCGATGTAGTCCCAGTCGGAGGAGTGAGTCGGAGTCGGAGACGAGCGTCGTCCCTTCTCGGCCAGGCCTTTCGGTCGGAGAGGCGGGCCGGAGTCGGAAGCGACGGAAGCGAGCGTCGTTCCTCCTTGGCCAGGCCTTCCGGTCGGAGAGGCGGGCCGGAGTCAGAAGCGAGCGCCGGAGTCGGAGCCAGGCCTTCGGTTGGAGACTGGATTGCCCCTGGCCTGTCGTTAGGTTTTTTGGGCCGGCCCAGGAGTTGCGCGTCGTTCGCAACGTCGTCTGCTGGGCCGAGCTTTTGCTGGAAAGCAGGTCCATGAGGGACCTCGAGTTTATGAACCCGACACCAAGTTTTTATAGAAATGTTTTTGACAACCCCCTAGTTTTGCGGTTGTTAGGACTTTTCCCTTTTTTTTAATGAGAACCAGATTTCAAGCCCTACTTGATGATAGAGTCACAGTTAATTACTTACCACCATGCATCAAAGTTATTCTCATTGAATCATTCATCATGCATAGCATACATCTTTAACACTGACCCCTGTATGCATGCTAATAAGTACCTTGTTCCATACTAGTATTACCCATCATGGGTGTGAATTTCCAATCCACACCAATGGGATGGGGCTATATATGCCTTCCCATTTCCTCCCACACGCTTCATATTTCCACAGTCACCCACATGCTCAGCGTAGATGCTAGATAAGCACATATGTAGCTAGGAGCTGAGCAACACAATAAAAAAGATGTTGCCTTCTAAGTAGTAGTAAAACTGACTAAGTTGGCATTGAAAGTTAACTGGACGCAGCATCTATCTAGTTAATAATGAAATAGAATTGGGTGGCACCGGAAAAACAAATGTATCGGAGAGACATGTGAGGTGGTGCTTCAATCGGAGAAGGCTGACCATAGCACAAACATGTCCAAACACACAACAGCACAGCGCCTCAAAGTTCAGTGGTACATTGTCTGAAGCGCCTTGGAACTGATACAGTTTGCCTGCTACTCGTGTCTCTGCCAAGCTCTACATGCTTGTTCACATCACAACGAGGAGGAGCGAACAGCTTGCCGGCACCTTCACCATGTATACAGCCCTAAAGAGTCTAGGGATCCGATCCCTAGATCGAGATCTGCAGTTTAAGAGTCTGTACACGTAGATGAGAATACAGGAAAAGTTATTAAAGCAAGATGACCTAGTTCGTGCAGTGTCATTTTTTAGCATTAACAAAAGCCTACGTAATGGCCGTGACCTACTTGGGCTGATTACACTTGGTGTGGTTCAAATTATATGAACTGATGCTCTGGATTGCACTATCACGAGGATAGTTTGCAATTCCACATGTGAGCTAGGAATTGTTACCCGTGTTCTTGCTTAACTCCTAGGTGCTTCGAGCTATTTATGTTATTAAAATTGCATATAAATAAAACATTTACAGGTTTCAAATTCAAAAGTATTTAATTATAGCATTTTGAACTCCTAGTTTAACCATTGATCAACATGTTGTAACATTCTTCTGATGAATCGACCATCTCTACAATGTCAGTAACTGTGATTTGGCACCGACCTGAACTGATGCCTATACGATCTTTTCATGTAGCTCGACAAATTAGTTTAGTAGAAAAAGGAACTTATATAGCCGGACAAAGAGTGGGTTATGAAGTGCCGAACAGAGTTTTAATTAACGCTTCTTTATCGAGATAAGAGGTTTGGGACAACATGGGTTCCAGGTTATACATTTTTAAGTTTTGCATTGTCCTATACACCATTGTTGGTCCTAATGAAAGCTAAAATCACATTTCACATATTTGTTAGAATTCCATATCGATTGCAGAATGGGTTGTGCCCTTTTTTTTTTTTTTGCTGCACGTTGGTGGTTATTATTTTTATGAAATTAATTGGGGGAGTATCCTTACATATAGATAAACAAGGGGGGGGGGGGGGGGGGGGGGGGGGGAGAAAACTGATAATTGTAACTATAGGCTTCTTAGCTGCAGAAATAAATTTGTATCCCTATTGGACCATGTAACCAAAAAATGACACAAAAGAAGCATTTGTGTTATAGTTTATTTTGTGACCAACTCTTGCACAGTAAAATGATTGTAATCATTTCCATGATATCTTTGAAGCTTGACCTGACCACCTGCATGGAGGACGAGTGCGTGGGAGTCGCTTCTCACCAGCTCACGGGGTCAGCTCGCGCTTGGTGGGACAACTTTAGCGACACTCACTCACCCAGACCTGGCTCACACCATGTGGGAGTAGTTCACTAAGGCTTTCCGTGAGCACCATGTTCCTGAGGGTGTGATAGACGCAAAGGTGGAGGAATTTCGCAACATCACTCAGGTCTCGCAGAAGGTCCACGAGTACTCCACCGCTTCATCAGAGCCCTGGAGGAGACTGGCACTGGGAAGAAGAAGATGTACTTCTTGAAGCTTGAACACGCGTGTATCAAGTTGAGACTATTAGGGCAGACTTGCTACATCCTCCGGGAGATGATCAACAAGGCCCTGGAGATGATCAAATATTGTGGTTCCTAATGCCTCCCTTGCCTACATGGCTACATGAAGCACCCAAATATGCCTAGTTCTTTGCATTGCACTCTCGTAACAACCCGTCTCCCTGCTAGAACAATCTACCAGGCAAAAGAATGCCCTTGAGTATTTTTTTTTTGTTAAACGGCGTTTCCTTATAAAGATCATATCTCCCACCGAAGAGTTAGGATATCCGAATAACTTCATTAATGTATTTTTGGGAAACCTGAAAAAAATATTTTCCAGAACCCTCGATATTTAAGTTGTAGGTGGCGTCTAGGTATGGGCCATTTGGGTGACACCACGCACTTTATGTCTTCATAGACAAGGAGTTTCAATCACAACCACTTTATTTATGGCCACTTTATTTGGGTAGCTCCTGGGTAGAAGATTGCAACTTCTCCGTTTTGCAATACTTGTCCATGGTACACCATGTGCATAAAGCAAGACAATTTTAGTTTGATTTTAAGTGAAAAATAATGTGAAATGATCATCCATACCCCTATTTAATGAAATAATACAAGCTTTTTTTTCTTTCGAAGCATTTAATTAGGGGTTAAATGTTGCTTAATGTATCACTAGAGAAACTATTGCACCAAGGAACTGGCATATTGATTGTGTATAACATTTATATATGTCGAGTGTTTCATATGCCTTTGCAGAGAAATAATCCTTAGAAATGAAGCATCTCACAACTTCTCATGGACCGAGATCCTGGTCATATACTATATAGCTTTGTCATAACTAGCCTATAGTCGGATTCGCTAACTTATGTCATATCAAAGGTACAAGATACATTCATAATAATCTTCGATGTAGAGTAAATGTAACATATCTGAAAGACAGCAGGATGCATCTCTTAGCTAAATGACGAGCACCGAATTCATAGGAAATTGGAGGGCAATGAGAGGTCTTGCCCATCTTATTTTACTATTTATTAATTGTGAACCCTATGTTAATTAATTCTCACAAGACACGTTAGAAAACAGAGAAGCATAAGCATATAATTCCAAAATACAATATATAACCATCCATTTTATTTTCTATCATCATTAGCAACAATAACCATTGAATTCAATTTGCTAATTAATTACTTGCCTCAGCCGTTATGCTGAACAGTAACTTAAAGTAACCTCTAAATGTTATCTGAATATATATATAGCTTTATTATAACTAGCCTATAGTTGGGCTAGCTAATTTATGTCATATCAATGGTACAAGATATGCTCATAATAATTTAGATGTTGAGTAAATGCAACGTATATCTAAAAGGCAGGATGCATTTTAGCCAAATCACCAACATCGAATTCATAAGAAATTGGAGGGCAAGGACTGGTCGTGTCCATCTTGTTTTGTTGTTACTAATTACAAACCGTATGTTAATCATCACAAGAAATTCTAGAAAACAAAGAAGTAAAAAATTTCAATAAAGAAACATAGGAATTACGAAATACAGTGTAAACATATCAATGGCACCATGAAAACAAATCTATCGAACAACACGGAATATTGGTGCTCATGGCAGCATACATGGATCCAAAATGACTGTGTTGCTTGAAGCACCTTGAAACTGGGGACGCTCGACAAAACATAGGAATCAAATGATCAATTTGCTGGTCGCATTATATTCCAAGTGTCCCAAATTTTATAACTATAGCTAGTGGATAATGTTTATCATTTCAATATGTTCATTTGTACACTAAAATTGATAAGAAGGCGAAATTTCATTAGGCAAGGGCCACCACCCATCCCCCCACCCCGCATCACACACACACCCTGCTTGTTACTAAAAATAACATAGCATGCTCACGAGGGCCACGATATACTATACGCATGCAACACACACACACACACAACTCATTTACCTCACAGTGTTCATTCCTTGCAACTTGCTCGGAATGAGTAGCATCAGGAACAATCTCCTGGCCATGTTACGATCATCTTCAGCGTGCTCCGACGTTGGGACACACTGCATCTTTGGTCAACTTGCGAGTTGCAGCGAGACGAGTTGTTGCGCCGCTCCTCCAAATACTTGGTTGGAATTTGAAGCCACCGCAGATCTCGATCACACATGCTTGTTGATTGGACGGTGGAACGTACAGGTGCAGAGAGAGTGTGATGCAAGTAGCAAATGAACTAGCTTTGCAAGATAGAAGAGAAGTGCATACTGCGGTCTGTGGTTGAAGCAAGCACCTGCCTGGTGTGTTTCGCAACTCATCCAAAATGATCGTAGCCCTAACTAGTTCAAGGCTTTAAGATAGCAATAAATTAAAGTACTTGCTTTATCTCTTTGCCTACAAGATCTATTTCTGCTAGGTGAACGGGAAAATACCAATTAAGAGCCTTAGGCCGATTTAGTTCGGAGAAAGGGGAAGGGGAAAAAATTCTAGGAACCTTTTCTTTTTTCGTTAAGTTCAAGTCCAGCGAGAATAATATCATCTAAGGTAGCATGGTCATCAAATGTGTCATCAGTAGTGCAAAAATCTTGGTAAGCATTACCTGAGTACCTGAGGGATGTTTCTAAGTAAGTACTACATCCGTCCCAAAAAAAGTGATATTCTGTGATTTGAAATTTGTCCCAGAAAAAATAATGTTATGAGTTTTAGACATGTTGTTGGCCCACAGAAGAATCTATCGCATGCCTAACAGATCCGCCCCTTTCCTTATGCACACCCATGCTCCCAGTTTTTACTTTCCAGCCGATCTCTGCATTCTTGCATGCAACGCGTCTTATTAGGGAACTAACCATGAGACATTGCTTCTTTTAAGGGAATCATGTGTAACAAACTAAGGGTATTAGGGTCATTTCTCTTCTCCACTAATCTGTCTGAAAAAATCTTAAAACATCTTTTTTTTTTGGACAAGAGGGAGTACCTTGTTCCGTTCTAGTATTAACGATGGGTGTGCATTTCCAATCCACACCTACCTATGGGATGGGGCCATATATGCCTTCCCATTTCCTCCCACACACCGCGTATTTCTAAGCGTAGACGCTAGACAAGCGCATATGTAGCTAGGAGCACAGAAACACAATAAGAAGGATGTTTGTAAGTAGGAGTAGTAACTGACTAAGTTCAGGCATTGAACGTTAACTCGATGCAGCATCTAGTTAACAGTGAACTAGAATTGGGCGGCCCCGGAAAAACAAATGTATCAGAGAGACATGCGAGGTGGTGCTTTAATCGGAGAAGGCTGACCACGACGCAAAGATGTCCAAACACACAACAGCACAACACCGCAAAGTTGCACAGTACCTTGTTTGAAGCGCCTTGGAACTGAGGCTCTAGCTCGAGCAAAGCATGAGACTTGGACCAGTACAGTTCAATTTTTTTGCTAGGCTGGTACTCGTCTCTAGCTACGAAGCTCTACACATCTTCGCACCAGGAGACCCGCATCTGTTGATGGCGGCGAGACGGCGGTCGAAAGAGAGAGCATCAGAATGAGGAGGAGCGAACAGCTTGCCGACACCTTGGTTCACCAGGTGTCGGGTGTCGATATTAGGGATACTCAAAGTAAAAAAGTTAGCGTCCACACTGATTTCTCCGGATGGCTCGAGACGTATTAAAATGTCTCATCCGACCCCAAGGCCGCGGGCTTTGTCTCTCCTGACTCCTTAGGTGTGGGCTCCGTCTCGCCCGACCCTAAGGACGCGGGTTCTGTCTCGCCCAAGGCCGTAGGCTCCGTCTCGCCCGACCTCGAGGCCACAGACTCTGTCTTGTCCGATCTCAAGGCCGCGGGCTCCGTCTTGCTCGATTCCTTAGGTGCGGGCTCCGTCTCGCCCGATCCTAAGGACGCGGTTTCCATCTCGCCCAAGGTCACAGGCTCCGTCTCGTCCGACCTCGAGGACACGGGTTCCGTCTCATCTGACGGGGACCCATACCGCCACCAATCACTCTAGGTACAAGCGTATGGGCCTAGTTCAAAACTCTGACACCAGGGAAGAGGCTGTCACGCCTCGATGTAACCCATGGCCATGACGGGCCATACCTGAGGATTCACATCAAGAACAGTGTCAGGCGTGCCGATGCTGTTCTGCCTAATCCTCGTACGGACGCCGACAGGCGCGTCAGTTCACCACGACATCCGCCGGGACGGAGTGGAACACCATGATCGGCAGGTGACGCCTGCGCATGGCGCCAGTGACGAATAGGGCCGCGATATGGAGCCATCCCTGTTGGCATCCACATGATCGGCAGGACCCGCGCGAAGGAGAAGAAGGACCCAACAACCCTGGAAGCCTTCATCTCTCTCGTTCTTCTCCTTTTTCTCATCTATAACCCGCACTTTTCCTTCGCCTATAAAAGGGAAGCAGGACGCCCTATGAAAAAGGGAGATCTGAACACAAGAGCACGACACGAGCACACGGCTAAGCGGCAAGCGAGCTCTCAGCACCCGTTCACTTCTTCCACCAAAGACTTAGGATCCTCTCCCTCACTTGCCTGTTTGTAACCCCTACTATAAACCAAGTGCCGGTAACACGAGCAACAGTGAACTGGACGTAGGGACGTTCCACCCGAACCAGTATAAACCCTTGTGTCCTCCGAGCATACCATCCGAGCCAGACGCGCAAATACAAATTTACTCGTCGGTGGTCCGAAAACACCGACAATTGGCGCTCTAGATAGGAGCTTTTTGCACGTCTCGACATCCACATCAGGCCACGGATGGCTAGTCACGACGTCAGCTGGGTCCCGAGCGTGCACGTGCGCTTCGAGAACCTAGACTTCATCATTACAACGGAGGGAGAGTTGGCGTAGGTTCCCACCGCCGTCCCGGGCGCGCACGCCCCCATCCCCTACGAATGACGAGTTTGTGGGGATGACCAAATACGTCGCATAATCTTTCCATGACCTTCTCACGGGAGAATCAGAGTTTCTCTCCGACTCTAACTCCAGCAGGGGGAACCATCACCCTGCACGAGAATGTTTCATGGCAGGTACCCTCGAGGGATACATCGAAAGCATCTACGAGGGAGGGGCTACCCCAATAGACGACCTCGACGACAAGGTTGAGGGGGATGCAGGGGCCCCACCTCGCCTATGGGTAGAGCAGCTGAGGGTGCGGCACCAAGAGCTCGAAGAAGCATGACTCCAGCTCGAGCAGGAATGCATGGAGCTCGAGCGAGAGATCGAGTGCCATGGAGACGGTGGGCATGCGCGCACCGTGGCCCATGACATGAACCAGAAGATCATCGAGGATGACAAAGTCCTCCCACACTTCACCCAGGCAAGCCAGAACATCACTGCCACAGCGGCCTTGCTCCGGGGTCTTCCGAAGCCCGCGACACCCGAGGATCATCGGGCCCATCGCGAGATTCGCACGCTACTCAAGCGTGCGACGGCGTAGCAGGCCGAGAGCTCGCTGTCCCAACGACGCGAGCTCGACGCCAGCCAACACGTGGTCTCAGAGCGACCCAACAGGGACATGTTAGTCTACCAGATGCAGCAAGGCGGTAGGTCGCATGCCATGGCCCTAGCGCATGAGCGTCTCAGCCTCCACCGTGACATGCGCAACACCCTCGATGCTCGTAGGCATGCCCGCGGTGATGAGAGGGAAGAGGCTAGTCACGGCTACCACCCTCGTCATGGCAGACACTATGATAACGGCGAGGACCGAAGCCCAAGCCCCAACTTGCTAGGACCTCAGGCCTTTGGCCGACACATCCTCAACGCTGTCTTCCCACCGCGGTACCGACCGTCGACCAACATCCTGAAATACTCTAGGGAGACAAACGCCAAACTGTGGCTCAAGGATTATCGGCTTGCTTGCCAAGCCGGTGGAGCGGATAGTGACAATTTCATCATCCGCAACCTTCCATTATTACTGGCCGATTCAGCGCGAACGTGGTTGGAACACCTTTCGCCCAACCGAATTCAAAGTTGGGCAAACCTAAAAGAGATCTTCGTGGGAAACTTCTAGGGCACATACACGCATCCTGGGAACCCATGGGATCTCAAAAACTACTAACAAAAGTCTAGGGAAACTCTTCATGGGTACATACGGTGCTTCTCCCGATAGTGCAACGAGCCGCCCGACGTCGCCGATGCCGATGTCGTAGGAGCTTTGTTGTCCGGGACCATCTGTGAGTCCTTGGTTTACAAGCTAGGATGTAAGGGCTCATGAACCATCAAGGAGCTCCTCGATATTGCCACTAGCCACGCCACGGGTGAGGAGGCGGTCGGGGCAATTTTTGATCGCCCCAAGGGCAAGGCAAAGCGGGACGAGGAAGTCGGTGAAGGTGCCTCCAACCACCGCAACAAGAAGAAGAACAAGTAGTGGCACGAGGGCTCGCTCGTGGCCACTGCCGACCATAAGGGGGTTGGAAGCCCGCTGAGGGTACCCCGGACCACTTTGAGAAGCTGCTCGAAGGGCCTTGCCTGAACCATGTTTTCCCCATCAAGAACCTATACAAGGACTACATCCTCATGAAGCGGTCTTGTCCGAAGGCTCCAACAAGGGGGAGCATTGAAAGGAGCCCAAGCTGGCCACAGATGATGCCAAGGGGAAGGACGACGGATTTCCAATGCTAGATGGCTGCCTCATGATGTTCGGAGGTTCAGCAGCCTACAACTCCAAGCACCATTAGAAGCTTGCGCATCATGAGGTCTATAAGACCGAGCCAGCTGCGCCTTCCTTCCTCGAATGGTCAGAGTCTGCCCTAACCTTTGATTGGACCAACCACCCAAAAAGCGTCCCATAGTCGAGAAGATAGAAGCTCATGGTCGACCCGATCATCGGCACGAAGCGGCTCACCAAGGTGCTGATGGATAGAGGCAGCGGCCTCAACATCATGTAAGCTAAAACGCTTGACGCCATGGGCATCGACCGATCGCACATCCAGCCGACCGGGGCGCCTTTCCACGGCATCATGCCTTGAAAGCAGGGCATGCCACTTGGGTAGATCGATCTACCCATCACCTTCGGGAATCCAACCAATTATAGGACGGAGACCCTTACCTTTGAGGTGGTCGGCTTCCATGGGACCTACCACGTCATCCTAGGACGTCCATGCTACATGAAGTTCATGGCCGTCCCCAACTACACCAATCTGAAGTTGAAGACGCTAGGTCCATGCAGGGTCATCACCATTGGCACCTCCTTCCAGCGTGCTTATGAGTGTGAGGTTGAGTGCTGCGAATACGCCATGGCAATTGTCGCCTCCAAAGAGCTTGTGGACATTAGGGAGGAGGTCATCGAAGAAGTGCCCGACCCCAAGTGGTCAGCTGGGTCTTTTGAGCCTATAGAAGGTGCCAAGGAGGTCCTTATAGACCCTAGCGGCTTCGAGGGCAAAGTGGCATGCATCGGCACCACGCTTTCCTTCAAATAGGAAAGCGCGCTCGCTGACTTCCTCTGCACCAATAGAGACATCTTTGCGTGGAGACCCTCGGACATGCCAAGCATTCTGAGAGAAGTCACCGAGCACGCCTTGAATATCAGGCTAGGCTCCAAGCCTGTGAAGCAGTGCCTGCATCGCTTCGACGATGAGAAACGCAGGGCCATCGGTGAGGAGATTGTGAAGCTTTTGGTGGCCTAGTTCATCAAGGAAGTATACCACCCTGAGTGGTTTGCTAATCCCGTTCTTGTACGAAAAAGAGTGGGAAATGGAGAATGTGTGTTGACTACACGGGTCTCAACAAAGCATGTCCAAATGAAGTAATTACTGAGTGATATCCACGGTGGGGTCTGCAGGCACCATGCCGCACCTAGGACCTTGGTCGGAAACATGTTTCGACAAGGCTTCTATTGGCCGACCATAGTAGCCAACACTGAACAGATTGTGCGCACCTGTGAAGGGTGTCAATACTACGCTGGGCAGACCCACTTGCCAGCCCAAGCACTCCAAATGATCCCCATCACGTGGTTGTTCATGGTCTGGGGGCTTGATCTGGTCGGACCTCTCAAGAGGGCACCCAGGGGCTACATGTACTTGCTTGTCATTGTAGACAAGTTTACAAAGTAGATAGAGGATCAACTGATCTCCGCAATCAAGTTCGAGCAAGCCATGTTGTTCTTCCTTGACATCGTCCATCGCTTTGGAGTCCTGAACTCCATTATCACAAACAACGGCACACAGTTCACCAGGAAAAAGTTCCTCCAATTCTATGATGAATACCACATCCACGTCGATTAGGCCTCCATGGTGCACCCCGCATGAACGGACAGGTCGAGCGCGCCAACGGCATGGTCCTACAAGGCCTCAAGCCTAGGATCTTCAACCGGTTGAACAAGTTTGGCAAATGATGGGTCACAGAGCTTCCTACGGTGCTCTAGAGCCTAAGGATGACCCCTAGCCAGGCCACTAGCTACATGCCATTCTTCATGGTCTATGGTTTTTAGGCTATCCTCCTGACCGACCTCGATTATGGAGCATCGAGGGTCAGGGCGTATGACAAACAGGGAGCCAAGGCATCCCTCGAGGATGCCATGGACCAGCTAGATGAAGCATGTGATATTGCCCTCCTCTGCTCAGCTAAGTACCAGCAAGCATTGCACCGGTACCACAACCATCGAGTGTAGGGCCGGGCCTTCAATGTCGGGGACTTGGTGCTCCGCCTCGTCTAGAGCAACAAGAACCGCCACAATCTCTCTCCACCATGGGAGGGACCATACGTCGTCATGGAGGTGCTCTAACCAGGCACCTATATGCTCAAGACCATCGACGGCAAAATCTTCGTCAATGCCTGGAACATCGAACAACTATGTCGCTTTTATCCTTAATCTATGCACGCTTTCTCTTATCGGTTTCCCTATCAACTCGTTGGTCTCCCCAGCAATAGCAAGGGGTCAGGCCTCACTCAGGGGTTGATAAGAGCATATCTATATGGTAGACATTCTTTATGCCTGACCCTTTCTCATGTTAACATCTAGAAGCAAGGGTTGCGGAAACAAACGCTGAGTAAAACTGGTCGGATCACAAGAAACCTACGCCCTAGTGGCTATGTCATTTTTGCTTACCAGCGTGATTAGAGTTTTTTTCCCATACCCTGAGCTTTTTAGCCTTAACTATGGAAAGAGTCAGAACACATTAAAGAGTACATCTATCCGGTAGACATTCTCTATGTCTGACCCTTTCTCACGTTAAGATCTAAAAGCAAGGGTTGTGGAAACAAACACTGAGTAAAACTAGTCAGGCCACAAGAAACCTATGCCCCAATGGCTACGATGTTTTTGCTCACCAGCATGATCAGAGTTTTTTGCCCGCACCCCGAGCTTTTTAGCCTTAACTATGAAAAGAGTCGGAACGCATTAACAAGTATATCTATCCGGTAGACATTCTCTATGCCCGATCCTTTCTCACGTTAAGATCTAGAAGCAAGGGTTATGAAAATGAACACTGAGTAAAACTAGTTGGACTACAAGAAACCTATGCCCCAGCGGCTATGGTGTTTTTGCTCACCAGCGTGATCAGAGTTTTTTCACCCGCACCCCGAGCTTCACAGCCTTAACAATGGAAAGGGTCGGAATGCATTAACCTTTTTATACAAAAAGGGGAGAAGAGCTAAAAATCTATTTAGCCACCATGAAATTTAAGAGCTTGTCCACTTATTACAAGATCACCGCCTGGCTTATCTACCTAACTAATTTCTTGGGGGTGATCTCATCCTCTATCTTTGTAGGTAAGTCCTGTGCCAAAGGGGCCACCTCCTTCTTGATGTCATCTAGCTCAACATCGGTGTAGACAGACACGAGAACTATCGCAAGTAAGGAGAGAAACGGAGTTGAAAATGCTCCTACAGCCCATTCAGGCCTAGGAGTTCGAAGGTTGGCCCTCCGACGAGTTCACAGCCACTCCGGGGCTCCCTTAGAGTGAGGGGGTGGAAAGGGATGGGCCCACTAGCAGCCAGTACCCTGCCGCACGCATCTCGGCCCACGTTCAAGTCTTGGTCAGTTCCCAGTCCATGGGTTTTCCTTGAAGAAAGGCAATGAGCCCTTGGGACTAGTCGAACGGACCTGAGAACTATATGGATTGGCCACTAAGAATCTGAGTCGGTCACCAGCTGACCCATTCTGGACCCCCACGAACGAGAAGTCAAGGCCCCACTCGAACAAGCCCATTAACAGCTCATAGAGCACCATGTTTCGTCAATCAAGGAAAAATGTGGCATGGCTTAGCCCCTCTGTTTTATCGAAAAAATGCTTGAGGGATGACGATAACAAAGATGAGCTGACCCCTCGACCGAACCCCTACAACGCGCAAGGGCTTGAGGTAAGTTGGACTCGCAAGGAGACCAAATGTACGGTCGTAGAACGATGGCTTAGATCCTAGGGAGGGGTATGTATAAAAACTAAGAATAATGTTTCTGAAATAAAAAATGCTTTCTCTTACTAGTTTTGCTATAGTCTCCTCGATCTTTAGTGAAACCTGACCCCGACAATAGCAAGGGGTCAGGCCTCACTCAAGGGCTGATAAGGATATATATATCCATTCTGAAACAGTCGCCATTCTCGACCCTTTCTCATGTTAAAAACCTAGAGGCAAGGTTTGCGGAAAATGAATGCTGGGTAAAACTGGTCGGACTACAAGAAACCTACGCCCCAGCAGCTTTGGCACTCTTGCTTACCAGCATGATCAGAGTTTTTTGCCCACACCTCGAGCTCTACAGTCTTAACAATAGGAAGGGTCAGAACGCATTAACCCTTTTTACACATAAAAAGGGGGAAAGAACAAATTTGTTCAACCGAAACAAAAGAACAAGCTTGTTTAAATGAAACAAAAGGGTTGGAACTTGTCCGCTTATTACAAATGTGTTGTCTGACCAATCTAACTAAACTAACCCCTTAGGGGGATGATTTCATCTTCTATCTTGGTAGAAAGGTCATGCGTCAGGGGAGCCACCTCCTTCTCGATGTCGTCCGGCTCGGCATTGGTATAGATGGGTGTGAAGCCTTGGCTCATCGTCGCTAGATCGATGTTCTTGTAATGAGAATGGGTGATCATGAATGATCGGTGAACACCAAAGTGAAGCATGCCCCTTGCCATATCACATGCCCGGTCCAAGATTCAGGTGGCATGAACCACGAGTGAGCTTGTCTCCTACTCCAGGGCTAGCTCGAGCTCGTCGCAAACTAGCTGGACAGCGACGAGCAGGTTGTCGTGTTCGTTGCCCTCCTTTTGGAGGGTGTCCTTCACCTAGCTGAGATCCTTCTCTAGGCCATGGCTCTTCACCACCTCTGCCCCAAGCTTGTCATCGAGACCTACCCAAGTCACGTACCGACCATGTCAAAAGGCTTACCATGGATTCCAGGGAGAAAAACAACAAGGGAAACCAGAGACTTACCATTCACATCCGCCTGAAGCCTGCGCACCTCATCACACTGCCGGGTCACCTTGACCTCTAGGCGCCAGACCTCGAAAGAATGGGTGAGGAGGAACCATGAGTTCATGCTTGTGGAAGGGCATGAAGGAGATGACGTAGCCGTCGAGCGGCGCCAGCGCATCCTCATGGCCAAACACAAGCCACTCTGCCGCATCGGTCCTCCCACGAAGAAGACCACACTTGACGAGGCCCTCCATGCATGCATGGGTAACATCAGAGCGGTACCATGAATCCATGGAGGATGGAGGCGGCTACGAAGAAGCAAAGGCGGCAATGGAGAAGCAGAAGCTACATATCTAGGGCTCCGATGGTGGATTAGCAAGCACGATAGATCCAAACAACAGTGATAGAGAAACGGAGAAGGTAAGGCTATGGTTTTGGTGTGCATAAATATGAAGGGGGAGGCCATTATTTATAGGACGGAGTGGGGTGAGAAGGTGAACGGTCCACCTAGGTTCACGCGCCTGCTGTGCCGCGTCACGTCACCTCCCTCTAAAGATCATGCACACGCTATCTCTAGTCGCGCCCTCTAAGGACACACCGGATGATGGTTCGCCCTGTCGATGGGCCAAGAACTATCATAGGTAAGGAGGGATATAGATCTAAAAATGCTCCTACGGCCCATTTAGGACCAGGAGTTCAAAGGCTAGCCTGCCGATGGGTTCACAGCCACTTCGGGGCACCCTTAGAGCGAGGGGTGGAAAGAGATGGGCCCACTAGCGGCCAATACCTAGGCACATGAGTGCCACGGGCATCCTGGCCCACGTTCGAGTCTTGGTCGGTTCCTAGTCCATAGTTTTTCCATGAAGAAAAGCAACGAGCCCTTAGGACCGGCCGAACAGACCCAAGAACTATATGGATTGGTCACCAAGAGTCTAGAGTCGATCACCAGCTAACCCATGCCAGGCCCTCACGAATGGGAAGTCGAGGGCCCACTTAGACTAGCCCATTAATAGCTCACCGAGCACCTTGTTTCATCCATCAAGGAAAAACGTGGCATAGCTCAGTCCCTCCGTTTTATCAAAAAAAAACAATTAAGGGATGACGATCACAAAGACGAGCTGATCCTCGACCAGACCCCTGCTACGCGTAGGGGCTCGAGGGAAGTTGGGCTCGCAAGGAGACCGAACGCACGGTCGTAGTACGATGGTAGACCGATTAGATCCTAGGGGACCAGAATCAAGAAAAATCTTTTCGACCTCCCGAATTCTACGGTTACATGCCCCAAGAAGACCGATCACGACAAAAGAGAACCATTGTCCTACCAGGACATGCCATAGGCTATAAAAAGAAGGCCAAGGCCCTTAGAGTCCTCCCATCTGAAAAAGCCTCTAAAGGAGTATTCTACTCCTCCGTAGGCTTGGGGGCTACTATCAGGTATCAATATTAGGGATACCCAAAGCAAGGAAGTTAGCGCCCACGCCGACTTCCTCGGATGGCACGAGACATATTAAAAGGTCTCGCCTAACCCTAAGGCTGTGGGCTCCGTCTCGCCCAACCCCTTGGGTATGGGCTCCGTCTCGCCTGACCCCAAGGATGTGGGTTCTATCTCGCCCGACCTTGAGGCCGCGAGCTCCATCTTATCCAACCTCGAGGCCGTAGGCTCTATCTCGCCTGATCTCTTGGGTGAGGGCTCTGTCTCGCCTGACCCCAAGGATGTGGTTTCCATCTTGCCCAAGGTCACGGGCTCTATCTCACTCGACCTCGAGGACATGGGTTTCGTCTCATCCGACGGGGACCCATACCGCCGCCAACCCCTCTAGATCCAAGCATATGGGCCTGGGTCAAAACTCTGACACTAGGGAAGAGGCTGGCATGCCTTGATATAACCCATGGCCATGATGGGCCATACCTGGGGATTCACATCAAGAACAGTGTCGAGCGTACAGGTGTTGTTCTGCCTAATCCACGTACGGACGCTGATAGGCACGTCAGTTCACCACGATGTCCGCCAAGATAGAGTTGAACGCCATGACCGGTAGGTGATGCCTACGCTTGACGCCAGTGATGAACAGGGCCACGACATGGAGCCATCTCTGTTGACATCCACAGGATCGGCAAGACCCACGTGAAGGAGAAGAAGGACCCAACAACCCTAGAAGCCTTCATCTCTCTCGTTCTTCTCCTTTTCCTCCTCTGTAACCCATGCTTTCCCTTCACCTATAAAAAGGGAAGCAGGGTGAAAGCTCTAGTTTGATTTTGGTGAATTGATGAAACCCTAAGTGCTAACCTAGTTTATTAAAGTGATTATGAGATAGGTAGCACTACTCCAAGTGATCAAACAAATAAAGATCATGACATGATGATGGTGATGGCATGGTGATGATTAAATGCTTGGACTTGTAAAAGAAGAAAGAAAAACAAAAAGCTCAAGGCAAAGGTGAAATTGATAGGAGTTTTTTGGTTTAGTGATCGAGACACTTAGAGAGTGTGATCACATTTAGGATCGATAGCTATACTATTAAGGGGGTGAAACTCATATCGAAATGCGGTTATCAAAGTGCCACTAGATGCTCTAACTTATTGCATATGCATTTAGGATCTAGTAGAAAACTAACACCCTTGAAAATGTTTGTGAAAATATGCTAACATACGTGCACAAGGTGATACACTTGGTGGTTAGCACATTTGAGCAAATGTGGAGAAGTTGGTGAAATGAAGGAAGTGATAGTCACTGAGATACAGTGACCGGACGCTGGTCACGTAGTGAATGGATGCTGGGGTCCTACGTCCAATCAGTGGTGTGTAGTGAAGGTCGCCCTCGGTCTCTTGACCAGACACAGATGACCGAACTCGGTCTGAACACTGTTCAACATCCGGTCATGCTGATGTGGCGGCACACAGAGAAGAGGGAGAGTGATTGGACACTGGCCGAGTCTGGTCGAGCGTGACCGAACGTGTCCGGTCACAAATGGAACATTACTGGAAATGACCAGACTCTGACTGGTCTGCGTCCGGTCGCTTATAATCGGGCGCGTCCAGTCATGACTAGAACCTTACTAGAAGTGACCTAACGCTAGGCAACTATGCGTCCGATCCTACACTATAGTGCGTCCGGTCACAACTTAAGTGTACTAATGACCGTTGAGATCGAGCGATCAGCATTTGAAGCAGGGGACATGTGGCGAAAATCTGAGGACCGGACGTTGGGGTCCTGCGTCCGGTCAATTCGACCGGCGCATCCGGTCTCCTCGATTTCTCAGTGAATAGAGAGCCAACGGCTCTATTCATGGGGGTTCTCTATTTAAGCCCTATGGCCGGCTCAAGCTCACTCTCTTGGCCATTTACATTGACATAGCAATCTTGTGAGCTTAGCCAAAGCCCTTCCACTCATCTCCATCATTGATTCATCATCTTTGTGAGATTGGGAGAGAATTCAAGTGCATTGCTTGAGTGATTGCATCTAGAGGCACTTGGTGTTCGTGTTTTGCTGCTGGATTCATCTGTTGCTCTTGGTGGTTGCCATCACCTAGATGGCTTGGTGTAGCGGAGGAGGATTGGCATGAGTTGGTGATTGTTTGTGGCCATCTTCGGTGATTGTGAGGGGACTTATGCCTTCCCCGGTGGAGCACTAAAAGGTAACCCTAGTGGACTGCTCATGTTATTGAGTTACCTCTCTTATAGGTAGGTTCTTGTGGTGTCCAATTGTGTGGATGAGGTTCATGCAACACCTCTTAGCCGTCGAACCACCAAGTGTTGGTCGACACAACAGGGACATAGCTTGTTGTTAAGCGCGTGAACCTCAGGAGAAAATTGATTATCTCTTGCCCTTTGGTATTCTCCTGGTGATTGAGTTAGTATTCATCTTGTGATTGGTTCACTCCTCTACACGGCGGTATAATCACCTTACTTACTCATTTATATTCCCACAAACTAGTTGTAACTAGCTCTTTAATGTAGCTAGAATTGAGAACTTGCTTTGTAGCTTAAGTTCATCTAGTGGAGCTCTTTAGAGTAGCTAGTGTGAGAGCTCTTAGTGAGTAGTGACTTAGTAAATTGTGTGTCTAGTGATCATAGTAACTAGAATTGTTGGATAGGTGGCTTGCAACTCTTGTAGAGCTAGAGCAAGTTTGCTTTTCGCTATTTGTCATACTAATCAAATTGATCTAGTTGGTTTGTAGATTTTTAAATAGGCTATTCACCCTATCTAGCCATATTAGAACCTTTCACATGGCGCCCTATGAAAAAAGGAGATCTGAACACAAGAGCACGACTTGAGCACACGGCTGAGCGATAAGCGAGCTCTCAGTACCTGTTCACTCCTTCCTCCAGAGATTTGGGATCCTCTCCCTCTCTCTCCTGTTTGTAATCCCTACCGCAAACCAAGTGTTGGTAACACGAGCAGCAGTGAACTAGATGTAGGGACGATCCGCCCGAACCAATATAAACCCTTGTGTCCTCCGAGCACACCATCCGAGCCAGACGGGCAAATACAAATTTACTCGTCGGTGGTCTGAAAACACCAATAGTTGGCACGCTAGGTAGGGGCTTTTTGCGTGTCTCGACATCTAAATCTAGGCAAAAATAACCGAGAACCGAACCAAAATAACCGAAACCAAAACCGAAGTAACTGAAACCGAAATATTCGGTTCTAGGTTCGGAAGAACCAAAATTACTATGGTTATTTTGGTTCTAGTGCTCGGTTAACTGAAATACCCAAAATAACTGAACTAATCCCCTCCTCGCTGAGTCATTGGTCGCTCCCCGCCTGCCCCACGCCCCTCACATCCCACCCCACCTGGCCGCCTGCCCCTAAATCCTAATGACCTAATCCCTCCCCAGTCGCCACTCCCAATCCCACCGCAGCCACTCCCCACTCCCCTCCTCGGCTCCTTGCTACCCCGCTGGCCGCCGCTCCCCACTCCCCTCCTTGGCTCTCCTCGCTACCCCACCAGACACCGCTCCCCACTCCCTTCCTCGGCTCCTCGCTACCCCGCCGGCCGCCACTCCCCACTCCCCTCCTCAGCTCCTCACTACCCCACTGGCCGTAGCTCCCCACTCCCCTCCTCGGCTCCTTGCTACCTCGCTACCCCCAATCCCGCCGCTCCCCACTCCCCTCCCCTACATGTGAAGGCGTGAAGGCTAGCCGCGGAGGCGGTGCTCCTTGGCTGCACGTCACGCGGATGTGGAGGTGAAGCGCTCGGGCGGCTTGGCCATGGCGCAGCCAATCTCCCTTCCCCTCCTTCTCACAACTCTCAGATCCGGTGGCTCCTCTGCTCTGACATGGCCCGTGCCTCCCTCTCTTTCGTCCTGCATCCGATGGCAGCATGTGAGATAGGGAGCCGCACGGCGGTGAGCAGGGCGAGGCAAGCCATGCGACGGCGAGATAGGCAAGCGACGTAGAGGCGAGTAGGGTGAGGCGCAGGCCGCAGGCGAGGTGGTGCGCACCACGTAGGGCCGTAGGCGCGGGCGAGCAAGGAGACATGTTTTTTGATCTGTAACCTAGAAATCGATGCTTTGTTCTTCATCGTTGCTGGAATTAGTGATTTTGTGTTGCTCAATGTGCGATGCTGTGATTTTTTTTTCTCTGTTCCTAGCACCTCGGTTAGTTCGGTCATAACCGGAACCGAACCAAATTAACTGAAACCGAATTTGGTCGGTTTCCAGATTTCAAAAGAACCGATCGGTTACTATTTCTTAAGGAACCGAATTTATCAAGAAACCAAAGAACCGAACCGATCGGTTTTGGTTAGCCGAACGCCTAGGGTGATCGACATCCACATCAAGCCTTGGATGGCTAGTCACGGCGTTAGCTGGGTCCCGGGTGCGCACGTGCGCTTCGAAAACCTAGACTTCATCATTATGACAGAGGGAGAGTTGGCGCATGTTCCTATCGCCGTCCCGGGCGTGCACGCCCCCATCCCCTATGAACGACGAGTTCATGGGGATGACCGAATACATCACGGAATATTTCCACGACCTTCTCGCGGGAGAATCAGTGTCACCCTCTGACTCTGACTCCAGCAGGGGGAGCCATCACCCCTTGTGAGAATGTTTCATGGCAGGTACCCCTGAGGATACATCGAAAGCATGCACGAGGGAGGGGCTACCCCAATAGACAACCTCGACAATGAGGTCGAGGGGGATGCAGGGGCCCACCTCGCCTATAGGTAGAGTAGCTGAGGGCGCGACACCAAGAGCTCGAAGAAGCACGACTCTAGCTCGAGCAGGAATGCGCGGAGCTCGACCGAGAGATCGAGCGCCACGGAGATGGTGGGCGTGTACACGCCGTAGCCCACGACATGAACTGGAGGATCATCGAGGACGACGAAGCCCTCCCACACTTCACCCGGGCAAGCCAGAACATCGCTGCCATGATGGCCTTGCTCCGGGGGCTTCTGGAGCCTGCGAAACCCGAGGATCGTTGGGCCCATCGCGAGATTTGCATGCTACTCGAGCGTGCGGCGGCACAGTAGGGCGAGAGCTCACTGTCTTGACGACATGAGTTCGATGCCAGCCAGCATGTGCCCTCAGAGCGACCTGATAGGGACGTGTCAGTCCACCAGGAGCAGCGAGGCGACAAGCTGCGCGCCGCGGCCCCGGTGCATGAGTGTCTTGGCCTCCACCGTGACACGCGCAACACCCTCGATGCCCGCATGGCGCCAGTGACGAAAAGGGCCACGACATGGAGCCGTCCTTATTGACATCTATAGGATCGACGGGAACCGCATGAAGGAGAAGAAGGACCCGGCAACCCTGGAAGCCTTCCTCTCTCTCTCTCTTATTCTTCTCCTTTTCCTCCTCTGTAACCCACGCTTTCACTTCACCTATAAAAGGGGAAGCAGGGCGTCCCATGAAAAAGGGAGATCTGAACACAAGAGAATAACACGAGCACACGGCTAAGCGGCATGAAAGCTCTCAGCACCCGTTCACTCCTTCCACCAGAGACTTGGGATCCTCTCCCTCTCTCGCCTGTTTGTAACCCGTACTGCAAACCAAATGCCGGTAACACGAGCAGCAGCGAACTGGACGTAGGGACGTTCCGCCTGAACCAATATAAACCCTTGTGTCCGCCGAACACACCATCCGAGCCAGACGCGTAAATACAAATTTACTCGTCGGTCGTCCGAAAACACCGACACCATGGTTAGCCTTAAAGAAGGTCTAGGGATCCCTGATCGATCTGCAGTTTATTAAGAGTTTGTAGAACTAGATGAGAATACAGCTATAGCTATAGGAAAGTTATTATGCGATGCAAGCTGGCCTAGTTCGTGTCATTTTTAGCAACGTCAACAAAAAAGGCTATGGCCGTGATCGACCTACTTGGGCTGACGATTACCTTGGTGATTGCATTGGAAGTAAATTAAACAATATCAAGGTTGAGGTTTGATTCACAAGCCAATATCTGTTAATTTCGTAGATGCGATGGTTCACACATGCATGCTTGAACATCACACATATTGATCCATGGATTCCATGCTTGGTAATAATGTCGTTGTACAAGCTTACGCTTACGCTAGAGTACTTTGGATTTTTTTTATGAAGAAAGATTTTATTGATTTTATTAATTTTCTAGTGCATTACATTGAGGTGATACAATAAAAGTTTGAAAAATATGCTTCCAGCCTCTGCCTAACAAAAAAGCACATGGCCTTTAACAAAAATAAGCCACCCAGAGTCTATCTATATGCCTAGGAGAATATAACCTTGACCACCCGTGCCAAGTGTTGTGTAGCCTCCACAATAACCGAATCCTAGGCTTCCATGTATGAAGCCGGTGCACAACCAAGTAGATAACCTACAAAGAGAGTAATTTTTCCCTTTCAAAAACTAAATCATTCCTGCATAGCCAAATAGACCAACAAGTGGATTACCGAAGTCATGTATTCCTAGACCTCCTTGATATTTTGGTTGACATATATAGTACACTCTACTTAGCGAGACAGTTTTTTCTTGCTCATCTTTTTGCCAATAAAATCTAGAGCGAAAGTAGTCTATTTTTTTAAAAAAAATCCTCTAGGGTCCGTTTGGATGTAGATATTGGAGACTCTGGAATTGAATTGGTACCATTACCAAATCAGGCTAGTATTGGAAATTGACTAAATACCAAATCTGTTGTTTGGATGTAGATGAATTTGCTAGCTGGAATCGAGTGACACATCAAATACCATTTCATGTTTGGATATACACCTCTAGGAATTCACTGTCTTCTTCCCCAATCCCCACCGCTCGCACAACGGCCTCGAGCGCAGAGGTGGAGGCGGCCATGGCCCTGGCCATGGGCACGCGCAGGTGGAGGCGGCCCCAGCCCCAGCCCTGGCTACGACGAGCTCGGGCGCGAAGGCGGCCCCGACCTCGGCCGCGACGAGCTCAGGCGTGGAGGCGGAGGTGGCCACGGCCCTAGGCCTGGCCCCGGCGGGTGTGGTGGTGTGCCGCGCCGCTGGGCGTGGGGCCACCGGCCATGGGGAACAGAAACGGAGCTCACGCCGCCGGCCATGGGGAAGAAGGGGAGGTGTGCTGCCGGCCATGGGGAAGAAGAAGGGGAGGTGCGCCGCCGGCCATGGGGAAAAAGAAGGGGAGGTGCGTCGCCGGCCATGGATGGAGAGCAGCAGCAGGCTGGCCGAGTTGTTGGAGTTAATTCCAGCCAATACAGAGGGATAGAGCTTCGTATTGGAGATGAGGGAGCACAGACTTCGTGAATACCGGTTGGCATTGAGGATGAATACCAGTTCCCAATTCCAAACCATCCAAACAGCTGTATTCGGAGATAGCCAATACCAATTCCAATTCTGAGGCCTGAATATCTACATCCAAACGGGGTGGTAGGTATTTTAAAGAAGGACAACATATATATTGGAAGGTTGCTCAGCGCTGAATTTATTAGTGTTAAAGGGGCAATATAGAGGTGTTTGTCTTTCCAGATGCTTAGCCGTTTGTCGTATCGCTCCTCCACCATTCTCCGGTCTGAATTTCTTAATTCTCCAATAGATTAGTTTGATATAGTCAGCCGGGTTGTCATTCTGTAGAGTACGTAGACCACTAGCTTATTACGGATCTTCGGGTCACGCTATTCAGAGTGTAAATTCTATTTTTCTAACTTTCTTTGATTTAATCATACAGGCGGCTTTTTGTTTACAAATCAAAACTGTTAGTACCACTTGTAAGGAAGCAAGCCAACAAATAGCTACTCTGAATTTACAAGTTAAATAGCTACTAACTTAAGTTTAACATTAGCGAATATTTGTGAATTATGTGTTGCATCTTCTATATATTATATTATATATACACAATTACTACTATTTAGTATTACTAGGTAGCGCGTATGTGCGTTGCTATGAGATAGCAACAATTTATATTAAAAATATACGGATCGCACAATAAGATAACAATACTATAAAAATTAAATATCAACGTTAAAGTTACAGTTAATCCAAAAAGCAAAGTTTGTGAAATTAATAGTCACGGAGAGCGCTGAAACGACCTGATTTCTGCGAAGGAAAATCCATAGAGTCGAAGTGTAATATGACCGTTGTAGATCATATTACCCAAATTCCAGTCGAATACCACATCCATACACCGATAATATCAGAGTACATAAAGTGCGGAATTACATAAATTATTACATCGCCGCGTCGGCGGAATCAAAAGTAGCATTCATCCAGAACAGCTTGAAGATAAGATCGTCAAAACTCGAGCGTAGGAACGAACCCCTCAACCGTCAAACTCCTCAGAACTATACTCCTCAGCAGAACCTGTGTGCCAAAGTTTATCAGTACGATTTGTACTGGCCACTCCCACCCTATGAGCTATGCTTTGTAGAAATTAGATGCAAGTTGGATATAATCAAAAGGAACCTATAAGACTGGGGTTTCCTATGTATTAGCATATCAAGTATATAATAGTATAGTCAAGTTTTAACACCATTCCCACACACATTCCACCCCATTTCCATCCAGAGCTAGGTTTCGATCCTGGGATCGATATACCACCATCTCCATATCATCACCATACCATCGCTCAGTCAACAGGCCAACTCCCTCTCGGCACTGTCTCATGGCCCGTAGCCCCTGACTACGACCGACACTCTCTCTCACAGGGGAAGAAGAGAAGGACTCGTCTCGCTATCTAGTTTAAGCGAAACCCAGGAAAGGTCCATAGCCGACAAGTTGGCACATGTATCGATCGATCAACCATACACTCTGCAGAGGTTTTACATAACCACAAGATCTGCCTTCTTCGCTGACCATCGTCAACTGGGCTAATTCCGGCCGCTTGCTAGCCTAGGATAATGCCACTCTACCATTCAGCCCTGGTACACCCCAAGCCTAGTCTGGGGTGGCTGAAATTGTGAGTCATGAGCCGAGTCCATAAGGTCTCCATGAAGTCTTGGAAGGGTGTGGGGGAATCCTCCGCGCCCCGTACCTCCTCGCACTGTCCGCTATCAACCTAGCAGTAGTGGCAATATTCTACCAAGTAGTCCGGCCGTCCCGCACCATATAGGGCGAGTGGTACGTAAGGCTTCCCGGTAAATCTGAGTACTAGTAAGTCCTTAAGGATGACCAAGCCAGAATGTCTTCATCAGGGTTTCCATTTACCATGCCACCACAACACCTCCACCCCGGGCTCCTCCCATCACAGGTTCGCACCCAGGACCACCTCATATACCATTTACCCACCACAGGTATCCATTCCAGGGGTGCCCAGGTAGCACCCCACGGCAAGACTTGCCCCAGGCTCATCGTATACTCCAACTTGGTCGACACAATCCTCACCCTCCATACACCCAAGTCACACACGCAGCACTCTCTTCATAGTCCAGATAACTCTAGTTTCCACCACGCATCAATATGGTATATATAAGCGTAGTAGAAATAATAAGCAGTGAAATATAGCAGCAAGCGTGTGACTTAGCCTAACAGCAGGGTGAGTAGGGGTAAGGTTGTGTCAAGGTAGAGGCCATCAAGTAAGCATACTACCATGCAAGTCCTATCATAGTGTGAATATAACAATGAAGTAAAGCAATAGCAGCTCTAAATTAGCCATGCGTAATAGGTGCTATGAGATTGGGTGGGAAGTGGCACCTTCAGTGAAGTCGTCTTCGTACTCCTCACGGTACTCTCGGTCCTCGTCCGTCTGGTTCTCCTCCGAGTCTACAAACGATCGCATTATAGTTGCGTTAGCGACGTCTATAGAATAGCACAAAAAGCAATGAAAAATTCAAAAGAGCTAAATGCACTCAATCATGGGTTCATTTCGTAGAGCTCGATTTTAGATGAATTTTAGTCCTGGTCTTGTATTTTTCTGAGTTCGATGAATTAGTTATGAATTTCCAAAGTTTCAATCATTTCTAAAAATGGAAAAAAGGTTGAATTAATATCGTGCTGACACGTGTCATGCTCTGTTGGTCCACGTGGCATGCTGACATCAGTATGACGTCAGCATGACATCATCATCTCAGTTCCAAGCTGACAGGTGGGGTCCCGCTGACGTCATCATGCTGTCAGCATGACATCATCTACGTCATCAGCTACTAACAGGTGGGACCAGGGGCTCTTGGGTCACTGACATGTGGGTCTGGTCAAAGTCAACATCAAGTCAACGGGCGAGTCAACGGATCACAGTCACTGACAGGTGGGGCCAGAGCTGCTGACGTCAGCATCTGACGTTATCATGACGTCAGCATGACGTCATCTCAGCTGTTTCATCCTCTGATAAGTGGGTCCTGCATGGCGGTGTCACTGACATGTGGCCCCGGTCAACGATCAACGTTGACCGGTCAATGGTCAATACAGGCCGGGTCCAAACTGGGCCGGTTGGGCCTAGATACGGGCTGGGCTTTGGCCCGCCACATGGCACGCACTGGTGCGGCCACGTAGTCTTACTGGGCCACTAACGGGCCATGGTCCATGGGCGCAGGTGAGGCGCGGTTCCTAGTGAACCCGCCTGCGTTGGTCCATAGACCGCAGAGCCGGTCTATGAAGGACTTGGTCCACTTACTCCTTCCTAGGGTTCAGTTCACGTGCACGACATGGTCGTGGTCAGAGCTCGGCGGAGCTGCTCGAGACGTGGTCGACGTGGTCGTGGTCGGAGCTCGGCGGAGCTGCTCGGGACGTGGTCGACGTGGCTCGCGATGGCTCGGTGTGGCTCGCTTTCATCCTTGGATGGATGGGTACACGGTGAGTCATTGTCACAATGAAGCTGCGTCATCGCAGAAGACGTTGACGAAGAGAATTCCCATCAGGTTCACCGAAAGATCAGCATGCATAGTGCACAGACGTGTGGCCGGCGAGGGGAAAATCCCCTTCTCTTCCCCGATGGGGCTCCTACCGGTGGTGAGGTCACCGGCGAGCCCCCAAGGTGGCACTAGCATCCAATTAGGGTAGGCAATAGCTTCCCCATGCCATGGCGATTACGACGGTAGGGTCAGGGCGATGACTAGGGCTTCCTAGGGCTCTAGCCATGGTGAACGGCGACGTGGGTTTGTCGGCATGCATGGACAGGGCTGCAGTGGTAGCGAGAGCCCAGTTGGAGGAGCGTGTGAGCTCCACGGTGCTTCTACGGCCACAGTGGGTGTGTTGAAGGAGCTCCTAGTGCTCCCAGTGGCTCCAGCCACGGTGGTGGGGGCAAAGCGGAGGCGGTGGCACTCTGACGAGGTGCGGTGCGGCAACGTAGGGCTCTAGTGGGCTTCTTCCTCAGCTAAGGTGAGCGCGGTGTGTCTCTCATCATGGCGGAGCTAGTCGGGTTGTCAACATCGCCTTTACCGCAACGTAGAAGACACGGTGGTCTCACCATGGTTGTGCTCTCGGCCATGGTGAGCGTGCCCGTGCATGTACGCTCCTGCTCCAATGTACAACGTCATGGCTGGGGTCCTCCTTTTGGCTGATGGCAGCGTGCACGGCGCATCCTGGGTCTCGGCAAGCATGGCCGTGGCGGTCTCCCTAGCTAACCAGTTGGGCTAGGACGGAGCTCAAAGCTTCAACAAGGTTTCGATCATGGCGGTGCACGTTCCATTTGGCTAGGGAGGTGGTCTCAACAGGATGGCTCACCGCAGAGAGCTCAAAGGCGATGGTGGTGGTGCGGTGTCGATGGTGTAGCAGAGCCGAGCCAAGATAGAGGTACTCGCCGTCTTCCGTGCCAGCAGCTCCTCCCTTCTTGCTCTGGTAGCGGCGTCCTTCTCTGTGCCTCTCCTTCTCCTCTCGTCCCTTGGCTTAGTGTGTTGGTGCGAACCGCACGGCGGTGGCAAGGTGAATGGAGGGCTAGGGCTCGGGGTCCTCCTTTTATAGGCTGAGCTCCATGCTCATCCATGGCAGATGGCAGAGTGGTTGGTGATGCGCCGAGCGCATCGGACGGCTCTCGAGTGCGGGGGGGGGGGGGGTTGCGTGGGCGCAGCACTAAGGTGGGGGACAGGGTCATGCGACATGTGTGACCCCAGGCCCGCGCCTGCTCCGCGGTCAGCTCCTGGTCATGCGGTGGAGGGAGCGTGGGGAAGACGATGGCGCTGTAGCTGGGCGGCTGACAGAGGAGGCCCGTTTGTCAGCTTGTCCTGATGCGGCAGCATGCGGTGCGTGACGGCTGACGGGCGGGTCTAGCTTGTTAGCGGCTTGTGTGTGGGCGGTAGGGTGCTGCTGGGCTAGCTTCGTGGGCCGAGCGCGTGAGTGGGAGGGCAGGCAGGCTCGGCTGGGCTGGCTCGCAAGGCCGAGTAGGTCTGGGCTGCTGCTGCTCCCTCTTCTTTCCTTTCTCATTTTCTTATTTTTTTCTATTTTATTTTCCTTTCTCTTTTATTTGTTGCCAATTTAGTTTTGATTTATTTAGTTTCATGTACAAGTGTGCACCTTGATTAATGATGGAGCTTAGGGCTGGTTGGTGGGGCCCACATACTTAGGTGGTACTTAGGTGATTAATTTATTGCATAATAAATTAATTATAAGTTGTCACTTTTATTTGCACAACAAAAGATCAATAAAAGGCAACTCACTTGTTTAGAATTAAAATGCATGCAAGAATGTATGTGTTAGGGATTTTAAACACACACATATACAACAAGTGACATGCTATGCTTATGAGTTCGTTTAGTTGGATTACGACTAATGCAACACTTAGGGTTAGCTCCTACAAATGTCACTCATCATCACATGGGGTTTTGAAGAAAAAATTTTGTAGTTGGGACTTTTGGTGTGTGGATTTTTGGGTTGTTACAAGTGCGGCATCACATGCTTACAAAATCTACTTTATAGACCTTTTCGTGATGCGCCTAAGATAATGTTTTATATGGGCAGGAAGAAATCTCCGATATCCATTTCTTTCATGCGCCAATAAATTCATGAATAAGTTCCGCCGTATCTCCATATCATCCTGTACACAGGCTCGAGTATATATGTCAATATTAGTGCCTGTCACATGAGTAATATTGCGTCTCTTGAAAAATCTTTCACAAAAACTTAAAACAAAGTGTTATACTCACCGTATAAATATGTGTGGCTTTTGGTCTATTCCACATAGACATACACTGTAGAATAAGATACCCACTTAAGTGTCTATGGCAAGATTCGCGATCAATGATATATAAAAATAGTTAAATCATAGGTATTATTATTGCAAGCCATAGTGACTCTGCGTTAGTTACCCATCTATGTCATCTGTAATGTTTCCTTCCCGTCTAAATTTTTATTTGAAGACATCCTCATTCTATCCAGGAATATATACATTCACTATGTCCGTGTACTGCAAGGTAAATCCAATAGTGTACCTGGCATACATCAGCGCTGGTGTGTCTTTACACTAGTCTTCAATAGGTCTAGGATCAATCATGATATGCATCTTCTCCTTCTGATTGAAAACATAAAGCATATACTTTCGAACGTATAGCCATGGCAAAAGAAACTACAAACATGGTAGCGTTTAGAATAGTATATAGGAAACAAATAATAAAAGCAGGAGCAAGCGACTTACATATCTGCATTGTGCTAAGCTATATTCCATATCCTCACATACACCAATCGCAGCAGCCATTTTTTTCTTAGTGTATTTTTTATGATATTCTAGCATTTTTGTTAAAGCACATATTTTCTGGAAGAGAAGGATATCGAGAGTCAGGATTAGTATAATTTGACCTACTTTATACAATTAGGAGAACAACAAATAAGACAATATAATATAGCACGATAAGAATTTTAAAAATGTGCTTACACAGAATCTTAGGTCTATATGATGCTTCGTAATACTATTATATTTTTTCATTGTATTATACTCTTGAGCTGCCTGAAAATGGACATCTAAGTTGAAACAGTTCTCAGAGATGTCTCGATTGTTCATTAACAACTCTTGTAGGTCCTTGACACTTAGGGCAATCATGGAGGGATGAAAACCTTTTACCTAAGGCTTCCTGCAAAGCATTAGACACAGATGATGGTTTTTGTCATATAAGATAGCACACTATTATTAGTAAATAAAGTAATTAAAATAAGCATGTAGCTTACTTCAACGTCGCTTCATCATAAATTGTCATGACGTAATCACATAGTAACTCAGTCATCTCTTCCTTGTTCATTGGCATGTCTTTCATGGCCTCAAATGCCCAAAATTCATCAGGGTCTTGGTTGGTATGGACTTGTGGGGATTTATTCCGAGTTTGTATGTGTTGAGGGATGCCCCTTTGAACCACTAAGCATTCGGCCTCCTCATAATGTTTTCTATTTTCCGTGGACACTTGATCAGTCATCTTTGGATTCTCTATTATGGCACAGTTGCTTGTGCTTCCAATATTTTCATCCCTATCAAGATATGGAGCACCTTTTCGTTTGTTTAACTCTGACGATAGCAAGATCGTCGCAAGCTTCAATCTAAATTCTTTCATATCATCCTGCATGATAGTATGAACCTAATTAATTATTAATTAAAAACCCACAGCTAGTGCACACTCATAACTTGTGGTAAGACACATAGTTTACCTGATTAAACTCGTCTGACAAATCATTCACAGTCCAATACTCCATAAAGTTTATTAAGAATAAACCGCATGAAAAACTACATACAACATTAATAGAGGTTCAGGCTCACATTAGATAAAAAGGCAAAGACATTTAAAATTCAACTTATATGACATGTCATTATTTCTGACGTACCTATCTGTTTGTAATAATTTACTGTGAAAAATCTCCTTAACTGGCCAGGTATCAACCTCAACATCTAGCCATTTGTGCTCTTTCGGGCCTGTCTTCTCTAATATAAAATCTATTTGTTTTCGCAATCCACCTTGCTATTTGTTCATAGAAGAACGAATCAATCAGCATTTCTAAAATATAAAATGTGTACAAATAGCTGTGTTAGCAAATACCCACAATTTTATTGAGGTCAACATGTCCGAACATCTCACCCAAAGAGTCTAGCACCTGAACCTCACGTTTGTCAGCGTTTATAACAAGGTACCAATGTGTATTTGTAACATTTATTGGAAGGAACACCTATCAAATCAAACAATAAACATTTTGCCAGGCATAAAAATTGATAATAAAAGATCAATAGATCGTTTAAAAAAATTGCTACCATGTCATGCTTCAAGTAAGCTAGCACCCTTTGAACTAAACCAGGACGATGTGAAGTGCCACGGTTAGGGTAATTGGCTTCAATGGTCTCATCCTTTTCTCCATTCCGCTTCATGATTGCAACTAAGCACGCAGTTTCAAGATAGATTGTACCTCCTGACCTCTTTTTCAAACCCTCGTGGGCCTTTAGCAGTTTAATATAAGCATGTATGACCTGCATATATTTCGCCATTAGAGAAAAAGAGCATTGAAGTTGGCAATGTTTGATTGAGTATTATGACTTGCATCTGTTACCTCGTCAGACAAGTATTCATATGGCTAAAAAATACATTCCATGTGGTTTCTCAACACCGGAACATCATCTATGAGCATAAGCTTCTCATTCCTAGGTGAAGATGGATTTTTTTGACAGATTCAATTATGGCTCTATCAGTATCGGTACAAACATAATCTAAAAAAGAGCATTGAATTAAAGTATACAACAATAGTTAGCAGTTTTTTTAGGTTAATCCATCAAAGGGAAAATATCAATACCTTCTGGGGCAACCGGTGAAGACATAGATTTTTTAGGTTTATTTTGTACGATTATGATTTCCGAAAATCCTTTTTCTCCCGTCGAATCTACCCCAGAAGTTGAAAGGGCCTTTTCATCATGGGTCATGCTAAAGCCCTGGTCAACTGGTAGAGCTCCGTGGGTAACTTCTGTACTCATGCTTTCTTGCAACTATCTAGAATCATCTATAGGCTCACTAGAATTTTCTGTTTGTACAATATTTTCTAAGGGCCCTCCATTTTCCTTCGAAACCTTTGCATCTGAACTATCCATCGAGACCTAAAAGACGTACATATTAATTTTTTTAAATAATTAAGGTATATGAAACATAGGTGTCATTAATTCAGAACTAAAATGATATATAGCTATATAAAATTGTATTGTCTTTGTTCTACTTTGTTTTCAGAAAGTATTATATACTCTTAGTTTAGTTTTCTAAGCACTAATAATAAAATCATTTAGATTTGTTCTGTTCAATTGAATAACCAAACAAAAATAGCGATAATTATTTAGCTAATTTAATCAATCCTTAATTATGATGTATTTTTATATAGCTATATATCATTTCAGTGCTCACACCAGGCAGCTTTGCCTCGGTGTAAAGCAGACAGACCCAAAATAAATAAGAATGGTTTGGTCCCAAATTAGTATGAACGGTTAACTAATTATCGAACTAAATAATTTAGTTGAGGG
Source organism: Miscanthus floridulus (assembly GCF_019320115.1). NCBI lineage: Eukaryota > Viridiplantae > Streptophyta > Magnoliopsida > Poales > Poaceae > Miscanthus > Miscanthus floridulus. The sequence continues at coordinate 26,526,852 of NC_089581.1, read as the reverse complement.
ATATCAAACATGGATATGTACCTTAATTAATTAAAAACATATTCAATTATTTTAAAACTACAATCATGCCATGTATATAGTATCAGGTTTTTTCACACGGAAAGGAATGGTAAGGAGGTAGACCTGGGCTGCAGGTAGCCTTGGAGATCGGCAAGCAATTAAAGATTTAAAGTTGTCCGCGTGCTCTGTGCCTCTGTCCTGTTATCTTGATGACGTCATGTGAGGCATCTGAAATAACTACAACACCTACATTGTTAATTAGTTAGCATACATGACCGCAAATTTGATGCCCGTGCGTTGCCACGTGCCAACAAAATTTGAATTGCAGTATACGGTGATACATCATGATACAAATCAAACCACCAAAATAAGATCATGTTTTGGTTGCTATCATGATGCCTTAGAAATAATTTTTGTTTTCTGATTTGTTATTGGAGTTGTGTAGCCTCCAGAAATCCAATCCAAATAGGGCCATGAAATTTTTAGAATTTACATGCTCCAAGAAGTACAGGGAATAAATTTTATAAAGAGATAAAAGGAGCTAAGCCTCGCATTAGCTAGAGATCCCAACACGCATCACATAGCCTCTGTACGTATCTATCCAAGACTCTTAAAGAGGCATGATTTCAGATCACACAAGCACCGGAGGCAATAACAAATAAACAAACGCATCAGGGCAGGATGGGATTCACTAACAGGGTGGACGTTTGTGGAAGACAGAAGATGTTGGAAGCTCCTCGTGACAATCTGCAGTCCTCCTCGAGGGCACAACAAGATGACAAAGGCAATGGCGGCAGGCGACGATGATGGCGACGCGCTATGGCGAAGCACAGCTGGTGCACGAGGGAGGGTGCAAGAGCGAAGGCTGGTGCGAGCAAGGGTGAGCTCAGCTGGCGAGGGTGGGCGCTATGGCGAGGCCATAGGATTTATAGCAAAGGATTGATAGCAGTCTCTCTTTTTCCTTTTTGTCTTAATTCTCTTTCCTTCTATGTTAATTCTCTTTCCTTGGGGCAAGGCGCAGGGGAGCCAGGAGAGGCTCATTGCCATGTATGCTGGTGCATGTAAACATGCCATGTGTATATGGATAGTACAATAATTTTCTACTTCCTATTTTGTCGTGATTCTATGTAAATTTTTTTTGCAATGCAATGCAAGTGCTAGCTTTCTCCCACGATGCAAATATGCTAGTGCTAGCACCCTTCTTCATCCATATTACAATTTACAAACAACAAAATGTAAAAAAAGATTATTTCTATAATTGTATCACAATACTAAACAAAGTAGCATAGTAGCATGGCCAAATAAATTTGCTTATAAATTGCATTAAACGCATAGTGTTTCCCTCCAAATTCATCTATCAAGATTGTGATTCATTCTAAATTAGAGAAGAAAATAAAATCTTTACCTGGTGTATGGATCTCGAGGGGACTTGTGCCTTACTACCTCCAACGCTTGGTCACTGGTCACGAGCGAGAGTCGACGAAGAGGGGCCGAGTTGAGGCCTCAACGTAGCCGGCCACTACAGTCCGTGATCGTGATGCCATGCGCTGCTTGCCAATCTTTTTCGCAAAAAGAAAACAAATTGTAGGCGTAATACATGTAGTTAGAGGTTGATGAGTTAAATCACTGATGTAGTAAATACAGAACAATCGGAAGCATTGCTCAAGATCACTATTTCTAAGGTTCAAGATTGATCATCTGGACGCGAGTATATCGCAACATCATTTCAAGATTTCTGTTATGTGGTTCTGGCTGCATGATTGCAGTGGCACTAACAATATTAAATCAGTTTACAGTATAAAAACATTGAGACCAAGCATCATATGGATAGCGGGAGCATATGGATTTGAACACCATACTGCAAGCGACGAACACTTCCCATCAGGCATAACCAGTGCAACAGAGTGATTACATCCTCTCACCAAATTTCATAGCCTATTTGATATCTTGATTCAGAGGTATAGTCTACACATAAAAAATACTACTTCTTTCCCACTTACCTACACAAAACTCAGTAGCAATATTGCCAGTTTTATTGTTCCATCATATCCAGCCCACTCTCTATTGCAGATATGACAACATACAGGCCTTCAAACCTTCAGATTTACTGAACATCAATAATGCAATAAAGATATGGCATTTTTAAATCCATATGAGGCCCCAAAAGGGAAACCAAGAAAAATCTATGTAGTTCTTACTTGTTCCGAAATATTTGGCGCAAACACACCATGATGTCCAATGGTACAACCGTCTGAACCATATTTCTGCAAGATAATGTTGCAATTGAGCAAAGCTTTCTGAATAGTACAACAACAACAACATAGCCTTTCAGTCCCAAAAATAAAAATTGTAAGAGCTGAAAGGCTCATGATTTTAGTACTTTGCCTCAAGGGTAATCAACCAAATGAATTGGTAATGTCTAAATTTGGCATGGAAAAGTAAAGGAGAAGTAATCATAAAGAAAGTGTGCGATATTTTTATTGAACACAACCTTATTATGTTGTTTGATGAACATCTTGATCTAGGTATTAGTGGAGAGCAACACTATTATTTATGAGAACATCTTGATCCAGGTATTAGTGGAGAACATATACACATATGCAACATAGATTGTGAAAAGTGAAGGCATACCTAGAGATGATGAATTGATGATAGGCCTCTGAACCCATCTACATCTTCTATTCACAAAAGACGATGATGAAACATGCATGATAGATCACGTATAGAATTAACCATCAAATTCTAGCTATCAGGCACCAGGTGTAACACCCTAAAATTTACATTGTTTTAAAATAGTAAATTTAATTTATTTATGTTATTTTGTGTGCATTCAAATATAGGAAAAATAATATTTTTGGTGAAATTAAAATGAATAATAAGGAATAGATACAAGTTGAGGCATTCATGCTGCTGCACATTGTTTTTGTAGTGATTAGCTTTGACTAAAATTTGAATTGAATTCAAATTTACCTTGAAAATGAGATTTGAAAATTTTATTTATAAAAAGAAAAAAAGAAATTTCTTTCTCTCCACTCCCTTCCTCGGTTTCGGCCTGCAGGCCCTTTCTTCCGCGGCCCGTTCACCCTCCTCTCCCCTTCCCCACTTAGCCCAGCCGCGCACCTCGGCGTCGCTAGCCCAGCAGCCGTGCCCAGCCCAGCCCGCACCAGGCAACCACCCACGCCCCGCGCCTAGCCGCGGACTGCCCGGGCCCGCTTGTCGGCGCCGTCTTCACCCCGCGCTCCTCGAAACCGCCCGACCTGGCCGCATGCCGCAACCGCCCCACTCCGCGTCGTGGGAGCGTGCCCCCCTCGCGCCCGGCCGCTTTAAATCGGCACCGAGCCGTCTCCGCCCCTCCCTGCTGCCCCCCGCTCTCATTTTCGCATTTGCCGAGCACCGTGGAAGCCGCAGGCGTCGCCCCGGGATCTCTGAGCTCCGTCGACTGCCCCTCCGCGTGGACAGCCTCCTCCGAGCCGCCTCCGTCTCCATATCCCCCTTGGTGAGCTTCGCCGTCCTCCCCTCCATCTCCCGGTATTTTTTTCTCATTTTTGTTGGCTTCCCGAGCCTTGGCCACGAGCTCCGTGGGCCATGGTCGCCGGCCATGGCGGCCACCACGCTAGCCCCCGTTTCTGGCCGCCGCAACGGCATGGCCGTGACCCCCTTCTCCCCCCGAGCTCACAGGTGCCCTCGGTGGTCAATTTGGTGAACTGTAGGCCCTAATCCACGCGCGACCGAGTCCATCACGCCGCCGGCCATGGCGCCTGGCCGCCGGTGTTACTGTTTCGGCCGGCCGACCCCCTAGGCCGATCCTAGCCGCCCATCGCGAGATCAACGGCCAGGAATAGAAGATACCCCTTCGCGGGTGATTTTGCATAAGAGCCCCTGGACTTTTCTAAGTCCTAACCCGCAGTCCAAAACGTATTTCCCCGAATGCGCAACCTCGATTAGAAAGCGTAAACTCCACGGCTTAAGTCAAAAGTACGCTTTCAGTATTTACAGAAATGCCATTCGAACTGTTTCGCTTATAAAATTGTCGTTTTAGCTCTGAATTGATCCATTCAAATCGCGTTAGCTTCGTAATTTCATAAGCTACATGTTGGAGCTACTGTTAGTCAAGTTTGGAACTTTTTAATTTCATGATTAGATTTAATTAAATATAGGGTTATAGGAAAACCCGTTTTAATCATAACTTTCGTATTTTAGCTCCGTTTTTTGTGAACTTCGCGTTGACGTGATCGTAGCGAAACGTAGATTAGTTTTACAAACATTTTATCTTGATTTCAATATTGTTGGTGTACTGTTCTAATGATAGGAATGTTTGCTTTGCATGAATGCTTTTGGAATATTGTATGTTGCCGTGTTGGTCGCGTTCAGACGGTGAGGAAAATGTTGGAGACCAAGAACTCTTCGACGACCAGCAGGACTAGCCCGAGTTTGTGAACCAAGGCAAGTATAACATGGGCCTTCCTTGATGTCCTATTTCACTTTAATCAATTACTCATTTGCATGTGTCTAATTTTGATACCCGTAAGGACATCCTAGTGATTGTTATCCTGTTCCTTGTCTCCTATGGGTTAAATGCATATGGGTAGATTGCTAGTGCTCTAACTAAACTTAATATACATGTTGATGAATAATACTATGGAACAAAGTGAGTAACATGATTTATAACAACTGTTCCATAGGGCGAAAGTGCAAATGACCTTTGTTCATGTTGCTCCCGACCCTCCATAAGGACTTATCTGTCGGCAAAAGCTGGGACTAATAGTGCAACCGAGAGAGTCATATGGCTCTGACTTTAGCTCAGTAATAGGATCTTTCCTAGCTGGTTAGAGGTTACCTTTTTGGTGCAAATGGGGCTTGTCACTTTGGGTATAGGGCTGCCTCTGTTCCTATGAGTATAGCCGCGATGGATTTGTGCCATAGGAAAGGGGGGTCCCTACATCTGCCTGCCAAGGAAACCTAGCGGCCCTAACTTGTTAGGGAAACCTATGAAATGGCTTCATAGTGTACCCTACCCGCTCACCTTGGTAGTGACATGGGAGTAATTAACCCGAGCATATGGGGATCACGACTCGCGGTGAATGTGCACCACCTCTATAGAGGGTAACAAACTGTTATAACAGCCGTGCTCGCGGTTACGAGCGGCCCGGAAAACTTACAGAATAACTGGTTAATTGTTGATGATCATTTAAAGTTGTTCAATGATGATATATGGTACACCTAACCCCGATATTTGTTCTTATGGGAATTAAATGGGAGCTTAAGGAAAACTCGATCATACTTGAGAATAAAAGTTTGACCTATTAAAAATGCTAATTGTAGTAAACCAGAGTCTATCCTTTTTGAGCTTCGTAACCCCATGTTAGCTTGCTAATTATGGAATGTACTTACACTTGTTTATTTTCTTTACTTGGATAAAAATCCCGGATGGGTAATAGATGACAACGGGTATGAGGATTTCTCGGAGGATTATTAGGCTTGTGGTCAACTAGTTGACCTTCCCTGTGATGACGGCCATGAGAGTTTATTATCTTTTTATTATTCCGTTGTGATGTATAAGACTAAGTTTTATTATAACTCTGATGTATGAGACACCATGATGATACTATTTGTAATTTGTCAGCTTGTGTGTGTGATAGATTCCTGGGCACACACGAGTTTTGTGCATTCAATTTTATCCTTAAAATTGGGTGTGACAAATTGGTATCAGAGCCGTGTTGACTGTAGGACGCAAGCCTAGTTAAAAAATGGTCGTTTTAGCATCTTTGCTCCTCTGGTTTCTTGCTTACTGAATTATTCTTGTTATTTTATTAAAACATTTATGCTTTTCATACCTTAATCTATTATTTAAAATTGTTGATTCTAATTCTATCTCACTTTAAATCTATAGATGTCTCATAATCCGAAGACTGCTCGACTCAGCACGGCCAGCTATCATGCAATGTTCACCCCGCGTGCCCCACCGGCGGAGAGGGAGATTGTGATCATCTCCGACGACGAGGAGATGGCTACACCGACGCCTACACCTACTCCTACACCAGTCGCCGTGCCCGTCTACCCTGTGGTAGCTACACCTGAGGAGTCGACGGCTACTTCCCCTACACCTGCACCCTCCCCAGCTACCCCCATGGAGGACGAGGAGATTGGCTGGAAGTGCAAGTACTACTTCAAGCCAGCTCTAGAGACAGCCTACTACCACACTCTCCTCACCCACGTGCTGGACGACTACTTCCCCGACTTGCATACCTCCATCAGCTACCACTACGCCGAGTACAAGCACCCACTGGAGGCTACCTTCTGGAAGGTAGAGCTGGTGGTCACCGCATGGAATGATATCATTAATGGACATGAGGTGGAGACTATCCACAGTGCCCCTGCCAGGAGAGCCCATGCTTTGGATGGCATGGAGGATGCAGCACAGAATGCCTACATCCACTACCATGGTCGTCGCTTCGAGGCCATGAGGGAGGATCATTTCAGGTTCCTTCCTCGAAATGATCATGAGGGTGTTTGGTAGGTTTTGGCTCCACCAGAGAATGACCCAACTCTAGAGGCAACGGTGCAGCATGTCCACGCTATGTAGGGAGTGGATGATGAAGTCAAAGGAGAACTGCATGCATCTCAGAGGGCGTAGAGACGTCTTCAGAAACAAGTGGATGAACTTCGAGCACAACTGGGACAACCTTCCATCTACAAGAATGTTGATGCAAAAGTGGATCTGCAAACACAAAGGGCTAATACCCGAATCTGTATCCAAGGCGTGCCAGTCGATTTGACCTGTTAATCGACAAGGATCAAGATACGAGCACTTTGGTCCTGACAACAGCGATACGCCTGGAAGTCACGGCCAAGAGGTACTCACACGGAACTCGAGGATTGCCGAAGGTCACACTGAAGCGATGCAGCTCGCCGAATCAATGAGAACTCGTAAAGAGAAAATAATGCAAATTGACGAAGTCGCCGAAAAGTAAGTAGATGCAAATAGGAGTAAAAATTGGTTTTGATATTGATTGATCTATCTTTACATTGCCCCTCACTCCATATTTATACCCTGATCTAAAGAGACACAACCAAACACAACTAGGACACCAAGCCCATATCTAAGGAAACATGTGACTCTTACATGAATCATACTCTAACAAATATAGAAAAGGAAATCAACTCCTATCTATTTCCCTGTCCACCTTAATTACGATGGAAATCTCACTGTCCTTCTTCTCATCGGCATACCCCCTG